>NC_087552.1:28995075-29308408 GCF_036250125.1 Pseudopipra pipra | reverse complement strand
GAAGGACATTCAAACTGAACATCCAAGCAAACCCTGAGTGCCTTTCGGTGAAAGGTGCTCTCTGTGATGATGGATTTTCATGAAGAGTACATTTTTTAAACTCCTCTAGCCTCTGAATATAGATCCCCACTCTTTTAACCTGTATTTAAATCCTACACAGGCCTTTCTGCATTGAGAGGAATTAACCTTTTGAAAGGGAAAGAAGGGACAGAGGCATTTGTATAAAAGACTACCGCAGGTACAGAGAATAAAAAATGTAAAAAGCAGCACCCATATCAGTATTAATACAGTTTACAGAAGAGTGTTTGCCAGTAAAGAATGATATTTTCCAAAATGGAGTTATTTATTGCAAGTCGTGTCCGGATTACTCAGATGCATCTGGTGTAAACTTCATTATAGAAGTTGTTTTTTCAATGTAATATTCTGTCTCCTTATCTGTTACACTGCTTTTTAAATACATCATTCAGAATACTGAGGGAGAGCCTGGACAGAATCACATAACAAATTAGTCCTCAGATTCCCTCATGTTGTTGCATGACAAATTCTACAGCTGAAGGTTGTGGTTTTAATCTGTTAACATAAAGTTTTAGAGACACTATCCTCAAATAGTGAACAATAGTCAATCTCGTTTCAATCGTTTACCTGTTTCCTTTTTTCTGTTAGATCAGGGCTATTCTGCTTAACTTGAAGGAGCAGTCAAAACCTTAGTCTTGGACTGATCTGTGTTTTGAGGGATATAGAATAAAAGAAATTATGATCATCTGGTCTTAAAATTTACAACTATGCTGACAGGCAATTTTCATTTAAGGAAAAGGGAAAACTGCACTCCAGTTACAGCAGGTGTACTTTGCTAGAAATAAAGCCTTAGTGTAAACTGAGATTCTGAATCTAATGACACTCTGGCACTTCAATTGACTTAATGAGCTTCTTGAGCATTATATCATACGTATCAAAGAAATAACTTAAACATAATCTGCTTCAATCATGAGAAGGGGTATCAGATTATTTGTATTCCTTTTTTATGAACTGTTTATTTTAAAAATATGGCCAAAAAAAAATGTCCTTCAAAGACCCTAGAGAAAAGCATCTGTTCTGATGTGGAGAATGTGCCTTAGTTGTTATCCTGCAGGAGACAAATCATGAAGTGTTTGCATACCTATGGGCTGGTAAAAACAGAGGAGAAAGTCTAAATGCCTCTAAAAAGGCATTTTGAGAGGCAGGGTGTTAACTTGCAGAAATAAGGTCCAGGCTGATCTGGCATGAACATAGCAGAACTTAATCAATTTTATCTCTAAGATCTATAGTAAAACTCCTCTGGGTTTGCCCTGCTGAACAGTGGAACAGTAGCTTCACACAACTTTAAATTAAACTACTTATTTGCAAATGTTGTCTCGGTATAGCCCAGGGAAAACCACTATCCATGTTCACATCTATCCCACGTTTGAGAGTCATGCCTCAGTTTTTCAAAGATTCCCAGCTTCACCTGTCATCTGTGAGGAAAGAAACATAAAGTTTTGTACCTACACATTTAGATCACTGAATTGACTGCAAAGGCAGTTATCTTGCCAGAACAGATGCCCTCAAGACTAGCTATCTATTGCTCCAAAATCTAGTCACCCCAAAAGTCTGTGGAGTAAGGATGACTTGCTTCACATAACTTGTCTTGATAACAGGGTCTTGATGACACACTTGCTAAAGTACCCAAAATAATGAAGTGTTGAATTTAAAAGTGTCCAGTGCTTAGAATTGGAAACTAATATAGGTTTGAAGGGACCTCTGGAGATCATCTGGTTTAGCCCTTCTCTACAAGTGTGGCCAATCTCAAAGTTACTTTAGGTTACTGAGCGGTTAGGGAAACCTCAGGGAAGGCACTGAAAAAAACCCATCACAGAAATAGTTAAGGCTAGGCTTGAGGCAGGCTATGATTATAAAACTGTCCTAATATACAACACCCAGTTTCAAATTCAGGTTGACTGGGACTGTTGGAACAGCTGCCTTGGAGGAGCTGAGTTACTGTAACTTTCATATGCACTCAACAAGCCATGCCTGTCTCCTCCTACTGCATAATATTTGTAAAGTTACTTCATCAAAACAAAGCTCTTTATAAATAACTTATTATGTGTTCTGGGAACAAAACAGTTCTTTGAGTGATTGCTGAATTTTCTATGATAAGTGATGTATTTTGGGGCTGAGTCTACAAAGTTTTCATTCTTTTTGTACTTTGGCAGTGTTTTGGACCCTTGATGATTTGCAAGGGAAGTGCAAGGCAGATCCTTTACATCCAACAAAAGACAAACACATATAAACATTTGTCAAGGGAAAAGGTACTTACAGTGGCATGGTCTCTGTGGATTCTGCATGCAGTGCTTTCAAAAGAGGTTCATAAGTGTTCTTCCTATTGCACAGTGGCACATCAAATAGTGGTTCATTCATTGTTCAGTGCTATCTTTCAGATTTCTTCCCCCAGCTTTTACAAGCCAAAAACCAAATTAGAATCTGTTTCAGACTGCCTTGTATTAATCTGAAGCTATAAAACAAAGAGACTGCTCAGAGAAACAGCATTTAGGTAAGCAAATGGGATTTCCAAGCCTATGCAGTTTTTTGTTGGCTGGTATATATTAAAATGATAAATAGCAATCAGAATTAAAAGAAAATGCTTTATAAGAGCAGTAGCTCAGACTTTCAATGGTTTTAGGCAATTGAAAAATCTATTAAGAAGATGACTAATTTTTAGGATTAGTACCTATAATTATCATAAGAGAATTTGCAGGGTCCAGTAATCCATCACAAAAATTTATTTTGTTAATTACAAAAAGCTTTCTGTGCCCTGGGCAAGACTCTGTATTTGGTTTAGAAGGAATACTTTGGTATAAAGTCAGAAAATGTTCATCAATTTTGGTATCTGGCATTCAGAGTTTAAAGCCTCCTAAGTCAGTAATGCAAGTTGATATGGATTTCCTTTTCTTCAGCATGATAAAGCTTCTGCCTTCCAGTACCCAGGTTGTGTAGAAAAATCACTTCATTTATCTGAACCCAGATCCCATCCACAGGAAACACAGATTTGTAGAGCGTTTTCCAAGTGTCGGAAGGCTGTACTGTTTCTTAGTAAGGCTAGAAGAAGAAAACCTGAAGTTTGACAAAATAATTCCCAAGCAAAACCAACTTCATTTAAAAATAAATCTTGAGATACATACAGTATTCTAAAGCAGAAATACACCATCTGATTCACATGATACAGATGTGGCTCATTGCTTTTGGTTCACCATCCACAGAGGAGAACAATCACTCCTCTTGAGTACTTTGGAACCATCACACTTGATCAGTAGAGTTTTCTGTTTCTGAATTTTAGAAAGCACTTTCTGAGATACCTCTTTCTCTGGATGAACTGGGAATCCCTTGTTAGTGCACTGCTGCTGTCCCCCACCCTGTCCCAGCCCCTTAAGGGAAAAGGATTTTTGGTCACTCCAGCTTAACCATCGTTAACAATCAGATGTCCTTCTCAGAGCAGGAGCTCTGTACTTATTCAAAAATAGCCCTTTTTAGATATATCAGGTGAGATGTAGAAAAGAACTCCTAATTATTGGCCCACGAAAAGGTCAATCCTTTAAATAACATCTTACAAACATTTCAAAGGAGGAGCACGTCCATTTGTTATTGTGAATACCATACCAGCATTTATGTAACGTTCATTGTCTTCATCACGGTCCGACATGACCTTGAATCTCATCAAGTGTTCAAGTCCCCCCTAGAAGCAAGTGCTGAAAAGTCAGGCTAATGGAGTACTTAAAAGCCCCATTAGAATAAAAACAAAAGTAGGGAGGACAAACACTTTCCCCTCTTCTTCTTTTGCTGCCATCCTGCTGAAATTTTCATCCTCTTTCAGTCCGATTCCATCTTTTCTGGTTAGCAACTCTTTTAAAAAACACCCTATTCAGAGCCTCGTGGCCTCCCTTTCTGGTTTCATGTCTTCTTACTACTCAATTTCTGTCTGTGCAGATGTGTCTCAATCTCTTGCTTGAAAACAAGCATCCCAAGCTGGCCATGAGAAGCCTCATTCATGGCCTTGGACTGCATGCACATTTTGTACTGCTCTGGAGTCAGCTCGTCCAGACACTGCTTTTCATGCCACAGATGGAAGAGACCCCTGACAGGCGTTCGGATCACGATGAGGTTGCTGTGAAGGTATTTGCGGTACAGATGTACATCTTCACCACCCCAGCCTTTAATGTCCAGGTCAAAGCCACCTGACACAAACAAAATCCAAAATAAAACTAGAAATATATACTAGGAAACTCAATGCTATTAATTACACTGCACCTGTTTTCTGGATCCAGCCAGCCCTTTAAAACAGACACACTTTCTGTGAACATCCAAGTGCCCAAATTTCTCAGCCTCAAATCTTTAACTATCAGACACAATTTTATTTGTACTGAGCAGTGCTTAGGTTCTGGTAACCTCTATGGCACCTAGGAATAGTGTGAATATCTAGCCACAGCACTGCTGCAAATTAGTGACATAGACACATTGGCCAAGGAAAGGGAGGCTGATTGTCATTTTCTGTTTCAGTAAAAATACAGGTGTATTGGAGTGTATTTCTCTTACCTATGTTGATAAAATCAGATCTGTACTGGCAAGTCATCCCAAAACCAAAGTCTCTCCAAAATCCAGTTTCTTTTTTAATAATCTGCATGGAGGGAAAAGAATGTTTGTATAGAAGCAGAAATGCTTTCACAGTGAGCAGCAGACAAGTTCCTGAATGTGGTCAGAAATAGGAGCAACTGCCCTTTTTTCTTCCCCATGTGAATCCATGGCTGATCCTGAACCTGTTTTTGTAGCTACTCAGTGCATATATCTGCCTCCAAAAAACAGCTGTGTCGTTAGCTATCAGGATAAAGCCCCTGATCCAAAATGATCAGGTTTTGTTCCACCCCTGCTTTCGTAGACCAAGTAGACCAATATCACACTGCTCTCTGGAGCTCACCTCTTTGCAGGCAAAACATCCTCCAAAATTGTTAGTTTCCTTCTGTGGCATTCAAATGTAAGAAACATATTGGTAAACCAGGGAAGCCAGACTCTGCTGTAAGAGCAGATGGTGGCACCTGGATTGTGGACCCCAAGACCTCTGGAAGAAAACTGTGGTTCTAATCTTGATTGCACAACTGGCAGCTTTCTGATTACCTTAACTTTGATAAAAATTAGGAAAATACCAAGAATAATTTTCCATTACAGAACTGCTATATCCAGCTAAAACTGAAGTCCGGAAATGTTAGGATATACGTCCCATGAGAAACTATAGCTGTAATTTTGAAAAGCAGAAATCCAAGTATAGATTCCGAGCATCATAAACTCATGCAAGTGACCTAGCCCAATATGGTGAGACATCCAAGAGCTTCAAGGGACTGGGCCAGGTATTTAAAGCCTCTGAGCAAGTCAGCAGTACTTCACACTCTTGAAGGTCTGGTTAGAAACCTACCCCTTAGCAGCTGGTTTGGAAAATCTTGACTTCCCTTGTGACAGAGTTACAGAAGATGAGGAAACAGAATTTCCATTTCTGGATTTACAAATCCCGGTGTTTCCTTTACCAAGAAATGCTCTTCCAAAGTAGTTTCTCCTGATTTCTTGTTCATATCTCCTCTTTTTGTTCATAACTCTTGTCACTTCAATAGCTTTTTTTTTTTTTTTTTTACTGCTCACATTGCTATTGCTTTCATTTCTCATTTCTCCTTTCCTTGAAAAAACCAGCTTACTGCAGAAGCCAATTAAAAGAAAACAAGATTGTATCTGTCAGGTCTGCACTGTAACAAGTCTCCATAAGGATGCCTTTACAGCAAGCCACTCATATGCATTAGCATTATTATTTCTCATTAGCACAAGTGGCTGCTGCACAAATCAAATTCTATCACAGATTTCCAAAGGTTTGAGTTTTTTTCCTCAGCAGCCCAAGCACCAGGACAGAGAGGTAACACTGTCTTGTTTTAATGGCATAGATCTGGCCTCATGCCTGGGAACCAATGTGGGCTAAAAATATAAAAATCTGCATAAAAATGAGATTGGCTGTACTTCTTTAAATCAATAAGGTTTTCTGACATAAGCATCATATTTTATGATTCAAATATTAGCTATAAATACTTTCACAATCCTAACAACGTACTTTGTGGACTTTATGCTAGCTTGAGAGTTGAACTCTATTTTATTTCCTAAGCACAATGCTTACAAGCTTGAAAATCCATGGCAGGGTCTCATCAGAGAGAGAAAAGCTAACATGAATCCCATGGTGTTATCAGAATAAGTCTGATAAAAAAATGATAAGTCTGATAAAAAAATGATAAGTCTGATAAAATGATAAGTCTGATAAAAAAATGATAAGTCTGATAAAAATATCTGAGAAAAAAATGGTAGAAGGGATTTTCCAGACTTTTCAGAAAAGGTTTTCTGGCTACATGTTTGATAACACAGACAGCAGTAGACCAAAAAAAAAAAAAAAAAAAAAAAAAAAGTATTTTCAAACTCTCATTCTTCATTTTTAAAGAGGAGCTCTTGCAAGGTGGGGGTAGTGATGACAGAAGACTGGACTCAGACCCCAAATGATTGTTTTCAGCTATGGCTGTTCCTGGGATCACAACACCACTAATTCCTATCTACCCTACCTACCCAGAACAACAATAGAAGCTGGGACGCTCTGGGGACAGTGTCCAGCCTGGGACATGATGAGCCCTGATAAGTGCAGTGTCTGGCAGTAAGAGGGGCAGATGTGGCATGTTGGGACCAGAGCCAGAGAAGCTGAATGAACCTGCATAGCTGGCTTATGCTTCAATTTGAAAATTCAGCCACCCAGCAGGAGTAGTGGGCAGAGGACTGTGACCCACTGACTCTGGAGAGAAGCACGAAGCACTTCTATCAAGCCCTTAAGTTCAAGACAGTGCAACACCTGAGCACAAGAGAATGGAGAATAGTGTCTGCAGCAGTGTCAAGCAATGTCTCTGTCATTAGCATTCATGTGAACCTCTCATCTCTGTGCTCTCTTTCTTCTTCACAACAGCTCCCTCTTCCTCAAGGAGACTCATACATGTCACAATCGTATGCCTTCTGGCAATGTTTTTAAAAACACTTGCTTTGTTCTCACACCAAAAATAAGCAGGTGAGATGGAAATCAGTGGAGTTATGCTGTATTGTATCAGTGCCAGATTAAAGCCAGAAGGGACAGCTCCAAGCATGTCATTTGACTCTGAGACAACGTGGTACACTTCAGAAACAAACTGTTTGCAGGCAGTTTAATCAAGAACTGTGGGATGGGAAATGCCACTGTAAGGTGTTCAAGTAAATGAGGGAAAAAGTCTGACAGCCCCTGGAATTTTGTTTTCACTGACTCATCTAAGGATAGCTATGCTTTTTACAAACATCAGTTCTTCAAATGCAAATACTATTCAGTGCAAGGAAGAAATAAGAGCAGGATTAGGGACTGTCCCTCCAAGATAGCACACCATGGAGGAACTGTTCACTAATGAGAAAATCCCTTCTGGCAGAGAAGCAGACACAGTTCAAACTCTTAGGTTCCATGTAAAAACTTTAGAAAAGGGTTAAAATAAATGGTACCAAGATACTTCCCTGTGAAACACAGAATCAGAGAATCAAATAGGTTGGAAAAGACCTCTGAGATCATGAAGTCCAACCTATGATCCAACACCACCTTGCCAACTAAACATACCAGCAGAACTCACCGTAAGGGGACTGTTGTAGTTAATTTTGTCTGTGGTGGTCACTGTGCACAAGGAATAGGGGAATGCTACCCAAGAGCACATGCACATTTAAAAAATACTTTGTTTAAATAAAAGCATGCATTCAGAGAAGAATATACTTACCAGCTGCTGTTCTAAAGAGGGGATAGAATCATGGTGGCCATAAATTATACTGGGGTTATACTGGCTGAAGAGAACAGGATAAAACACCTTCTTCCCTGGAAATGACAATGGGTTATTTTTTTAAAATAAAAGCTGTATAAAACACGCTTCCATCTCTTTCAAGACACTGTCCAGGCCAGACAAAATCCAGAAAAAATTACACAAATTTTGCACTTAGCCTATATTCTTTGCATAAGAATGTGAACATGAGGATATAATTAACAAAAAGAAAGCAGATGCTGAAGGCAAGGGATTCAATCACAGTGGGAGCAGGAATTGCTACAACTGATTAACAACTGATTTACAGTAGCTTCATTAGCAATTCAAAGACAAGAATACTATGGTGAAGGCTTTTATACAATAGGTAAAACCTGTTGAAAGACAATATACTTCATGAGTTGCAGTACCTGGCTGTGTGTTCAACCTGCAGGAGTTCAGGAATTCAGCTGTGAAGTATATGTCCACATCGCAAAAAAAGAGAACAACATTGTTTCCTTTCCAAAATCGAGCACCAATGTCTAATCCTTTGCCCCTGGAAAATTCTTCATTCAGCTGGATGAAGGTAAAGTTCTTGAAGTTTGCTGACCTAGAAGGAAAATATTCAGCAACTTACCCTGTCCATACAACTCTTCACACAAGTCAGGGGTGAGAACCCAATATGAAAGAATTAACCTAGAAAGTTGTAGTACCACAGTTTGAGAGCTGTTTGAGGGAAGAGATGTCCTCTTTGACTTTTAAGGAGATTTCCACTGGGTCTACATTCAGAGCCTGACCTGTGAATCACACGCTAGCATTTCTGTCACAGGCTTTCTTTGGGCAGACCTCACAAAAATCCCAACAAGACTTAGATTGACAAAAGTATCTTTAGTATGCCAATATAAATTACCTGTGGTCATATTACTGTATCTATACAAGGGTATTGTTCCTACATGAAGATGATAACAAAAGACTACACTGCCACATGATCTTGACAAACACAGCTATATAAGCAAACTCAATAGACCAGAACTGGCCAAAAGAATCCAGTTTCTGTGTGCTCCACTTGCCTTTGGAAGTCAACTTCCAGTCCTAACAGTTAACACCACTTTCAAAGGCACTAAAGCATTATCAGTGTGGGAGAAAAAAAATAAAAGCAAAGCTGCATTGAGGTAAAATTCAGTAAAATCTGTTTGTGGTTCTAAAAACCAATGTCACAAAACCATGGGTATGGGACTCTCTGGGTAACAAGTTTTTAGTCTATTAAAAAAAATAAAAAAGCCATTTTCTCCAATGCAGTTTAGAACTTTTTGGCCCAACTACAAGTTTGAACAGTTATGTAGTCTCCACATTACAATCCAGTGTATGAACAGCGCACATCAGATGTTCAGGCACTTACCTAGAGGTATTTTCAAGTATCGATTTGACTTCATTCATTTGTTCTTTTCCAAAGTAAACTACAGTGAGGTGAATTCTCCCATCCTGCTGAATGCCCATTTCCCTAGAGAACAGAGACAGATCTCTGACTTGTTCCAGAAGTTAGCTTTCTTCAATAACCTACATCTGCTGGGGAAGGCAGAGTAGGGTGAACCTTGGAGGCATTCCTAGGGGCATGATTCACTGACAAGAGATCCTTGTCCTGACAAAGGAGATCACTGCTTCTGTCAAATGGGACAGAAGTCTATCTTTCAGAGTAGGATCAAGCTCTAAGCACTGTTTGTTATATTAGTAGGAGGACACTTAAAACAGGCCATCCAGCCCCAGCAAGAATGATGAGGCAGGCAACAACTCCAGCACTTATAAGAATATGAGAAGGGGGATTTTAATACGTACCTTATCTCATAACCTTGATCTTTTGTAACAGATACTCCAGAATTCAGATCTTTGGCATTTACTAAAATCTAAGTATCAATCAGAGGTCAAATCTGTAGCCTAAGAGTAAGACCAATCAGAACTAATGCTAGACACTATGCTTTACTTGCTCTAAGTTTAGTCAGGAAGAGTTCATCTATAATCAGCAGAGAGATCAGCATAACCAGAGGGCGATTTTTCTCATCCTAAAACAAGCACCTATCAGATGGCTAATTTAGACAAGGAGCCTATTTTTAGATGGCTGTAATTAGGCAAAACAAATCCCATTGTAAGAGTCAGTATCTGTTCATAACACAGTCTTAGGGGCAGCTATTTAAAGTTACATCTCCAAACATCTCTGTGCTGAAGATTAAAAGAAGTTTAAGAGTAAGTATCCTGAAAGTTCAAATACATTTCCTTTGTGCTTCTTATTGCCTTAATATTTTATCTAATGGGGCCTGGTGTCTGGGAGCACCGATTCCCCTTTTCCTTAGAAATGTTCCTTTGCAACTACTGGCATGAAATTCTCATGTTGCCACAATTGCATGTGCCACAAACAGACTGAGACACATAAGTCAGGTACATGCAAATCAGAAACCCTGATGACTGGACTATAATTGCTTTTATTGCTGATCACAATGCATTAAGCAGACAAATGCCTTGCAGTCTATAATCTCAAAAATGTTTTGGTGGCACAATGAACTGTTATGTAGAAGTAGCAGTGAGTGAGGACAACTCCTAAAATTGCATCTTATTTTCCAAGTAAGAAAAAGCAAAGGCAGCACTGTAGTGGAAGCTCACCTGAAATTCTGCATGAATTGCCGAAATTTGCTGGCTCTCTTGGCCAATGGCACAATGATGTTAATAAGTGTGTCAGCCATATCGACATTTTCACTTTTCACTTTCATTACAGGACCAAATGGCCGGAATAAAACAATCTTCTTAAACTGATGTTTTGTGTCTCCTTTGAAAGTCAGCTCATACAGTGTGCCTTTATTTTTTTCTGTGCGGTAGATCCCTGTTTGAAAACAAAAGTGAAGAGATTTTTGGATTAAAGCTGGACTCCTGGGTGGAAAAACAGGATGCAGTCTTCATTTGCTACACCTAAATTGAGAATACAGCAGAGGCCTATTTACTTCTAAACCAGCACACAGTCCACCATGGTTTGGAGGAGGCTGTCACCCTGGCAGGGACACAGCCCTGGGTTGCTGGAGCTATTTGGTATTCTTGCAGGCACATTTCTAGGCTTGGCTGGGTTACAAATTCCTGAAGGTTACCAACTGCTCACACTCAGTATAACCCAGCAGACACACTGTCCTGATTTTTCAGACTGCTCCAATTGCACACTGCAGACATGCATGGTAATGGGATGCAGAGACACTGCGAAAGGCAGCCTGCCTCCCTGCAATAGGAATGATTAGGCTATCTCCCAGAAAAGCAATTTCCTGATGAGCACATTAATTTCATTCATTCTGGGAGGTTCTCTGGAAAGTCCCCTAATAATGATATGCAACCAGGCCTCAACAGCCATCAGCTTCACCCACTGCCAATCAGGACAAAACTCTCCTGTTACTCAGCTCTTGAGAGACTTTCATTTCCTTTGTGGCAATGACGCACACTCCTGGTCAAGTAATGGTCTGCAAGGATGATGCTACAGAGTTGGTTAGAGGCTAGTCCCAGGACACAATCCTGGAGACTGCATTAAGCAGTCTCCAAGGATATTTAATTCATACAAACATGTATTTATTTCCTGTATGGAATGAACTTTTGATATACTCAGTGGGTGAAATTGGTGCCATGCCGAGGGACAGCATGAACTACAGAAATCCTTGCCATGCCTCACTGAAACGCTATTCTGACACTTTGAATGAGAGCAAGTGTCAAAAAGGCTATAGATGTTACCCACTCTAAATGGTACTCCAGTCCCTACAGTGCGTACTGAAATAAAGCTTTTTCATTGTCAGATCCATTAGGTTTAAGAAGGAATAATTAATGGTAATTCTAACTACTCATGAAGCCACTGTAAGCATGTTAACAACTTAATCAGTACAAGAGTATAATTGCAATGCCTTCCATCTCTTGCAGAAGTTAAAGAGACAAGTAAATATCTGGAAAAAAACTCCTCTTGACTTGTTTTTCTTTTTTTCCCCCTCCACATCTGGTTATGAAGCACAGTTTCTTCTCATTATGAAAAACAACACCAAAATAATGTGCTTTTTTCATCTTGTTCATTCCCTGATATGTAACACTGCTGTGCATCTGATCCATAGACTGTCAGCTTTGTCTGTTTTTCTTGTGAAGGTCTGGGTCAAAGTTTTCATTGAACAGCAAAGTGACACAAGCTCTTCATCTTGTATTACAGCTTTTACATTGATATAATCAAAAGACTAATGAGGTGTGATTTTTTCTGGTGAGAGTTCTGAGGACTGTCTTCACTATCATTCTTTGTTTTGTTCTTAATGAATGCTTCAATTGGTTAATAATATATGCAGATTTCCTGATCTGTTATTCACTTCATGTTTTATTTTTAATATAAGCTGAGTCAACAAATGCTCCAATCCTCCTTCTAGCATAGCAGATGAATCTAGGGAGATAACAGCTCCATCATTCCTTTACTGTTAATCTTTCAAAGCTGTGCCCTTGATTCCTCCTACCTTTTTCCATATAGTCTGCCCAAGGTGCAGACCATGAACTACATCTGTTATTGAACTTGAGATCACCTGAATGGTGACCCAGTAGTCCCTTCTTTTCCTCCTCATGGTGGCCAGAGAATGGAAATCTGGGCCTTTGAATTCTGCTCACCCATTTATTCTCACAATGCCTGCTGATGACCCGAGTGTGTTTTTGGGTGCACTCATTTGCTGAGGCAGTTTTTGAACACAGGTTTTACAAAGAAAGTTTGTGCTTGAAAGGTTAAGGCAACCTTTTGACATTAAGCTAAACAAAACTGTAAATTAAATCTGATTTGCATTTTCTCTAGAGAGAAATAGGTATGACTATTTCACACATTTGACGTAGTGAACTGACATTTTTCATAACAAAGACCTAAATTAAATTAACAAAGTTAATAATACCTACCACACAACATCTCAAAGCCTTTGCTTCTGCATCCTGTTCTAATCCAGACAAGAAATGACAATCCCAAAAATACCCCTTCCCCAGAGATATGTACTACACCATAGAGGAAGCCTTGACAAATAAGTACCTTAAAGCACAGTGCATGTTGTGACCAGAGGGGGGGGTCCCTCCTAGTGCTATACACACAGGCTGCTTCTAACTCTGTAGTTTTGTTCTTGTTCAGTAATTCTACTGCAGCTGAAAGCAAGCAGTTAGGTGAAGGCAAGGTTCCCTTGCACAAAATGGTAATCCAAGAATTTATTATCCTAACATTTTATATTGAAGAGAACTGTACCCAAGTTTAATGCCTGTAATTTGATTTCCATTTTTAAGCATCTTCTTTCCTTTTTTAATTATCATCTTTTTAGAAGCAGAGAACAAAGTGATTTGCCCAAGATCAGGCGGTGAGCCTTGGAAATGAGTCTGAATGTCCTGAGTCATTCTGGGGACTCACCCAGCAGAATATCCTTCCTTTTACAATTTTTTTCCATTTCTGGAGGCACCACTTAATTTGTGCCACCAGGACTTTTTAAGCGATTCAGAAAGATGTGTAAAGCAGCCTGAATTCTAAGACATGAGCTACAAGGAGAGGGAAAAAAGTAGTGTCAAGAAAATAAACAAAAAAACCTTTTCCTGAGAAGATTGCTCCTGAAATGAAGGCCTTGGAAAGGCTAGATGCTCACTATGGATAAAAGAAGGTTAATCAATCATCTATTGCTTCCATTACAGCAGCCACACTTCAGAATATGCATGATTCCTTTCAGAGGCAGGGAGAAAAGTTAAAGTCTTTGGAAGCCCAATGTGAAAAAATAAACAGGAGCTCTGGGTCAGCAGAGAGAGTAGCTCTAAAATGAAGGAAAAGAACAAGTGAGAAGCAAAAAAAGACCTGGGCTGAAGAGTTGACTAAAGAGTGGTAAGTGTCCAGTCTTCAGAGCAACAATTTCCAAGGTTCTCTAAAGAAATGGTAAATACCTGATCTCTAGTCAACAGAGCAGGCAAACAAGTTTCACCTACATGGATCTACATGAAATGGGTAACTAGCCAACCAGAATGCATTCTTAACAAAATGCTGGAGAGTGGATGACAATTTTAGCCTCAGTTCCACAGACCACAGGTTTCAGGACTTCCACTGTCACTAGAAACACTCTCTGGACCCATGCTCATTACTTGTCTTCTGTTAGATGTTATAAGAACCACTTATTAGGATTTATCAGCATTCATTGTCCCCATTTTAACTCTGCATTATGATGGTCTTCCCACTTCATGTGCAGTAAAACACAGCATCTTAACCTTCGAGGAAAAGCATCATCCTTTCTCCCAGTAAGCTTTCAGGGCAAAATTGCATCAAGTAGCCTATCATCATCAGTCAAGTCACCTTGAGAAATCAAAGCTACTCTTTTCCATTTGTATCTGAGACCTTATTTAAATTTTCAGTCACTAGACAGCCACGTACTTCAAGTAGAAAACTTACGATACAGCATATTTGACAGTATCATGGCAGGGCATTTCTTAAGCAATCCAGGGATTTTCTGGAACTATTCCTGTTATGAAAGAGTATCACCAGACAGTTATTCCATTCACTTATGGAACACACCACTCTGGCTTGTCAGAGTCTCCAGATTATTATCTCGAAAATGAATGACTCCCAAAACTATTCAGCTCTGCTGCTACTTACATATACTAATGACCAGACCTGTTATTCTGCTCACTGAGCGAGGGACTTTCTATTGGAAACAGAGCAGTCCTTCGCCTGCTTATAATACACAGAAATTTCTGATTTTTTTCCATACTGTTTTTTCCTGACTCCTCATGGCAGAAAACTAGTGAACTTGGTCCAAAAGTAGGAGGAATAAGGGGAAGAGGGGAGCACTGTAACAGCTGAACAGCCCAAGTGTCTCTGTAAAGAGAGAAGCAGAGCAGCAGCCAGATGGATACACATCGGGCTCCAGGGAGAAGGTGTGGCTCGCTTGGCTTGGAATAAGGGGGAAAAATGGAAAATTCCACTACGTGTCAGCTATTACTCTGGAAGGAGAACTGTCTGAGAATCCTATCCAAATTTCATGTAACGGTAATTCTGCTGAGGAGGAGTTTAACTCAGATGTAATATACTAGGGTCACAGTCTAATTCCCACGCACAAGTCGCTCTGTCTAGAAACTGCAGAGGGTGCAACACTTATTTTAAGAAATCCCAGCCACAGAGACAAAACATATCTCCTTAAATGTAAGAAGTGTCTGAAGAAACATTTTCCCTCTGCAAAGACAAGAACAAAGGCACAAAATGAAAAAAAAATAAGGGAGAGATATAGACCCTAACTGAGTTTATTACCCCATACCACCACCCTGCATAATGGCATATGTTAGCAAGGAACTAGCACTGAAAAAGTGCCAAATATGATCCACAAGAACAGAAGAGTCTGCACAAGAGGCCCAAGCAAACAAGATTAACTTGTATGACTCTATGTTGTAGTGAGACTCAGGGTCAGCAGCATGTTTTAGTGAAGCTGGTGTCAAAGGCTTTGCTGAACAGAGAAGAAACAAGGACACAAATCTCACTTACCAAGAGCAGCAGTTTAGGGTTTTAATCCTGCCTCTGATCCCGATTACCTGATTTTCATTTCAGCACCTGATCAACCTTAAGACGAGGACAGTTGCCTCCATGTTTAGCATAAGAGATGCACACAGCTTTTGTGTGCTATTATTGCTGAAGTAGCTGGAAGATAAAGACTAAGAGGGTTAAGTGGTATTACTTTCAGTGCAGACCTGGGCCACATCTCCCAGAAAGCCCCAGATACTCTGGCCAGTTCCAGAAAACGCATTGGCTGGCTTGGTGTCTGGGTAAATGCAGCCCATGGTTGCTGTGTTACTAGATTTATATTAAACTGCCAGAAGCTAACATAGAATCCAGCCTATTACTACCTTGTTGTGTAGACAGTGGCACCTGCAGAGCACTGTTTCCAAAACATGTTGTGAGTCCAAACTATAACTGAAATGTAAAACTGGAACTGAAAACTCCATCTTCCCTTCACCTGCTCAAGTCACATAGAGCAATGAATTTGTTTGTGCTTTAATCAATGGTTTTTGCCATTCTTGGAGAATGGAGGGTGGAGGAAAAGAGTGACAAGAGATGACAGAGACTTCCAAAGGAACTCAGCAGGGAAATCTTCTGCCAAATCTCTTTGTTTCCAGTCCCAATGCATGGACCTCTGCATTTGCAAACAAATTGGTCTGCTGAGTGAGAATGAGAATTTGTTCTCTTGCACCTACAGAAGCAAGGGCCTGGTCCGCAGGTGAGGACACAAGGAAGGTTTCTTGAGCTCAGACTGACCTGCACATGGGGCTTCAGTTTCTTGAGCTCTGAGTCGCATGCAAGGCTTCCTCCCTCTGGAGTACTTCACCATGGTATGTGAAAGCCAGCAAGACCATTAGTGCATGAAGAACCTCCACAGAGCCAGCATTGCAGTGTGCATCTCTTCCCCAGGCCTTTCTGGGGAAGGCACATCAGATTTTGCCTTGTTCCCCAAGCACGGCGCTGGTACCCAGTCAAAGACCCTTGATGGTGCATAAAAGTGGGCTCTAAACTTAATGAATACTAAGCATTGTATGGCAGGAAACATCTTTCTATCTTCTCACCCTCTCCCATGGAAGAGCTGATGCCAAAGAGTCATACACACTTGTTCAGCACCTATAATAAACTACAGAAACATATTTTGAAAAGATAAACTGAACAACAAACAGAAAGGAAGAGAATGGAAGCATGTAGTTCCAGGATGCATTCAAATGCTGGCAGTCAGAAGCACTTCCCAGGTCTCTGCCCACCCCCTGGTCTGAGCAAGAAGAATTGGACTGGAGTGGAGGAAGTGCCTGGAGCAGAGGGGAGCAAGGACCTGCCTCAGTGAGATCTCCACAGTTTAAGCAACTCACATCCTTGCCATGGGAGGCACCTGCCCAGCTGGCAGGTACATCCCAGCATGGTTTCAAGAACCTACTGTCACCAGAGAAACATACAGAGTGGAAAATAATGACTGGCCAATGCACAGCAGCAGTAGTTTGTCCTCATCACATGGAAGACACATTTTGCTATGCTCTGTTCATAAAAGCTTGGTGAAGAAAACAACCCACAGCAAAATCACTAGTGATTTGTGATCAGCACATGAGAGCAGTCATTCCATAAAAGGTAGGCATCTTACCCACATCTCTGTGTCTGCAGCACAAACATTTGAAGATGAGCAAGGCAAGTTTTTTCTCCTATGCCAAGTTCACCTAGGTCAGATGTGGATTAAAACTTCCATCTCCCTCAGCAACTCAGTCACACCAGAACTCCTCACCAGCACTATGTGGCCCTTTTAACCTGCTGTCTGCATACAAACCTTCAACGAAGTCGGAGGCTGTGTATACACGGTGCTTTGCATTGCTGACCCCCTCTGGTTTGTTCAAACTCCCAACTCCTAATTCAATCACCTCTATCAACTCATCTCGCTTATCCTTCCTTACAGGTTTCTCTTCTGGGTGGCGTGTCAGCCCCGTCTCCAGTTGATACACCTTCTGCAGGGTAAAGCTCTCAAAGGGCACAGCCGCATACTCCGTGGACAGCTTAACACCGCTGTGCACCTCTGCTTTGTCTACTTGGGAACGCAGGAAAGCCAGCAGGTTAGCCTGGGCCTTCTCTGGGTTACTTTGGTCAAGCCAAACGTCCAAGGGGTCTGGGTACTGGCTCTGCATCTTCTTAAACTGCTCGGCTCTGCCCTGGAGCTCAACCTTCAACTGGGCAATTTGTTTCTTCAAGCTGACGATGTAATTGCGGTGTTGCTCTTCTCGCTCTTGCAGAACAACTTCATATCCCTCCTTCACAGTCGGACTGTGTACCCTGGGCAAGGCAAACTGCTGGTTGTCACCCTTGGGTGTACAAGCCAACATATAAACAATAGACATTGAGCAACAGGCCACTACCAGCAGGCCTACAAGTCGGGGGAGAAATAGAATAAATCCTCGTCGGAGCATCATATCTCAAAAAGCAGAGTCTAACCCCACACACGCAAAAGTTCTTACATCCATGCAGTGCCACAGAGGCCTCTGGACTTGGAGAACTCTTACACAGGTGCATGTATGTGCAGGAACTGACTTGTCAGCTCTCTTAAAGTGTGTGCTCTGCCTCTATATCGAGTTCTCTCTGGTGTTTACCCAGCAGGACCAAAAGATAAGCTGTGAAGTAGACAGGACACCTCCTGATCCTCATGGCAACATCTATGTTGCTGCAATGTGATCAGATGGTGGCTGATGGAGCCTGAGGATCTGAAAGACAAATGACAAAGACAGTCATTCAGACAAGCTAGAATTTGGTCATTCAGTTTAGATCATTTAGAGTGTTCTAAGAATTTACCTTGTTTCTCAGCTGCTCTGGCAGATCCCAGAGTTGTGAAGTACTTGGGCCAAGACCCAGAAGATGCCTAGATCCTTATGTGGGAAACCCTGTATGAATGCCTTTAAAGTTAATAACATGACTTGGCCCACTGCCAATGAAAAACTACTCCAGGCTTCAAAGTCTGCCATGCTTTAGAAATACTAGGAAGTGCCTAGTGGTGAGATGCTGAGTTGTTCAGTTCATCCAAGCAGTGATGGCCCTCCAAGCATTCTCACCTCTTGGAGCATTCAAGTTTTGAAAGGAAGGCAGTCAGTCCCACAGCTACCACAGACATTTTAGCTTCCAGGCATGTTTTTCCAAAACACCAGGGGGTAAATATGGTCCATTTGAACATATGAAGCCTGATCTGGAGCAGAAATTTGATAACCAAAAGACTAGAAGCTGTTACCAAGGACAATTACTGCAACTAACATTGTTTGACATATCCTACCAGACGCTCCCATAAAAAGCAAATAACTAGGGATAGGATTTTTTTAGGAACATTCAGACCAAGTCTTACTCAAAATCAGGGGAAGCTTTGTTTCTATTCTAGGAGGCTGTTCTCATTGTGCACTATTTTAACTTTTCAAGGCCCTCTTCTGTTTCTCATAACATTATAAAAAGTTAGGCAACAATGTACAGTACTACTGTTTTTTTCCATGTATACTCTGCCCAGGACTACAGACCACAGAGAAGGTTTAGGGAAAGATGGCTTAGGTATTTTTTCAAATAAAAGAACTTAAAATTGGGAACATTATTATTTTTAATAAAACTTCCTCTAGTATATGTAGAAACAGGAAAGAAAAATTAGATAGTTGCATATGAATATTGATCTAGCTGTAAACTACATTAAAACAATTGTGCTGAGAACATTAACAGTGGGATTTTCAAAATCCCTCAGTTTTGGCCTAAACCCATGCTGGTGCAAGGAGCTTCATCATTTACTCAGCTGACTGTATACTTAGGGCAAGTCTGAGTAACATCCTAGATTACACAGTGACGCTGCATTGTTAGACTCAAACGCAATCAAATTAACCCCTGAATGCTCTCCCCTCGGATGCATGCATGACATCATGACACTCTTTTGACAACAGAGATTCATAGACCTTTCAGGCATACATCCTTTATGGCAGACCCTTAAGTAAAAACAGTTTAACTAAGAATAAGACTTCCAGTGTTATTTTCAGTTATTTCTAGTCCTGAGTCAAAGTCTTACATAGGACTGCCATGTGACTTCCCCTCCTCTGTCTTGGTTGATTATTACTCTAAATACAGCACTTATGCAGAGATATTTCTGATGTTTGAACTGTTATCATTATTTTATCAGTTTGCAGGGCTTCTGGAAAAAAACCCCAACTTTTAGAGTAGAAAGTGAGGGGGCTAGACTGAGCTATAAAAATAGTACTGTGTTTTTCTCAGAGTAACGTTGAATGGCTATTATAGCGTTTATATGATTCTCCAGAAAATGTCAGCGTTTCCAAACGAAGAATTGCTGATTTTGAAGAAAATATTCAAGCAGCAGGAAAAAAAGGACAGGCTGAAGTTGGTGCTCTTACCTTTTTGATGTGATCTTGTCTTTGGAACATCTTTATCTGCCACAGCTTCTTCTCAGCTTGCCAAAATCGTCCCTTGTTTATCTCCCTTCTTATGCCCTTCCCAGAAAATGCGTGTACTATGAAAAGCGCTGTCAACCTCGGAACACCTCTTCATTGCTTTCACATTTGTCAGCTGCCTACAGCCTCAGTCTGTCTCCTGTGTGGTGAAAGGCTGTAGTGGAGACACTTCCTATGGATGCACTATAAAAGCTGGCCTCCTGCAATGTAAAGAAGCTTGTCAAAGCGGGGAAAATTAATCTGGGCATTTCTAACTGTACAACAGATCTGGCTAGAAGACTGCAAGAAGGTAGTGTGCAGGGAGAGAGGGTCAGGAAGTGGTGAGATGTAGTACATAAAACACTGCTGTGCTTGTATGCTTCACTTCACACAATTAGTCCATTGACTGAATTGGCAGAAGCTGAACATCACTGAAAGGATTAGTTGTGCTAACATGGTATAAACTGAAATTACATCTCAATGGCTTAGATAAACACAGTATTTCATTCCTATAAGCAGCAACATATTCCAGTTTTGGGTAAAGAGCTCTTCAAATGTTAACCTTAAAATATATGTCTGTGTAGACAGCTATCTTCACTAAAATACAGTATGTCTCTCTTCAGGGTACTCTTTCTTTTCTGTATAGTTTTCTGGTTTGTAATCTCACCCATCAAAGATGCATCTTTATAAACACTTCAGGACAGTAAATTAACAGAGCTATCTTGTCCTTTGAACCACCATTCTCCTAATAAAAAATTGAGGCCATGGATTTTCACCCTCTTCACAGGGATTTTACCATCATGACTGGAGGCATCCTGATAACAAGCATTCATTGCTTGCTTTCTCTTGCTGGTTCTGTCTTATTGAATTTTACTGGTAGCTTCAGTGGCATTGCCTTACAGTGACTGACATTTAACTATACAGCTGTCACTGTACTACTATCTCATGGACATGCTTGTGAAAGCAGTCCCAATCCATGTCAGTGCCAAGAAAAGCAGATTACTTTAAGTCAACACTGAAGGTGGTCACGGCTAAGGCATCTCAGCTGCACGGACAAGTACCAGAAAGCCAGGGATGGTAACTCCTCCTAACAACCGTTCTGTTGATTTCACCAGACCGACAGTTTCACACCAACTGAGAGAGAGCCTGAGATGAAGAGAAGACAAACTGGTTTTTTGTCTGTTTTTTTCCAGGAACTGACAAAAACACCTCTGTATTTCACAGCAGTCAGCTGCATCAAGTAGTCTCTTTGCAAAAAGAAGCTGTAATGAATATGCAGTGACTGGTCTGACAGCTCAGGAAAAGGACAGTAATTCTAAAAAAAGTATTGTTTTGCAAAAACATCTTCAACCTCAGCTCAACCTGTTAGCCCAGCCAGAGGTCAGCCCAGCTCACAGAGGTGCTTTTTACTTGCTTTCCAGGAGTCTGAGCCCGAAAAATTATCTAAACACTGAAACAGATTCTGTTGTCACTGTAAGCACTGTGTAAACAGCTCTGCACAGTGGAGGGTGATGCACCCAATCACAGAGAGAGGAAAAAACTTCAGAAAGTTGATTGGTTTGAAATTTTGGATGGTATGCACCCATCACTGCTTCTCATCAACATCTGTATTTTTAATGGACTGTAGAGTTACAGGAAATTTATCTCTGCACAGAAATGACAATGTATTTCAAGTCTCAACTTTTGACTCTCAAAAATGACACAAGAATTTGTGCAGAAGAAAGGGATTCAAAATATCTCTGTATATGTCTCCCCTCTGAGCTTCACGATTTCCATGCTCTTCAGGTTGAGGACAGAAATTAATGGTAAAAGCATTGGCATAGTGAGTGCATTTGCATAGGCAGTGATCTCTTAGCGCATATGGCATGGGTAATGCCAAATAGTTCCACTTTTGCAAGTACTTTCTGCCACAGCTTCTTATTGTAGGTGTAACTCAGACTGGCAACTCCCATTTTAGCTCACAAATCTTTTTGAAATGCCTTTTTTTTTTTTTTCCAATAGAGGCAGGAAATGGTAGAAGTTGCGATTAGGTTTTGTGTAGGTATTTGAAACATCTTCATTGAATAGCAGCACACGTCACAGGGAGATTTCACTAGAAGCATATTAATCTCTGAAATGAGCTGCAGGGAGGAGGAAACAGATGTTTCACCCAGACTTTAAGTGCCTTACAAAAATAGAGAAAAACATTCTTCAGGCACTTGGCATTTGCCTTGAACTTTTTAATTATAAGGACTGTGCATAGGACTGCAGACAAATTAGTCTGCTTTAAATGTTAGGAACAAGACTTTTGCTCCCTCAGCTCCTTGACAGAAATTCAAGCCACTCAGCAGAATGGAACATGTCACAGGGATTAAAATCTAGTTTTACACAATTTAAGGTGCATATGCACTTTATGTAAAAATAAATTATATTTCTCCTTAATGCCAAATCATGATTTCTCAACTGCTTCTCAGCCCCGCTCATCTGCCCAGGGCTGAATTAAACAAAAGGTTGAATAAAGAAAAAAACCTGTCTGATAAACTCACTGGGAGCACCTTCATAACCTTCCTATATTGTCCCATTAAAAATGCTATCACTGTTCCCTGCTCGGTTGACACTAACACATCCCAAACCAACCACTTAAAATCTTAACATCTAGTTTGCAATTTTCAATCCAAATAAAGGATTGTTAAGAACTAGTGTCCAGAATGAAAATGCTAAATGCCAAATACTTGAAGACAGTAAACAACTTACTGTAAAACTCTTCATTTCCTAATCTTTGATTCCAGAGTCATTTTCAACAGAAAATCTTACTTATATTGTCACAGATGCTCTCAAAGAGAAAAGTCTCATTATCTAACCCTGCCCACAGAAAGACAATTATACTGTTCCCCTCTACAATGAACAATTACGGTCTGATCATCTTGCAAATAGGTTATAACATACATCTGTTAGAAGCTGACTTCAAAACAAAACAAGAAACCCTCAAAAGCATTAACATTCCTGGAAATACTATGTCTTCTTGTCAGGGAACTGAGAAGTAGCTGCTTCATTCAAGAAGTAGGTTACGTTCAATATACTGCTATAGGCTTCTCACTCTGAAAGTTACAAAACCAATGCAGAAGTCATAACTTTTGCCTTTGTTAGCACTCTGGACCCCACTGCTGCTAATTTAATTGAGTTCCTCTTGCCAAGGTAAAGCAGTAACGTTATTTAACAGGACTACCTGCCATGCCACTTCAGCTGAGTTCTGAGGTCCGTGTCTACTTGAGTTGGATCATCCACTTACACATGGTCTCAATGCTCATGTCTTTCCCAAAGACAGTCTAGAACAGAAATCAAGGTACTCTGAAAGCCTTCTGCTGGTATATGCAGTAAACATGCCAGCGTTGTTGCAACTTTTACAGTAGCCATTATTACTATTACAGTAGACATGCAGTAATAATTATTTCTTCTACAGTATCATTACTTCTATTTTAAATAGAGCACTTAAAAGGCATATTGAAGTCCATTTGTCCTGCCAGTGCATACACATTCTGTGTGTGGGTTTTTCAATGTGGATACACAAACAAGAATGAAAGCGCCATTGCTTTCCACTATCCACTGTTAATCAAATTAAAGTAAAAAACCCACACAAGTTAAACAATTAACTTTTAACTGCATCTGAAAAGAACCAATTTAACACCTACAATTATCTCCACACTCCAACAATACCATTTTTTCTAATAAAAAAACCCCAATACTTTATGTTACTGCAACAACACTCCCCGAACTGCTTTCTCTCTCCCAGAACAATGTTATCTGTGAAAGACTTGGCAGTTTTCACAGGTCAATAATCAGCAATTGCAGAGGTCTGTATTAGGAATGTTATTTTTTGTGTAAGATACTCAGATGTCCACTTTACTGCTATAATATGCTACCCCTCTCTGCTAAACACATCCTCAGCACAACTTTTAGCTGGGGGTATTATAGGGCACTTCCAAAAGCCTTTACAAGACTTTCTGTGAGTTTCCACCACTCTGTGTATCCTTCAGTAGGCCATGGGACAGATGCATACCTTGTCAAGCTCCTAAGAGAAAATGCAGAGAAGAGACAACAAGCATGCACTGCTGCTTCAGAGATGCTCTGACTCACAAAGACCATCTCCATGCTACTTCAAGACAGAAATTACAATGCTTTTTCTCTGAAGGTCTTTTAGTATTTCCTGATTAAAATAAATAATAGGATAAATTTTGCTTATCTATTTAATTCTGAACTTGGGAAAAAGTACTGTTATTTCACTTTGAAATGTTTATTTATCCTCCCTCAGCGATTTACACAAGCGAAAGAAAACCAACTGCCACCACAGGAACAAGCAGTCATTCCTTTTAAGAATGAAAATGACCACAGTTTCACAAAAGAAACTCAGATCAGCATGAGCAAGACCTGTAAAAATGAAGGGATCTACACCTACGTATGCACACACTATGAATGCTTGTGGATTTAGACCCATCTCTTCATGACTGTTACTTAAAATATTTTCTTGTACAAAGTGCATACCTACTATCGCTTTATGCCAGGAGCCCTAAGGATTCTGCCAGATGAACATCACAGTACCACAGCCAGACTTCCAATGAAATCTGAAGCCCAGTATATGCGCATTCATGATGGTCATGAATCAGTGAAGGTTTAGCACCTATCTAACTAAGCAAGAGAGTTGTTTATCCATTGCTAAAAATGAACTATCATGCATGACTAAGTTGTGTTCAGAAACAGGAAAGCCTAGCTAGGCTGAGCTGCAGGGCGGAAAGCAGTTTGTGTGTGTCACAGTATTTATCTAGGACTGCTTTAGTCCAGGCTATAAAAGCACTCATATGTTTAGCTGCCATCAGTCCAACCCTTCAGCTCTGACTGCACAGTGCAATGAAAGCCTTCTGCTCTGAGAAAAGCTGTTAGGTGACGAAGTACAGTAACAGTGAATTAAGGTATCTATGCTATCAAAGTCCTTGTAAGGTAAAAGCAGAGTTTTACGATGTCTGAACAATCCAGCCTGACCTGGAGATTATATCTTCCTCTCCTTGCCAGAAATCCCTGGTACAGCTAGAATGCCCTGTACCAAGCTAGATATGGACTTGAACTTCATTAACTCCAGCAGAATTGGCAGCAGAAGAGGTTTCCTCCCTCCTGAGTCCAGCATGTGGGAACTGAGAAGAGACATCTGGCTCCCACAAGTCTAATGTTATATTTTTATGGTAATGCAGAGCCCTACATTTTGAGCTATTTGTACCTGAAATAAAATTTGCTGGGTAGTGTGGTACCAATACAGTGCTTCAAATAAAATAATTAAGAGTAAGGGTGACAACAGAAAAAACATCTTGGTAGTCAAGGTATTAAGGTTAGGTAGGTTATCTAGGCTGAGCAAGAATTATCAGGATAGGGACTAATTTTACTGTTCAGCTATGGTTTACATTACAGAAGAAAATCAACTTCCTAACTACTAACTAATAACCAGGATGCCAGAAAACAACTGCAGCCTGGTTCAGTATTAGACAACTTACCCAAGCTCCACACACAGCTCTAAAATATGCAGCATTAACAGTTCATGTACCAACAAGGTACAACAGGCTCTGCTTATCTGCATTTTCCTATCAGTCTGGTCCGTTCTGATCGACAGGAAGAAGCCAGGCTCCTAACTCAGCCCCCATTTCCTTCCTGCTCCAGGTTAGTGCTTACTGTGAAACAAGACGTGCCACAAAGTCCCGTTTAGTTCATCACCACTGTTTTGATATGTGATTTTTGTCAAAGACAAACATTTTCTTGATATACCAGGAAAGAGTCGCCCAGCAATTCTTTGAAAAGCCCACTCTCTTTCAGTTGTTTCAGTGAAACATTTTTTCTCTTTCTAGCAAAAGTTTCCAAATATTTTTTCTTTTTTTTTTTTTTTTTTATTTTGGGCTTACACAATACTTGAATCTCTCCAACTTCACCTTCATCATTAAACTAGCCAATTCTTTATTACGGGAACTTGAAAAGATAAATCATAGCAAAGTCTCTGCAGAAAAGGTCTAGGCAGAGAGGAAAGGAAGGTTTTCTATGTTTACTATTGTAGGGTCTTCTATCTACTTGGCCATTAAATTCTTCTTCCAAAAAGGAATTGAAAAAAACCCTGAGGACAATCAAAAAATGAAGAACTATCCTGCAAAATACAGCTATCTACAATTGACCTATTCAGGCCAATTGATTTTAACAGAATAAAGATATTTATCTTTGTATGATACTTTATCACTTATATGGATTTATTTTTAAATAAAATATTTCAATAGGTTGAGAATGCCTACTTTGTTTTAACTTAACAAATCAAAATGCTTCAGGTTTCCACCTCAGGACAGGTTTTGTGGGTTTCTTTGAAGATGGCAGACTGCACACAGGCCCACAGAAAACTGCTTTTGGTCAAATGGCTATAAGAAAAATTATTCTTTTAATTTTATGAAAAATGTCATCACATTTCTATATCCTTTAGTTAAGTAAACCAAGCCACATTTTCAAGTGTTAGTGAGATACCTGCTCAAAGTTACTTCAGTTTCTGAGTTTTCATCTCTGATACTCAAATCATATTGGAAATGGGATCTATGCTTTTAATTTCTTTATGAGATACCTTAATTCAAACAATCAGTCTGATATTACTTTACACCTGTTTGATATGCTAAATTACAACCATAAATGTAATTTCTCATTGGTCATCATGAAATTTCAGTTCCCTCATTGACTCTATTGGTTTCTGGGTTAAAAACTGTAGTTTATTAAGGAGATTTTAATTGCAGTTACTGCATAGTTGACAATAGCTCTTAAAAAACCAGCCATTCAGCTAGAAACACATTAAATGTTAACAGTTCATGCAAGAAGCATCCTGGTTCTCTAACACAGAGATGATTGATAAGTAAAGCCAGTTTCCCTTGCCAGTAAAAGCTATCTATTTTTCCCCTTTTGTTACATGAGAGAAGTACACCCTGCAGTCAGGACAGCATTTCCTGAAAAGTTCCAAAGAGCCTATCCCTTGAAACAACTTCAGGCTTCAATCAGAAGCAAACCATGTTTCATGCAAAGTTGTGAAACACACAATATGAACTTGCTCTATAACACTTTTCCTCACTGTACTACAAAGGTATCTGGCTTGGTTTGATTTACCAAGTCATGTATCAAAGTCGACACAAACCAAATCATTTTTTTTTAAAGGATAGTTAATTTTTTTCTTTTTTAAAGAAAATAGTTTCCTGCAATTAGGTATAAAGCTTTTCAGAAAACAGCAATAGGAAAAAAAATTATAATCTCATAGCCTACAAGAATATTTGAAGAAATTTCCTTATGAGATGAAGCTTCTTGCTACTGCATCTCTGTTTCTCTGCATATGGAAACCTGCCTGCAAATGATACCATTATTTTTTATTGCAACAAAGATTGGCTAGAAAGTGTGCTGGTACAACTACATAAGCTACTGAAATAAAAAGAATCAGTTGCTGCTGTGCCTTCATGGATTTCTCCCTTCCCCTCCTTTTAATACAGATTTCTGTAGAATATTAAAATCATACTATTTTCAACAAGAACCCATAGCAGTTAAACTCAGAGGAAGATATTCCTGCCCTCAAGCCAGTGCCCTCTAGTCTGCCTATTTTCTAATCCGTAGGAAAGGAAATGTGGCTGTTTTCTGTAGTCTCTTACAAGTGTACATTGTCCTATTAATTTCTCTGAAGGGTTTAGTGTAATCATGCAACACATTCTGGATTACAGGTCTAAAAATGTAAATTCCTTACAGTGATAACCAACTTCTCCTATTGATTTCATTGTTAATAACCTGTAACACTCAGCTGAGGAGTAGATATAGAGTTATAGAACCATTTTAGTCATAGAATGGTTTGGTTTTAGAAAGGACCTTAAAGATCACCTAGTTCAACCCCCTGCCACAGGCAGAGACACCTTCCACTAGACTAGGTTGCTCAAAGCCCCATCCAACCTGGCCTTGAACACTGTAGTGGATGGGGCAGCCACAAATTCTCTGGGCAATCTGTTCCAGTGCCTCACCACCCTCACGGGGAAGAATTCCTTCCAACATCTAATTTAAATCTACTCTCTTTCAGTTTAAAGCCATTCCTCTTTGTCCTATCCTTACAGGCCCTTTGTAAAAAGACTCTCTCCAGCTCTCTTGTAGGCTCCCCTTAGGTACAAGAAGGTGCTATAAAGTCTCCCCGGAACCTTCTCTTCTCCAGGCTGAACAATGCCAACTCTCTCAGCCTGTCTTTGTAGGAGAGGTGTTCCAGCTCTCCTATGAAATACCTGAAGGATCCTATATTTCTTTTATCATTAAATCTCCACTACTTCCTTTCCTTATATAGTTCTATTATTACAGAAAAAAGAGACATTTGTCTCACTACAAATAATCATTCTCCTATTGATGTGAAAGTATCTCCTTTTCCAAGCTGCAGTCAGTGTACAGGCAGTTTTTCAGGACTGTCACCTATAAGAACAAATGCCAAGAGAATTTATCAGTTTCTTGTCTAAAAGAGGAGGAAAGCAACAGTTCATGGAAGATGTTAGTTGGAAAACAGCAGCTGAAAAATCCTACAGAAAAGAATGAGATATGAACAAATTGGTGTCAGCATGTGGATGTGGAGCAAGTGAGAAAAAGCAAGTCATATCTGATTTAAACAAAACTCACACAGAGGAATAACTTTTAAGCACTAGGTGAGAAGGATTGTGGTGATTTAATTCTCTCCTCTGGTACCTACCCTTGACAATGAACTTGGCTTGACTTTGCATTGAAAGCATGACAAAAACCTCAGTGAAACTGGAGAAGCTGAGGGAAATCCCTGTGTTTTTAAAGGAAAATATAGATAAGAGAAGCTGCTCAATAGAGCATCTATTCAATGGTTTATATTGCAACTCGTAGAGGATACCAAATGTTTTGGAAGGTGCAAAAAAGCTTGTATAGCAGAGAAATACTACTAACTTTTGTGATTTCGATGATCCACCTATTTCCTAAGCATACATTTTTATTTTGTAACAGATATGCACAACAAACAATTCTCCTATTTGGGAACTGTTACTTTTCTTCATTATTCCTCTGGATTTTTACCATGGTTTTGACCATTGCTTCAAAATTGGTGTTTTTCCATCTCCTTGCCAGAGAAGCCACATGCTTCTACCTGTTTAGGTACTTGATGCCAATTTTATGCCCCAAAACAAGGCGCGGAGAAACTGCTCAGAGACAGAATTTCAGTCTATAAGCAGGAGGTATTTATTTCACGGCCGGGGAGCAGCCAGGTCGCCCTGGACAAACTGCTCCCACTCGAGAAACACACAATCCAACTTTTATACAATTTTTGCTAAGCAATTACATCATATATTATGAATATTCATTACATTGCAACATCTACTTTTAATATTCATAACAGGTGGAGTTGAGGCGGAGTTAGAGGCGTGGTCCTTAATTTGGGGAGAACTTCGGTGGGAGTTCCGGTCTTCCTTCATCATGAACCTCGTGTCCTTTTCATCATCATCCTCCTAAACTTTTGAACCTTCCCTAATTTGGGTAGCTTCCTTATGAATTTGGCAGAGAGTTTCGGTATTTGGCACCAATACCTAATTTCTTGGCATGTCCCTCTCTTTATCTCTTTGGTTTCCTCCCCATATGTCTCTTTTTGTGTGTACTAGCATTTTCTGTTCATGTTTATGTTCTCCTGTGTCAGCGCGACCTGTACCTCAGTGAATTTATTGCCTCCGCTTTCTTAATGCTGAATTCTATGTGCCTTGCTAAAGCTTGCTTCTACATTTTGTGCTTAACTCTTTATATTGCTTAAATTCGCTTTTCAGGTGTTACCTGGCTTCATACTTCTTTTAACTCCTTCTGAAAGGGAACAGCCATTTCCAATAGGTACTCTTCTTAATTAGTACTTCATCGGATTCTATTAAGTTGCAGTCAAAAAGGACAAACACATGTGTATTATATGTAAATAACTGAAAAATTCAAAGAACGTAATTATCTTCTAGACAATCATAGGCAGAACTCTCCCTTGTTTACTTTAGGAGATATGCATGCTGAAAGATCTACTCACATTACCTAAGATCTCAGACTCCTGCTGAATTATCTCCTAGACTTCATCTACCCACAGCAAGAATCAGATTCCTGCTGGGACCCCAGGGAATTTACCTGTCTAACTTAACCACCTAGTCTGTCAGATGCCAGTGGGTGGCTGGAGCAAATTATCTATGCCCCAGACCTCCTGTTCTGCATGACTATTTGCTGAAGAGCTCTCAATCACACTATGCCAACTAACTTATTTTACATAATTACAGTGTCTTCATTACTGCAGAAAACTACAACTCAACAGAGGTAACACGCCAGGAAGTGAGAACCCTCCTGATAACTGACTTGCTCCCTGTAAGACTAATCCAGTGTCCTACTGTTTATTCATTTCGTTAGTGATTTCAGTCACTTTTACAGGATTACTGGATATCAGGCAACCTGTGCAGTGCAATAGTTCAATGTATCTCCAGCAAGTCCAACACATCCAAGATGCACTCAGCAGAAAATGGAAAAAAATATAATGAAAACCAGATGTTCCTGACCTCCCCTTTGGTTTTATACATGCGCTTCTGCTTTATCTCAGGTATTTTACCTCAAAAATGTACAGTTGACTGGAAATATTAAAAAAAAAAAGGCAAGAACCAAGCACCAATCTGAGTTAACAAGTTGCTTGCCAGCTGAGGAGTCATGCATACATCCATTATTACAAGTCTAAAAATAGCAATCTTTTGAGAAGTTGTTAAAACATCAAAATGTGGCATGTGGATATAAAAGTAATACGTAGATAAAAGAAAAAGATGGTGATAATCTATTGCAAACAAATGGTAAACAAATAAAGCCATTTCACCCCAGCTTCAAGTAGCAAACTTTACCATCATTATCGGTGATGTCAGAGCCAACTGCTCTACATGGGGCCTTGCTGCATTCCCTTCAGAATGTCCAGGCTCCCAGGCAGTGGGGTCTATTCTAGAGGAAAGCTACACAGATTCCTAGCAGTCCCTGAACACTCTTTAGGTGTTCTTTCTACCCATTTTGTATCACCACCAAATAAGGCTCTGCAGAACAATGACGTTCCTTGCTGTTCAGCGCTTTGCACAGTGGAAGTCAGGTCCACTTGGGGCCTCAGTGAATCTCTTGTGACAGCAAGGCATCAAATACCAGATGTGACCCATAGCTTCTTCATTCTCCCTAAGAGATGCACAGGTCATTTCAGAGGCTCTGGCAGAACCAGCTTGGCTGCTCTACTGAAACAACATATTAGTGCTGGCAATAAGCCTGGAAACTTTAAATGTGGTACAAACTATGACTTCAGCCCAGAGGAAGAAGGGGAAGAAAATGGTAAATACCTTGAAATTAGAACTCCGGGATTTCATCCAGCCTTCAAAAGTAGGAGCATAAAACTAAATACTGTGCACATATTGCAGCTACACAGTGAGGTTCCTCAGCTGTTGGTAGATCTGGAATTTCACACCAATCTGCCACACAGGGGCATCTAGAAGGAATTTGAGGAGCAAATGTGAGGCAAATGCCTTAGTTGTGATCTCACAGCATCATTTTGCATTTCCTTCTTTTAAGAAGTACATGACCTCAGGATCACTATTTTGATGTGTGCACCGTTTGCTGGGTGGAGGCTCTGCTCACTCCTTGACGTGCAGAGGAGACGCCCCATGAAATTCACTCCCTCCAAGCACTTTCTCCTTTATAAGCAGGCAACTGTGTTTTAAGGAGGATAGGTACAGACATAATCCCTAGGTTGAAGTTACAGAATGGGCCCTTCCTGTACAGTAGCACAGGAAGAAAAGGATTCACAGTTTGAAGGGAGCAAGAGGAGCAGCTGAAAAGCAGCTTCCTCAGATGCTGAACTGTGTATGGGGGTCCCTCTAGATATGGGTCCCTAGTACCCAGCCAAAGAGGGCAAAAGGAAAGACAACTAACTGTAACGAGTGAGAAGACTTTCTTTTAGACAGACTCCTTTTCCAAAGTAATTCAATCTAAGAGTCTTTTTCTGAGTACACACTGCACTAGAGGCTCATGCAATAGAGTATTTGTTAGCAGCACACTTTATGGCTTGCAAAATGTAAAGTTCAACTGCTCATGCTCCAAAACACTGGCAAAACACAGCCATCCCTCAGCCCAAATCCACACTTTGGCATAACACTGCAAAATGTAGGCTATTTTCATTACACAGGTTAGTTCTCAGGCTGGATCCATCTCAGTCTGCAAAGCTGACAAAAAAATTCACAAAATTACCATAATATGCTTCCACCACACCCACAGAAGACAGCTCAGCTTGAAAAGTTTGAAAACTTTCTACGCCAAAAGTATGTGATTTTGAAGACCCCATCATGCCCATTTCCTGGTGTTACAAACACCTGATCAATCTCAGCTGGAAAACACTGCCTCCATCATGGGGAACACTGAGAAAGCTCTCTAAAGGACACACCACTTTTTTCACCTGTGTAGCAATGAGGTAACTAGAAAAGGTTTCTCACAAAACTAAAACAAAGGGCTTGCTAAAAGTGCACTGTGTAAAGCAGAGCTCGACTTTGCATTTCATTAAAGAAGGATATGGAAACATGTAAAAAAAAAAAAGTAATACCACAAAAAGGATATGAGTGGGATTGTGATTGAATTTTTTTTTCCTTTGAAAAAGGGATGTTCTCCGAGGAACTAAGGTAATGATGGCACCATACTGAAGGAGGAACATTTGTAATGGGTCGTACTAGTTCTACTGTAACCAAAAACCACCAAGACACACCTGTGCTGTAGATGAAATACATTGTAGTCAAAGAAATATAACATCAAGAACACTGACAATACAGTTTATTAATTATTGTCTGATAACATGAGGAAATCACACAGATTACTTCATTAATGACTGATAAGTGAGAAAGAATTATACAAATTGTAATTTCCTACTGAAAACAAGTCAGCTGTAGTGATGGAAAGCAATCCTTTTCACACCTCTGATTTTATGCCTCCAACGTAGATTTCAAAGGCATAGCAGACACAACATGAAAATTATTCTCACAACCTTACAGCTGGATACATTTAGTTACCTTTTGCTACTTCCCCCACCCACCCCCCCCCCCATAAACATGTGCTTTCTCTGTAACTTTACCCATTTATTCTGGAATACCATCTCTATCAGGCATCAGGACACTTCGGGCTTGTCTTATTTCCCAAATCACTTGGAAGAAAAAAAATGCAAAGAGTGTCTATATACGACCTAAACGGAAAAATTAAATTATTACCAATGTCATAATGATTTATTGTGGAAGTTTTAGTTTCATTCTAAAAAATAAAATAAAATAAAATTGAGGTTCCTTTCAAGGCATAGAACAATATTAACTGCTGAATGTCAATCTATTTTTTCTAGCACTCATTATTTGTAAAGTATTGTGTTGGTCCAAAACATCAGCACAGTAGTAGTAACTGCTATTAACGAACAATGCAAGTAGACCCTCTGACAAGATGCCATAGCCAGGAGCCATTATTTAGACTAGTCCATGTTCTGTCTTCATTAAAAATTACAATAATAATTTTTTTTTCTCCTTAGTTCATCTATGCAATATCGAAACGCCAAATCACTCTGATTAGCTTGACACTGTAATTGAACACCCGAAAGGAGCTTCAAAAAACACCAACTTGACTTGTGCTTTCACATCATGTGCACAAGGGTCACTAAAGAACAGAAGCACAAACTTTAAAATTCATTATCCAGCCTATGCCATTTAAGCTCAGTGATCAAATTACAAACTTTGTGTATGCAAGAGGGGAGATCACTTGCCAAGATGACATTTATACTCAAAGTAAACAAGCAGCACAGCCTAGATTTCCTAATGCATGAGGCTGTTTGCAGGCTCTGACTGCTGATGCTCCATGCTCAGACCACAGGCATGCAAAGAAGCAATACGCTTCTGAAAACACATGCTCTAACCTGAAACCTTCATTCTAGAAAACAGAAAGGATTGGGTTAAATTCTAGATTGTGCTATCCTTAAGCATTCCTCCACTCTCCTCCATTAGCACTGATATACCCTAGCTGGGGCTCACAACTCACTTTGCTATGCTAACAGGATGGAACAATGTGCTTGGAAGGAAGAACTGAGGAGTAAACAAATGGGAGACAAAAGATGAGGACATTTGTGGAACCACTTGGAATCAACTGTTGCTAAAATTACCTTGCAATGTGAGGAAATTGGCTGTATGTTCACAGCTATGAAGAGCCACAAAACCTCAACATGGTTTGAAGTGGTTTTGCTGAAGGGAAGAAGCTGTAGCAGCTGGCTTGGATTCTGAAATGTGTTTGGGAAAAAAACACAAACAACAAAACTCCCCACATGTTAAAGATGTACATATCTGCAGAGAACATCTTCTCATGAAGGAGTGATGAGTGGATGGGGTGCCTTACTCAAGTTACTCTCTTATTTTCCCTGTGCAGCCTCTACGAGCAAGGGACTCAGCTTTTGTTCTTTGCAAAGGCAGGCTGGGTTGGGAAGCTCTAAACACTCCTCTTTCCACCAAGTATATTTATCTAAGCAAGTCCCAATGGGCCTGAATCCAGCTACAACAAACTTTCTGGGTGCTTCTGACTGTTATGAAATGGAGTGACTCAGCTGAGCTACATCTGAAAGAGAACATATTTTATTTGTTCATTTGAACTTAATAAGCCAGGGGAGGAAAAAAAAAAAAAAAAACAAGTGTCAGAAAAGACACATCCCCACATATCTTCATCTTATAAAGCTTAGCCCTTCTCTGATCTTATGCAGGTGTTGCTATCTGGCCTTCTGTCTCCCCATACACCTTTAACTGCCTGGCTCCCTTCCCAGAGCCACAGCTCTGTGCTTCAGACACTCTTAGTCACCTGTCCAGTGATGCAGTTGAATCAAAGGTATCAGTACTTATTTACCAACAGCATTTCCCCACTTATGTTCCCATTGCCATGGTGAGCAGCAACAGAGCCTGAAATATAAGGTCAAAACATAGCCTAGATATCTCCCACAAGCCATATGGAAGAATCATTTTTTGAGGAAATTTCTGGCATGGATTTGCACTTGCTCTCTGACAAAACACACCTCAACTCAGCACTCTAGACTCCTAACTGAGCTCCTTGGACATCAGGGAACAGTAAACATCCCTAAAAAGCTTTAACCCAGATTTCTCTCCAGGAGCTGGAAAGGAACTTCCCAGTTCCTTATAGGTTATCCTCTTGGGTTTCTGTCAGCCTCATTATGTTTCCTTCCATGGTGTGGAAGTCCAAGTTCTCTGCCACATACCTGCACTGCTTTGCCAAGCACCCCAACACCACTTCATAGGAATAGAGAATTATTTTCCCTCTTTCAGGAACTTTCTAGCCTATCCTTGCCCAAATACAATGGTAACACATGACAATATATGTTTGATCTGAATATAATATTTGTGAAGACAAAGCAGACCTCTTCCCCATTTACTATTCCACTGAAAATCAAATGTCAGTCTGCAGGTCTTAGATTACTCAGGGATAATGCAATTAGCATCACGGTACAGTTATGTAAACTCTTAATCAAACGTCAAGACAGAGTGGAAATATAGGAGGTGTGAAATGAACTCTGGAGAGAGACATGAAGTAAAGGCTGTCTGGACTGCACATGGTGAAATTCCTCAGGAAAGATGAAAATTATTGTGGTTAGTACATCATGATTTAGGCCAACCTAAGAGGCAGGCTATCTACTTGGTAAAAACCTGGACCAATGCACATGTTCAGCATGAGAGACTGTGTCCTGGAGACAGTTATGAGGACACAAAGTATGAAGCAACAAAAAGAGGCAGAAACATCCCAGCACACAATTGTTCTGTCCTGTCCCAGCAAGAGTCAGACTTCAATCACTAGGACCTACCAGAAAATTGGATTTCAGTGTAAACTGACATTTCTGAACATTAAATAGGATTATTCAACAGATGAGAACACAAAGTGCAGTATTGACAATAGTGGCAATATATCACAACGGTGATATTGGAGCCCAGTTTGGCACCCTAGGCTTAGATGAGTTATACACCAGGCAAGACAGAAGCTTTTCACTTCTGTGTTACCTCCTGTATCACCTGAGCCTCATCTGGATCAATTTTAAGACAGCTATTTTGGGAACTCAAGAAAGCAAAAGCTGCTCCGTGTCAGCTTTAGCTTGAGGGACTGGCAAAAATTCAATTCTAACTGTAGACTATGTGGAATCAAATATGTACACTCAGGACTGGATTTTGACATAGGTGTCACAACACAAGAGCTGTTTTTCCCTCTGGGAATTGCACCAAACCTTCTCTACTGATAAGTTTTGATGTCCTAGCTGCTTTCTGATCTGAAAAACAACAGTGCAATTTGGAAAGTATTCTCCTCTACCTTGAAACACAATCTTAAGGAACCTAAGTGAAGGGTTCATTTTAATCTGGATCAGCAGCAAGATGCAACAAAATAAAAAAAAGTACATCAAAATTAAGAAAAAGGCACAGTATGCTGAGCAAAACAAATAAAGATTTAGCCAGAAATAAGTCTAGTTTAAAGGAAACTGCCCTGTGTAATATAAAAAGTATCAGTGAAGGGTTGTGAATAGTTCTTGCCTGATTTTCTCACTCCATATCAAAAACACACCTCAATGTTTTGTTGCTTCAGTTCTAGAAGATTGTGAAATGCTTTCCTTAAGCTACTACTGACTATACACATCAGTTCAATGAGAAAGATCAAAAGTTTAGTAGAAAGTTTGTACCATAAACTTAGGAGCAATGACTCAAAAGTTGTGTCATTCAGCAGACAAAGATTACACTACAGCCCCGCACACATACACCCTCTCTTGAAAAAAAATGCCATGAAAATAAAAAAAAAAAAAAAAAGGACACTAAGGAAGAGCAAATGCTCTCTCAGTGCACTGAGGTGACTAGCACGAAGCACATCAGAACCTTTCAAAAACACTACTGTACTTTCTGGGTCACCATATGCAGGTTTCAATGTCTTTCCCAGGGCAAAAGTGTCTGTAAACTGGTCAGGAAGATAGTCCTGATCAACTCCTAGATGACAGATATACATATCATTATGATGTAGGACTGAACGGTAGCACATGCAAGCAAAGTCTCCTTCCTGAAGGTAATATGATCCTGTGTAAATCATTTTCATGTCTGCTTCTTGATATTTCCAACTGTAGCAAAGACAATATTATGCATATATTATGCAAAGGCTGTATTATCTGTTTAGATAAGATGGTGAAAGAAAACAGCAGTGGACCTATACATAAAATGAAATCACTCGCTGTGGCTTCTTCTCTTTGCTGACTGTCATAGAAACCCAGTCAAGGAAACTTAACTAGACAATGAACTTAAAGACATCTGGAACTAGAAAATCCAGATTCAACCCTAGCAGTGTAAGAGTTAGCATCATTATTAATATGCTGAATACTACTTCTCAAAACAAATCTCAGTGTGAAATACCAGAATCTTCTGGAAGGTGGGGCTTTTTTCCCTCCCCACTGGCTCCATTATCATAGACATTAATTGGAAAAAGACTATTTACTTCAAATAGGAAGGGGAAAAAAAGTGCCAAGACTGGCCCACTGGCCCATGACAGTTCCAGTGAGGAAACAAGAAACTAAAGAGATGCAGACCAACATGAAAGCTTTTAACATGACACTGTAAAGATTAAAGTATCAGTTAGACAGATTTATTCAAGAGTCAGATGATCTTATTACAAATCACCTTAATGGTGGTGCATACTCAGCTGAGAGGAACTGTGGACGCAATTTTGACTCTCATTATTTGAGTCCACAGATCTTTTTTCATTTTTGTTTTTTTGAAAGACAAAATAAAAGTGAAAGCAAAACTCCTATAAGAAGCAGCAGAAAATTCTTGCTGAGCAATCATAAAATACCAGGTTGGAAGGGGACCTCAGAAGAGTTTTGCAGTGGCACTCACAATAAGCAGTGCTCACCTCACTGAGCACCACTCTGCCAGCATGAAATCATGCCCACAAGCTTGTAATCTGACCCAGGGACTACAAAGAAAAATGTAGTTGTCACTTAAGGCTGATGTTCACCTAAATAATAGCCCTCAATGACAAGAAATTGGCACAGCACAGATATCTATTTATCACGCCAGGTCTCTGTGATCTGCCTCACCCACACCTTTTCTCTTTTTGTCTTCCCTTGGTAACTCTGGAGAAGAGCTTACCCTTCCCCTGGACTCCTTTTGATAGCAAGAGACATCCAGCTAGCTCTCCCCAGCGGAAGGAAATTCTCATGGACCTAAGGTTCCCTGTAAAAGCAAAGGCTCACCTATTCTCTCTAGTTGTCTGAGCACACTAATAAGCCCAGATGAGGATTATAACGGATGTCAGGACTCCCTGATGACTTTCCCCTCACAGCCAATTCTCTCCTTTGATGTTTTACAAAAGTTGAAATACTTATGCTAATGTATATATAATGTATATAATTATATGTACCAATATCAAACTCCTATTAAAGATTTTTTAACTCTAGGATGGAACTCCAAAGGAAAACTATAGAAATAGACTTAATCTGCTCTGTGAGTACCAGCACTGCTGTAAAACAAACATGGCAGTGATTAAGGACCTCAGAGGACCCAACAGCTTTGAAACTCAATCTCATACAACATAAATACAGTCCCATGACTCATCCATCCTCTTTTCTACCTCCTCTAACTGATTACATTTGAATCATGCATATTGAAAAATACATCAAGACAGTACCGTTAGCTGCACTACAAGTTGCAGAAGCACAAAATGGCATAAAACATCTAAGCTTTATAATAATAATGCTGTTCTCTGCTGCAGATCACCTGGCATGCACAGCTTGTCTCTCTGAAAAAATAATCCAGTCACTCCCTGATTAAATTACTCCGGGAGTGAAAAAGACATTGAGCAGCCTGCCTGTTTCAGTTGGCTGTATAGTGACTGAGCTCAGTGAATATGGAAATAATTGGAAATCCTAGACCAATATAGAGGAGGAGGAGGAGGAATGTGTGACCCACATAAACAGCATGCTGGAGTTGCCTGAAAGTGAAATCATAGTCTGATATTAAACAAATGAAAAATCCTTGGTATAAGGAATAGAGATTAGAAAACAAATAAAGATTAGTTCGGGAAAATACCAGAGGGGGTAGAAAACAGATTACTTCAGTAAAATGCCAGAGGGTTCCAAGAGAGTTGCAAAGCCTTTTCAAATGTACTTTACAGCCTGTCATCCTAGGAAAGAGATGAAACTGAGAATTTTTTAAATCCTAATTCATAACTCTAATCTACCCCTTTGTGTCTCTTTGCTATTGAGGTTTAATATGTTTACAAGATTACTAAGCAGTTGCTAGACAAGTTTCTTCGACTTGAACTCTGAAGCTATGACCTTTTTAGTAGTTCATAGCCAAAAAGTTTCTAATCAGAATATAAGAAATGGACAAGTACTTTGGAAAAAAAAAACAAAACCAAAAGCTTTGCCATCAGATGAGTCTGTTTTCACCAACCCAAACAGACAAACTGCAAAGAAGGTAAGAAAATTACATCCCTGAACTTACTGGAAAAATTCTGTAACTTACCTCCATAAAATCTCTAAAAAAAAATCTTACATTTTCCTTGGACATGGTTCACTTGCCCACCTGTACTAACCAGTAATAACTAGCACCCCAGAATAAGAGGTGCTTTTGGTGAAATAGAAATACTCTGCTTCCCACATACTCCCTGCAGCTGGAGTACAAGGCACATTCAGGAATCCCATGTAGCTCTGTCCCTCCTGTCACATATACCCCTCCCTGGAATTGCTGACAAAAAAGGCATGTTACAGCAACCTTCTTCAGCTTCTTCTACCTGGTTGTCATAGCAAAAGGAAGATCCAGTACCAAGGTTGAAAAATGAAGTCTAAACCACATTGGACAACTGCAAACATACATGCATGTGGACTTCTAAAATCTTTTTGCCCCATCTGAAAACTTAGGACTACCAATTCATTATAATACTTTTAAGAGCTTCTGAGATATGCTCTCAAAACACAGTTTTGCATGTATTTTACATTTGCAATGATCTAGTTTCTTAGTGTAGTTAGTTCCTAAGGATTCTAGAGTGAAGCTTTATTTTCGTTTCTCTAATACTAAAAAATTTTCCTTTCATTCCTTTAACATTACATAAGTGCTTTTCATTTCCTGAACAATTTTCAGAGAAAGCTGGGATATTTTTAGAATAGCTTATTGATTCATTATAAATTTATATATGTGGTTCAGTTAAACACAAGAAAACTTCACTACTGACTTCTATCTCATAGAAGAGATCATCACCTTACATTATCCTGCAAATTGGAAGATAAGTGACATGTTCTTTAGGCCATTTTCTATCCCTGTAGCTCAAACAAATCTCTACATCAGTTTCTAAGCTAGTAACCATCACTTTCATGATCGGTTCATTAATCTAAAATATCTCTGTTTCAATTTGCTAGGATTTGAGGCAATATTCTGATGTGTTACATATTCCTCTCACATAATTTTTCTACTTAATAGCAGTCTGATGAGAAAAAAACAGTGCAGGTAGCCTGATTCATATAACACACCTCTGCGTATTTTGTTAATAGCTTTTTACAGACTTTCCCAAAGTTGACTTAAAATGTCTTCCCTGAATTCAAGAGACTTCATCTTCTCACAAATAAAATAATACAACGTTTCCTGTAAAAAGGGTGTTTCAAAACTGTTACCTCTATTTTCAGACTATTTGAACTGAACAGGAACGGTTTTCTAAAATAGTGGCTCCACATTAAAAGTATACATAGGAAAGACTATTTGATGTGAAGCTCCTCTTTTTGAAATCAATACAACTTTTAAAGTTTCCCTCTGTGAAGTAAGTTGGTATCTATGTGGTCATCCGAAATGTTAATGAAAAGATCAGTTGTAGGATACATGAACACAAAGAACCCAAATATAGACATACTCTAGTTTAATACACATGCAAGTTGAAATCTAACAGTCCTATCAGAGGTTGGATGACTGGTTACAAAAGATAAAAAATGAAATGCACACAATGCACCCTTCATGACTGGAAGCCACTTTGTTCGCTGAGTGATTACCATTGATCCCTGGCACAAGCAGCTCTACCTAATTCTGTTACAATCACCATGACCAGCACTTTCATATATATCTTCTCTGAAGTCAATTCATAAGGGAAAATGCTGAAAAAAAAAAAAACCACCTGAAATTATATAAGGGCTAAAATACCACTTTTAAGACTGAAATGTTCTGCCTTGTAAGCCCTCCCAGATGTAATTGAAGTACCACCTTGGCAGAAGAAATGGCAGCACAGGTGACATAATATCTCCTTACTTTTCACCATTCACATCCCAGCAAAAGATGTGAGTGCAACACAAACCAGTGACCATCAGTGCTGGTCTGAGTAACATGTGAAACTCTCTGAACCCTTCTGCTTTAGCACATGTGCCTGGGAGCCCTTTGGATATTCACTCACTTCTGTGGTTTGAATATTTTGGCCTATAATTCTTTATCAACCCAACTTTCAAAAGCAATGGTCACTTAACAAACCATGTCCAAATGAGGTGGACTTACAGATGGCTCAACTGTTTTGAAAACGAAGTGATTCTAATTTCTAAATACGGCTATACAATCAAATATAATCTAGTAGTCATAGCTCTGCAATGAAATGCAGGAGACAGGTTCTGCTTCTGGTTCTGCCACTGGCCCACTGCAAACTCTGTGTGAGTCTTTTCACCCTACACAAACTGGAACAATAAAAGAACTGCCTCAAAATCCGAGCAACATTATAAGTAGATGATTAATAGAGATATCTGGCTGCAGGCGTTTGGCTTTGAAAATCTTGATCCAGTTTCTCATCCTGGAAAGGAAGAGAGAATTATTCAATTTAAGAACTGTCAACTATTTATAGCTTTAGCTATTAAAAAAGAGGTTTTTTTCAGAAATAGCAAGCCAGCAACCTCTTGCTGCCTCAACCATCTCCCATAGAAACAACTCCCAGGGTATCTACATAGTGTTCCAAGGCTGCTGGAGTGCAAATTGTTCCATGTCTGCTTGCCAGTAAATTGCAGGACCACTTTCAGACACACAACAGAGAGGAAAAAAATTTCCAGGGATTTCACTTCAGTAGAGTTTCTATCACTGTTCTGTTAATCTTTTCTTTCCAAATAGGAGGATGATGCCCACATCCAACTGATTTACTTACATTTCTCTGTTATCAAGGCCATGCAACATGAAGACAATGGTGATTCACATATTGGAGGGGTAACTCACTTTGTCACAGGCACAGACTTGGAAATGAAAGCTACCACTACTTCTATTTGCTATTGAAGATGAAAACTTCTTGCTAAGTTTTTCCAATTGTTCCTCCCCAAATCTAGCTCACAGACGTCACTAACCAAAATGAACATACTTGAATACTTGCATTACTTTATGCAATCTATTTGTGCCTGCAACACTCACATCACCTCTGCAAGTACCCTCTCTTGAGCTGGTAGCAGGCCACCAAGTAAATGAGCAGAAAAGCTGTATGGCTTCAATGAGACAGCAGAACTGCAACTTCATAGGGCTTAGGGCAGACTGAATACTATGCTCAGCTGTACTGCTGAGTCCTGCAAAGCTCTGCAACTGCAGAGTACTGCATCCAGCTCTGGGTCCCCCAACATAAGAAGCACACAGGGCTGTTAGAGCATGTCCAGAGCAGGGCCATGAAGATGATCAGAGGGCTGGAGCACCTCTCCTGTGAAGACAGGCCAAGAGAGTTGGAATTATTCAGCCTGCACAAGAGAAGGCTCCCGGGAGACCTTATAGCAGCTTTCCAATGCCTGAAGGGGGCCTACAAGAATGCTGGAGAGGGACTTTTTATAAGGGTATTTAGGAATTGGTCAAAGGGGAATGGGAATGGCTTTAAACTGAGAGAGGGTAGATTTAGATTAGATATTAGGAAGAAAGTCTTCACTATGAAGGTGGTGAGACTACTAAATGAGTAGTTAATGAACAGAAACACACGGAAACCTGCTATTAAGGCCCCAACTTTCAACGTTTTGCTGCAGCTGAGGTAGGACACCAGGAATAAAATTCTTTCAGCTTGATTAAAAGGTTCATAGCATTTCCCAAAGCAGATGCTGACAACTCTCATTGAGCTGGTCAAGCTCCATGGAGGCTGTGGGAGACACTCAGTGTGGTGTTTTTATCCAAATCTTCATTCTCACGCGTAAGTGCAATTAAATCACAATGAAAGGGTCCCATTCAATTGCATAGATAAGCCAAACTTCTGGAGTTCACTCAATCCCTTCAACAGCATGGCATTCTGCCAAAGTCCTCTCTTCAGACAAAGACATGACTTCAGACATGACTCCTTATTAGTAATCTTGTAACAGTGCTGAGAAGCCCTCACAGATGCTGCAGTCACAATCTAAACTGAACACATGGGGAGATAATCTGGGTGAAATATTTGTACCTTGAGGAGTTAAAGGAAAAGCAGTTTCTCAAATGTGCTAGAGATCCATTTCTCTCCAGCCCTTGATCTTTAAACTGTTCAGTTCATGTTTCTGAAGTCTTGTCACTGGCTTCAGTGGGCCCATCCTTAAACAGTAACACACTGCTTTCTTCTGACAACCAACTTACTGCCTCAGTGTCAGGAGAAAGCCAGTCAGAGCCCTGCACAAGATTGAATATGTCAGTATAATCGTTGGTAGAGAATACAGCTCACCATGAAGACATTTTTTCTGAAACCTAGGTCTCCCTCCAAAAAAAGTAAGTCCAAAGGGAGGTAAAGAGATTTACTCTCTTTTTGACTAACCAGTCAAGCATAAGAAGGTTACACGTACACGGATAAATATATCTGTTGGTCTTTAACAATGAAATAATTAAGAACAATGATGGCATCTTATCTGGACAGACACAAATGAAAAGGTTTGGGGATGAAAGACTAACACTGCACTATCTGAAAACTTTTGTAGATGCAACTGAGTGAAAACTGAGAGTTTTCTCAACAATCAGAAAGTGGCCTTAGGTATGCTCCCAAAGACATGGTGTGACTAAGCTTTCTTTCATTAGAGGAGGTTCGTGAACAGACTTTTTCTTAGAGATGTGATCTGAAAGGTATGCTACATGCAAACAAGAAAATCTTTTCAGAAGAGGATCGTTTCGGTAGGATGGGGTAAAAATTTTTCTAATGTAAGCTAGGTATAAATAGATGAAGCATTTTTGCCCTATGTTTTTTGTCTGTATCTTGCAAAAGTGTTGCTAAGTGCGTTGCCGATTTTAACTGTTACAAATAAAAGTTCTTAGTGCATTTCCCCTTAATCTGTCTTGATTTGTGCACAATTTAGACTAACTAACCTTTCCTTACTAAGGCAGTGGCAACAGACCAGGTCACTAGCGCAACAGAACAAGCACCCAGCTAACCTGACACTGTTCAGGGCACGCAAGGAGAAGTACAGCAAGCCATGAGCTCTACTACATTGACTAGGTAGAAATCTGACACCACAAACATCAGGAGAAACAAATACCTTCCAGTAACCATTTGGAAGTAAGAAGGATGGAATCCAGAAAGATATTGCTTCAACTCCAAGGATCACAAAGAACACACCAAGACACCCATATCACTTATCCTCCTTACCCATTCATGTTTCCTGGTAAAGTAATATCTGTAGAAATGTCAACACACCATAGTGTGATTCTCATAAGATTCTTTTTGAATAGCAGGAGTGACTGCCTCACAAACTAGAGATCAGAAGGGAAGGAATAGAGCCCAATACACCCTCTAGCAGTGATGCTGGATTAGAGATGGTATGTATCTAATTTTTTGAGAAAAAGATTCAGAGAACGTTCTATATAAAGACTGCCTTACTTTACTATACTGCTTAATTTTAAGGTTTTTAAGGCACATTCAACTTGAGATAACTTCAGCAGTAGGGAATAAGTTTGGTTTTTTTGACAGTAGAAAACAGGTCGCAGACATAAGCTGTGTATTTGCACTGTGATGGGGTATGGATTTATAATACAAAAACAATCATGTCTGCCTTAAAACACACCTTCCCTTGTAAGAGATACCACAAAGACTCAGATGGATTGATTTAAATAAAGATAAAATTATAAAAAGCACATGCAAGAATCTTGAATTATAAAAACTGTAACCTTGCTGCAGAAAACAGTAAAAGAAAAATTAACCTCCCTTGAATGGCAAGCTCTTAAATTGATGAAAAATAAATATGAACAAGAAACAGTATTTTCTAATTCCTCAGGCTCTAATCATAACTCACCAGCAGTGGTATCCTGTACAAATTCCATTTTTAATGCAGTTGTATTGGCTAATGTTGCAGTGACACCTTTCAGCTATACTGATACTCATAAATAATGATTCAATCTTCCAAAGCTATATACTTCCCACAACAGGCAACAGTAAGTGGAGAAGGAAGTAAACAGTCAGATATGAATAATTATTTGTCTATTTTATTTGGACTGCTGTTAAAAAAGAATACACCAAAATGCATTGTATACGTTTGAAAACAATGTTACTCAAGTTATACATTACCATAAAAGCCACTGTCTTACAAAGAAAGTGATTCACACTGGAAACAATTTGAAACTCAGTTTGCAAAGTTTGCATAAGAATTGCCTAGACAGGGTAAGAAATACACTCACTCCCGTACTCAGTGTGATAGAGCAGAAAATCAAAGCAATTACAAAAATGAAACATGAAGATATGTAGTAGATATTGTTGAAATAAAAATACAGGATTTTAAGTATCACGTAGACAAGGAACAGCTTTGTGACAAGTATGTACACATTTTATCAATAAGATAAACAAATAGCAACAGGATAATCTTAGTAACTAAAAAGGAAAGAAATACTGCATCTATTTCACTTTCTAATTTCAGAGATAAGGATAGAAAATTGCCTTACCTCAAATACAGCTTGAAGAGAGACATTAACAATATGCCTACATCCTTTCTTAGTTCCCTTGATAGCAGTCTAAGAAGCAAGACAAAATAGCAAATAACTATCTTTCCTGCAGACAGCATGTGCCCAAGAATAACATGCTTCCTAGTAAAGCGTGCAGAAAAGAAGTGAAAAAAAATTAAAAGTCGAAAAGACAATCCTTCCAAAATAAAAAGGCAAAAACTTTATATTTGAAATTCACAGTAAGGTTTATTGCATTTTGAGGGAGTAGAGGCATTCATTAATTAAATAATATAGATATAACTGTGACATCACCTCAGTTCTCACTAAAATATTAATTTGGTATATTTGTCTGCAAAAGAAAGAGTGTAAATTCATCTGCACAGGACTCCGTCACTGAAGACCTGAAAAAATTCCTATTCCAGTAGCAGCCACACATGGGCTCACAGGATACAACCTTGTTAACTTGCTTTTTTCCTCCCAAACTACAGTGCTTGCTAAAGCGACACTCAAATGTTAAATGCTTTGGTCAAGAGTTCAATCACTGACCTGCAATGAAAGCATTGTGTTCAGCTCCAACATTTTCTAACAGCAAACAAGAAAAAAAAAATGGTTTAACAGAATGAACTGTTAAAAAAGAAAATCCTCACATAAGCTGTCCCCGAGGGGGAAGAAATATCCACAAGCTTTAAATTGGCCAGGCGGATTTAAGAGGAAGCAAAAAAAAAAAAAAGGCAGGAAAAAAAAAAAAAAAGAAAAAAAAGCAGCTCTTTCTGTTGCGTCAAAGAGCCCACTGTGCAATAGGAACAGTGAACAGAGTTGTTAAACTGGCAAGCTTTTGCTGAAGACAGCTTTTCAATATGCTCTCAGCATCGTCTCCCAGGGCCGGCTGGAGACAGTCCCACTCCCCTTCTATGAGCTATGCTCCTTCAAGAGGCAATCGCTCTTTAAGGACAGTTTCTATAAACATGCCGTTCAACTGGTGTGGCTGCACATGATGAGGGTAGTTGAGCACAGATACGTACCTGCATTCAAGGATCAGACCCGCGTGCTCTTGGGGAAAATGCAGGCACGTTTAAAGAAGCGATCGTTACCTCGGCTTAAGAGCAGGATGCTATTGATGACTGACGGCTTGCTAAAATTCCCTTCCCTGATTAGACCATTCAGTATGCTGTTGGAAAGCAATTTTGAAAGGCACAGTACTTACAGAGGAAACCTCTAATGTAATTCCATTGGGATGTTGTAGCCCAAGCAGCACTCACTGATTAAAGGAAATCAGTAATCACATGCTGCTGACTAGCTTTGTGTTTAGCGCAGAGAGCTTGGATAGCCACCAGAGACTGCAGCTATGCCGGATGAGTTAACTGTCCCTCCTGGGAATGATGGCTTCATGACTGAAGACGTCTTTAGGGGCTGAACCAGCTACTGTGAATGGAGTAAGGACACTGAGCAACCTGGTTAAACATTCATAAAGCCACATGCATCACCACATGGAGGAAATTACCACACAGATCTCTTTTAGCGAGGACACCACCCTGCATCCCCTGCATCCCTTTTACGAGCCATGGAGACCTAAGCAAAGGCATTCAGAGCACAGTTCAACCTACTCCAACCTGTGTTTTGTCCCCTGAACGGTCTTCTGGGCTTCATCGCCTACAGAGGGACCTACAGTGGCTTTCACAAAAGGAGGTTGCAGACAGCAACATTTTTTGAGATGAGCACCACTCCAAGTGACAAGGCGATGAACGCCTGTGACATGTGCACAGAAAGAACTTGCAAGGAAGAATGGGATTTGTAAGAGACAGCAGTAAAAAAGGGAAAACACAAACCGTGGAATGCACTTTTCAATGTGACTGCAGAATTAAAAGTGAGGACAAGCATATGCAGCTGGTTAATTTAGAATTTCTTTTCTATTTATACATATTTCAGAGTTGCCACAGGGACATTATGAGCTTGAATATGTGGGAAGGCAGCAGAAGGAAAGGAAGTATATCCAGGAGTTAAATTTTCCCTATTCATATTCTTTCTCCACTTAGCAAACTTCTATATGGAAAAATGACTTCTTTAACAGTTTCTCTTGAAATCCTTCCAGGTGAAAATGAATTTCTCTCCTAAAAAGTATTTTCATAAATGTCAGAGTAAGTTTCTGCAAAAAGTAACTTCAACTTAGAAGTGAAATACAGCATTTTCTAAGTTTTTAACCTGTAAACTTAATGCAAGGTCCTATTTGTGCACCAAGCAGTATGCTGCTCAATTAAACTCTCACAACACCACACAGCTCAACATGTCCAAAGCCCCAGCTGCAGTGTCACTGGAGTCATGACTGTAGCTTTGGCCATATTAGAGTACAGTGATTAATAATTCTGTCTGTGCTGTGTGGAAGATAATTACAATCTGGTTCAGTTTCCCAGATCTAAAAGCTAGGCAAGTACTTTAACACATCTCATAATAATAATACCTGCTCATAAGACTACCTAAATGTTTCCCCCTACAAACGCTGACTCCCCACCACTCATCACTGTCAAACTGCAGGCTGAAGGAAACTGGTACATTTGCTCTTTTCTTGAAATGGATTTTTGGTTTATCCTAGTATCATAAAACAACAGTTATTTGCATTTTGAGCAGGTGGCTAGACCAGATGATCTCCTGATGTCCCTTTCAACCTGAACTATTTTGATTCTGTAAAAATGAGGTCAATTATTAAAAGGTACCTTAGGCTGTTACAGAAATTAATTGGATTGTGGTCAACTGTAGTGTTTTCAAGCCAGAATTTGGATTTAGCTGTCAAGACTATACACAACTCCAGAGTGAAAGATCTCCATTCTGTCATTTCATGAGAAGCTACTAGATCTGCTGAAACATAAACATTTGTACCGACATTACCACCTACGAGGTCATTAACAGATATCACTCTGTGGAGAGGGCTATGTTGGTTCACACATCCCCTGATGTTCCACTCTTGGATTCCCAATCTCCTTTTGTTTTTCCCTTCCTATCTGTCACCCAGTCATCCAATCTCAATCTACTGTCTTTCAGGTGCAAGGGACAAAGAAGACACTTGGTCTCAGCCTCAAATTCTCAGTGACTGACAGCCCAGACAACTCATTTCAGTTGTAGAAATAGCTCTGCACAAAGCAAAGGGCACAGAATTGGGTAAAAAAACCCTACAAAACAATCCTTCAGCATGATCACTGGTTTTTGTGTAGACTCCACCACACTGCTAGCTCGACACTGTCTCTCTTCTCAAAGGCCTGGCTCATAAGATATTAAGGAGATTGATCCTGTTCGGTATTACGCAAAGCTTTAGAAAAGAGAGTAGTGTCCTTGCTCCCCATGCCAGCCAGCAACTCCTGGTGCCCAGGTCTAAGGAATGGCAATCAATTCAAGCCCACACCATGCAGCACAGTAGTTATTCTAACCTTTGCACCTCCACATTACAGACAGTTTTTTTCCATACCACAAACCCAACCTACCTGCCCGTAGGGCTTGTTGTTAATTCACTACTTCTGTGTAAGTGACAACAGCCTGTGGGGCCAAATCAGGAAAGCCAACACAGAATGGATGCTATCTGCTGGGATTATACTGATCCAGAAACTTAAAAGGCGGTGAACGACATTTAAAACCCTCCACTGCTGTTAAGTGCCAAACTAATGCCTGCTGGACGTTCTCTTGGCTCATGGAGCCCCTTAGCAGTGGTATGGAAGCACTTTGGAGCACCAAAGTCCGCAGTTCAGCCTTTGCACACCTTGTGTATCTGTGTTGCTGAGCTGCGTCAGCCACACCACCTGCATCCACCATGCGCGTGATCGCTGTTACACACAGGCCTTCCTCAAGAAACGGGACAAGCTTCCCAGGGAAAAATGAACCTTCACAGGGTCGGATGACTCAACTGCCTTGAGGTCAATGCTGCCTATTTCCTGCTACAGAAGGCTATAAAGCCTCTTCCTGAAAAACAAGGCTCATGTAGGCATTTCAGCTGAGTCCTCTATTCCTGCAGGAAGGAGGCTGTGTGCACTTCCAGTTGTCTGGCTAAAATGTTGAGACCTTCAGCATGCCTTGCACTGTGGAAATCAAAACAGCACAATCTGGGCAAGAACTCAGGAAAGCCTCTTCAGGTGGAGAGGAAGCTTCAGATCCTGATAGAACTAGCACAGTCCCACCACCACCTACAGGCTTGGCCCCTGGAATGGGAGATGAGCATGCAATGCCATTGGCACATCAGTGGTTCAGGTTCAGTGCGGCAACAGCTCTAAACAGAGCTCGGCTCAGCTAAAAACTATAGTTCATGTTCCAAGCATCTTCAAATACTACTCCTATGTCAACTGATCCGGACACAGTGCCCATATTCTCAAAAACCACAGAACCACAGTGCTCCCCTTCCTCCCATCCACAAATGAAACATCAGTGGTGTTTCCTGCTTGCTCACTGACATCACTTGCCCTGGTCCCCTGCAGTTCTGATCCTGCCGCCTGTCTTGTATCTGTGAGAGGATCACAGAGCAGTTTTACTTCCTAAGTCCATGGGTTGGGCATCCTTAATGTCAATCCTCTGTTATGTCTAACATCTTCCAAGCCTGCACGCTCCTCAGGTGGTTCCTACCTTCATTTATGCCCTCTTCAGACTTCTTCCCTCATGTCAAGTTACACTGTTTGTATGATGCAAAATTGGACTCTCAACTCCTCCTTTCCTGAAGGGGCTGAGAGGACCAGCAAACACATGGAGCTGTAGAAATAAATGCAGAAGCAGGGATTCAAAATATCTGCTGAGAAGCAGCAGAGTACTTTGTTTGAAAAAAACCCCAGATTATTCACAGCTTTAAAAGAAATAGTAAAAAAAAAAAATAATCCAAAGTGTCCAGCTAACACACAGTCACACACACAAGGAAAAAATAAAAAAAAGAAAAAAAGGGCGTTCCTTATTCACTGGAGGTATTCCTCTTTGCCTGGTGGATTAAATACAGCTACATCTTGCTTTCAGGACACCTTGTGAAACTGCTTCAAAAACTGCTGTCCCTCTGCCTAACTGGTGTCTTAGGGGTGATTCTGCACCGGCAATTTTTCAGGGGACTCCTCATGCATCCATTCATTTTCAAAAGTAACTTTTGGTAACCCCCTGCCACCCCTTTCGCTCTTGCAGCATCATCCTGATCCTGGTCTCCTAGGCAGCATATGGGGAAGCCCAAACAGCCCATCAATCCTTGCTGGGGAGCTTCTGAAGAGACAGAATGCACAACTTTTTAACCATATTCAGCCCCACAGTAAAACTCCTAATTTTTTTTTTTAATCAAATTTGGTTATATGCATCTGCACAAGTACATAGGGAAGAGCTCGAAACAGACTCACACACACCAGGCAGTTATTAACACTGCTGCACTTGCAAGGGATTGCAGGGCTGTGAAGCCATTTTTAAAGGACCTGTGCCATCCTACAGCAGTCTGTAGATTTGATACCAAGGGCAGAAGAGGAAGTGCCTGTTTTATGAGGGACAGCTGACTTTCTGCTGTGGCTTTGTCTCCTCTCTGAATGGAAAAGCAATTACATACTTTGTGCTCCTTCAAAGCGCAACTTACCACTGTACGGTGAGAGCCCTGAGAAAGGGGGCAATGAACAGGACCTCGCAGCAGCCAGTGTGCACCACTGGCTACTGACAGATAGGGTCAGGTGCTTTCGGTAAGGCACTTGTGCAGTAGTTCTTACTGCCTTAGTTTGTCAAGGATCCCTAATTAGTATTTGTTAGTACAGCAGCAGGAAGTCAAAACAGGGCATGGAATCACAGCAATTCAATGTTAGTCTGGACTCAGCACCCTCCCTCAGAGGGCAGAGCCTTTGTAAGCACACTTCTTGCTGAAATCTGCTGATTTTCAATTTTCACATGGCAGCTCTCCCCCAGGCATGGCCAACATTGTGGCCACAGGGTGAAATCAAATCAGATTCCCACCAAAAGAGCACAGAAAGAGGAGAAATTGACAACAGTACGGAGAGGAGGAGCTGAGAAGCAAAATTCCCAGCCCTCGAAGGGGTTCTACAGCTGAAAAGCTGTGGCAGGCTAACACTGTGAGAATATATTTTCATCAGCAGCAGAATGAGAGGCATATGTGAGCCTTGTGCCATAACGAAGAACAAGGCAAAAATAAACCAGTCACCTCAGCAGGAAAACAGGGACCTTTTTTATCCATAACAGAAGTTATGGGTCTGTTAAAACTACTTTCTAATCGGATTATTACACTGACTCTTGCATGTGTAGATTTATGGATATGATCAGTGGAAGTCCCCAAGTGCAACGTCTGTAAGGTCTGTTGTGACAAAAGGAAGGAAGAGCCTACTTGAAAGGACCAAACAAACAAAGCGACAAGAAAAGAAACAGAGACATTTAATTATGAACTAAGTAACAGAAAGGGCTAAGTTTGCAATCAAGCATCCTAACACCAAAAACTAAAGAGAACAAGCGAGTCTCAGTTGCAAGCTGTTGAAAGCTAGGTGCATTCCTGTGGTGAAAGGTCTTGCTTTTCTTGGCATCTGGCAATGGTGACCCTGGTACTGGACTGTAAGAACCTTTGAGAAGCATGAGCCCAGGCAGTATCATCCTGGACTTTTAAAATGGGCTTTGATTTGCAGCAACACCAGATTAAGGAGGGCAGTGCTCCACTGCTGCTGACATTGGTGATTTCACTCTACTGCCTCTCAGCACCTTTAGAGACATGGCACATGGGGCCAAAATTCAGGTTTCCTGAGGGTAACTCGGCCAATCTCCTACCAGCGACCACACTGGCTGCCAAAGGCTAAGGGGCAGGAGGCCTCTTTCACCTTTGCTCCCAAAATTCCTTATGGTCACTTTGAAAACCAAACTATAGCCCTGGGCTTCACGAAAAAACTCCAGTCCTTCGTGCCTCCCTATACAAGGCCTCCCAGATCCCACACTTCCAGCTCCACATGCCGTCCTCAACCTACTCCCACGCTCCAGTCCCTTCCACCTCCCTCCAATCACTGTGTCCGGCCCAGCGAGCCGGAACATCGCCTGCCCGCTTCCAAGATGGCGGCAGGAGCGCGCCCCCTCAGCAGCGCGCCGCACCAGGGCAGGGCGGAAGAGGGGGCGCTCTGGCCTCGGGGCGCCGCTGAGCGCATGCGCACCGCCCGGCGGCCGGGGCGGGGCGGGGCCGGGCGCAAGATGTCGGCGCAGGGGGACTGCGAGTTCTTGGTGAAGCGGGCCCGGGAGCTGGTGCCGGGGGACCTGTGGGCGGCCAAGGCCTGGCTCATCACGGCGCGGAGCCTCTATCCCGCCGACTTCAACATCCAGGTGAGCACCGCCGGTGTCGCACCCGGTCGGTACCGGAGGTGCCGCGCGGCCTTGCTGCGGGCGCTGCCTGATTGACAGACGGCTCGGCCAATGGGGGCGGGGCTGTGGGTTGCCGCGGTGACGTAGCTAATAATAATAATAAAAAATTTAAAATACCTCTACTACTTATGGGTTTTGTAACAGCTCGGGGTCTTTGCATTGCATTTGACTGACTACAGACCTTGATTTCTAAGTTTTCTATTTGTGTAAAGATTAAGCCAGCGTGTTCGTAGAACTATGGAATGTTAAGGGTTGGAAGGGACACCCTAAAGGTCATCTAATCCCCACCCCCCTGCCGTGGGCAGGGACGCCTTCCACTACACCAGGTTGCTCCAAGGCCCATCCAAGCTGCCCTTGAACACTTCCAGTGTTGGGACATCCACAAGCTCCCAGGGCACCCTGTCCTAGTGTCTCACCACCCTCACAGTAAAGAATTCCTTCGTAATAGCTAATGTAAATTTCCCCTCTTGGAATTTGTACCCGTTACTCCTTGTACCCCTTACCTATCAGTATCGTTCCTGGCAAAGAGTCCCTCTCTGGCTTCCCTGTAGGCCTCTTTCAGATATTGGAAGGTTGTTAATATTAATAATTTTAATAATAAGTATATTATCTTACAGAAATTTATGCCTAAATTAATGTGTGATTAGGTAGTCTAAACTCACTTCCTAATTTCTCCAGCAAATGTTGCAGTCTTTTAATTTTCTGTTACTCAGTGCTGTAGTAATTTGAGGACAGTTTTTTCAGAGTGGAAGGACTAATCTGATTCATAAAGTGTTCTAGAAAGGTAATGTTCTGTTCTTTCCTCCCGCAGTATGAGATGTACACTATTGAGAGGAATGCTGAAAGGACAGCGTCTGCAGGCAGGCTGCTCTATGACATGTAAGTAATCAGAGCTGGAACCTTACAATTATGCCAGGTGCTCATTTCTATAAATTGTCAGACTTTTCCAGAAATACAGTGTGAGTGTTCTTGAAAATCCATGTGGATTAATTAAGCAGAAAAGTTCTAATTAATTAAAAATAGACAGTAAAAAGGAAGGTTTTATTTTATATTTTGCCCATGCACATATTTTCATGGAAAGGTTTTGCCATGGAAGCAGATTTTGAGGTCACTGTGCATTCCTTGCCTCAAACTTTGTTACAGGTTTGTGAATTTTCCAGACCAACCTGCTGTATGGAGGGAGATCAGTGTTATTACATCAGCACTAAGGAATGACTCACAGGACAAGCAGACACAGTTTTTAAGAGGTAAGAATTCTCTATCCTGAGGGAATCTAAGGATAAACCCTCTGGTTACATATCTGGTGTGGCAAGTAAGTGTCAGTCTTTTTAACTTTGCTTGTGGGCTGCAGGGTTTTTTTTTTCTCAACTCGGCCTTAGAGACTTCGTTTGGTGTGTTAGGCTTAGGAAAATAAAGGGATATGACAAACTGATTCCTGTTGCTTTGTCACTGATATGGGTAGAGTGAGTCTACCAAAACAACAAGCACTTAGAAAAGAGATTAAATAGGGAATAAGTGGAGTGGGACTTGTGACTTGTCATCCCACAGGTTGCAGAGAAGTGAATGATCATAAAGATGGGGTGAATTCGTATGTATGAGTGAGGGTTATGAAAATGAGCAGTGACCAGAAGGGCTTGGCCGTTACTGCCGGCAGCCACAGGCAGTTTTGAAAGCAGGATTTATGCCTGAAAAATTATAACCTGCTGTTTGAATATGTGCTTCAGAAGCTCTAAGGATAAACAGTGTGTAGCTCTGCATAAAGGCTATTCCAGTTAAAACATTTGATTTTTCATGGGGTGTGTTTATTTTTCAGAGCAAATACATAAAACATACAGGGAGAATATGTTAGTTTCTTTTTGGTGTCTCACTGGAAGTTTAAATTGGAAAAAACTAAATTTTAATAATTAAAATATTAATTGTAAAAATGGAATGTAAGTCAAAAATAAATGGTCTTGAAAAAGCATCTTGAAATGTTGAATACTTAAGTATTAGGATTTTGAGTATTCCACTCATTAGCAGTCTTACTTGTTAATTCAAGTTCTCTGCACCTGAATAAACAGAGATAAATATTAATTTGGTCTTCTTTGAAGGAAACAGATTTTTTTTTTTAGTCATGGGTATTAAAAACAGAAAAAAACATAAACCCCTTTCACTCTGCATGGCAAAGTGCTGTTGACTCATCTTTTACCCTTTTTCAGTCAGCTTTACAATTCAGACACAGCAAGCTAAATTTATTTTTTTTTTAAGGATTATTTGAAACCCTTCCTGGTCGGGTCCAGTGTGAAATGTTACTGAAGGCAACAGAGCAGTGCTTTAACACACTAGAAAGGGCAGAAATGCTACTATTACTTCTACGACGTTTCCCAGAGACTGTGGTGCAACATGGGGTAAGAGAAGAGAAGCTTATAGTAACTGTTCAGGATATTGACACTCTGCTTCTTGAGATTTTGCTGAAATGTATTTTCCTTTGCCTAGTGAGGGGGTGACTCTTTTTATTCATGTTTAATTGTGTCTAATAGTTCAGATTGCTGCATCGTGAGGTTACCACCAGCAAGGAATTAGGCAGAAAACAAATGGAAGCCGATAAAACAATCCTTTGTTTTGTAAATGAAAGAATATCAGTTATGTATGACTTTCACCTGTCTGTGCATGTCTTTACTAATGTAGTCACATGGCATAGTTTTTCTCTTGTTCTTGTCTTGCTGTCTTCTGGAGTTGCTGTTATTAAGTATGGACAGTTTAACTATACCTTTGGAGACTTGCACATGCTAATCATGCATCTAATCATGCATCCACTGAATTACTGTTCAACCTCATTGAATTGCAGTTCAAAAAGTTTCTAGAACCACTGGTACAGTGTTTGATTTTCACCTCTGCTCACACAGGTAGGCCTTGGAGAAACATTATTAGATGCTGAAAGTATTGAAGACCAAGAATCTCCAGTGAATTGTTTTAGAAAATTATTTGGTAAGAAAATACTAATGTTCTTGTTTTACTTTTTAGTATGGCAAGATTTTGAGATCAGTAAAACTACTTTCAAGATACTGCGATTAGAAAACCGCTTTAGTCAGAAGAGGCTCAGGCCACATTAGTCCAGGCTGACCATGTAGTACAAATTGGTATTGCAGTCTGTCATGTGAGGTTCTTTGTGGTGTATGGTCAGCCAGAGATGGAGGCTTACATTGCTGGTTGAGAAACCTTACCTAGGACAAATAGAATAAAAAGCCCCACAAACCTAAAGAATTTTTTGGTTTGTTTTCTATTTTAGTTTGTGATGTTCTTCCTCTGATAATTAATAATCCTGATGTACGACTTCCTGCCAGCTTGTTATATAAATATCTGAATAAAGCAGCGGAATTTTATATTAACTATGTAACTAGATCTACACAGACAGAAAGCCAGTATCAAGGTAAGAATATTTTTACAAAATTAATCTTTCTTAGAATGTATTTTAGTAAAAAACGCATTATTTTTATGTAATGTAACATGTAGACAACGATTAATAGTAGAATTTGATGTTTCTTAGTTCTTTGATTCCAAAATACCCCATAGTGCTTCAACATACCTACCGAGAGGTAGGACGAAATGTCCAAGATGTCCTTATCCAGCCTAGCAGCTCCCTTGTATGAGGAGGCAGAAACGCCTACTACTCCCTGTTAGCCTTCTCGGTAAAGAATAGTTACCTTAAAAGCTCTGACATAATTTTTACATCTTCTTCTTGAAAATTGATCAATTTGTTTGATTTCTTTATGAAGAGAAAAATGTGCTGGTTTTCCTAGGTTCACAAGATTCCTCTGATATTATGTCTCCAAGCAAGCGCAGCTCTCAGAAATATGTAATAGATGGTCTCACAGAGAAGTCATCCCAGATTACAGATCCTTGGGAGAGGCTATTTAAAATATTGTCTGTGGTGGGAATGAGGTGTGAATGGCAAATGGATAAGGGAAGGAGGTAAGAAAAGTGTACTTTCCCAGGTATTTCTTCTCAAGGAGAATTTGGCTTTTTAATTCTGAAGGAGGTGCGTTGAAGAAGGATTTTAACACAAGAATTTTGTGTAAGTTCACAGCAGCTTTTCTTTCAAGACTGTACAATGTAAAGCAGAAATGTGACTCTGGACAGCACTTTCAAAATAATCTCTAAACTCAATTTTTCATTATGAAAGTCATACATAAGAACTATAGTACTGTCAGGTGTCCTTTCCTATGTGCCTCAGCAAAGAGAAACATGGTAAATGTTCAGTGAAATTTTACTAGCATGTATTCCCAGCTTCCACTGACGTGAGGTGGGGGGATGTTCTCAGCAGAAACATTAAGATTTTGATGTTCACTGTGCATTCTTTCCTTTAGTTTCGGAGTCTGTGTAGCATCCTGAATTCTTTTTGCCTCTCTTCCCCTCAGAAGTTTTGGTGACATTTTGCATCGAATGAAAGATCTCTGCAGATACATCAGTAACTTTGATAGTGATGCCCATGCTAAATATAAGAATCAAGTAGTGTATTCCACGATGTTGGTCTTCTTTAAAAATGCGTTTCAGTATGTCAGCAACATCCAACCATCGCTCTTTCAAGGTTAGTTTCTAATATTTCAACTTCTATAACGAGTGCATTGTGATTTCATTGCTAATGTCTGAGAGATCTTTTCTCATTAGCCTTTTGAAACGGTCATCTTACAAAGTGATATTGACATGGGTCTTGTTATACTTCTCTGAAGCCGTTAATCTTACCAGGAGAAGTATTTCATAACGACTGCTGTAGTGGATCAGACCAAAGATCAGTGTAACTGTAGTGGCTTCAGCCTTGGCCAACAGAAGTTGTCTAGCAGGGAGAAAAGTAACAGACCAGACATCATGAGAAACATTTCTAGGATTGATTCTTACTCTTCCATCAGCATCATGTTTCTTTCATTTTTTCCTCTGATTTTTTTTCCGAGAAACTACTGGTGTTTCCCTGCTTTCCTTCAATCAAAATATTCTACAATATGTTTCTATAACTGAAGATATTTTTGCATTGAGAACACACAACCAATTTATAATAAGGCAAAGAAAAGCTGAATAGGAAAAGATTTCCTGAAATTAACAAGCTTCCAACTTGGCTTTCTTTGTATAGTTCAAGCATAATCTTCAAGGTGTGCTTTGCATATTAATCCTAACTTGTAATTAATTTGTAAATTGAACGTTTAGCGTATGAATGTTATCTGTGTATTTTCCTACCCACTCAAATTTGCATTTGGGACATATCAGATTGCTTGGAACACCTTGAATTGTTTCTTCAGGAATTGATTGGACTTTTCAGAGGTGACCCAGAAGCTGAGGGAAGTTGTTTAATCTCCAATTTGTTAGAGCTTACTGAAATAAACAGCATCACAAATAGGAATTTTCAGCTCTTAATAATGTACATTTCCAGCTTTTTCACTCACACAGGGAATTCCTTGGAATGATAACAATTGTCACTGTAGGTAATTAGTACTTATTAACACTACAATTACAGATCCATGGTAAAATTATAATTTTAATTCCATGTGTTGTGATTATAAGTTTCATCACATTTTTCTGCATGGAGCAAATAATCATTTGACTGAGGAAGCAGTCAGTACAAAATGATGGGTTTTAAGCAGCTGTACAGAATGTTGGGTAACCAGTTGAATGGTGTCAGTAGATAGCTAAGCTCAGAGGACAAATGACGTGGTAACCTGTGTGCAAAGAACAGGTAGTCACTTTAACAAATACAGGAACTAATGGAGTTGAGTTTTTTGTTCTGTCTAGAGGAAAGAAGAGTAATGGTGGAGCAGGAAGATGCTTCAACTGTGCGTGTAGTTCCCGCTGCTTGATTCTGAGTTGAGGAAGAAATGAAGTAAAGAACTAGTGAAAATGTTCCTTTTTAAGTTGTACAATTGAGTATCTCAAAACTAGTGTTTTCAGACTGAACTACCAAAAAAAGAAAGAATTTTGATGTAGCAAAGTGCAATCCCTTTGATGCAGTGTTTGTGGTATCCTCTGTTATTTCCTGACATCAGGAAAGTATTTCCGAGACATCTTTTACTCATTTCTGCTTTAGCATTAAAGTCCAGTGGTATTCAGTGCCTTTCTTAACCTTTCTATCATTAAAGTTTTTCCTCCTTCTCTTTGGAGGGTTTACTGTAGAAATGTAGAATCCTTCATATTTTAAAAGCATGGTGGTGGGGAAAAATGCTGTCTCCTCCTTAATCTGCAGCTCTGAGATTAGATCTGCGACTTTCTTCTCATGTGCCTGGATTTGCAAGAAACCTCTGGAGGGAAAACTTTTCAATGCATTTCTCTTACATAATTCATATCTGCTTTGCTGGAGACTTGATAAATGAATGAGGCAATTCACATCCCTCCTAACTTTCAGGCTGCCTGCAGGCTTGGCAGGAGTTGCTATTTGGGCTGATGCCTTTAGGGGTTTATTTACAACACTTTCTGCTACAAAACAGTTAAAAACTCTGTTAGCTTACATTCTAGAGCCTGGATAGACAGAAAAACACAACACTGCTCTTGGTATGGCTGTGTAACTTTCAGTACTGTAAGAGAAGGTCTGCAGCCCCAGTCAAGGGTGAGATTAGGTTTTGGTTTCGTTTAGGACTGGAGGTTTTGGAATCTCTAGTGCACTTGGGGTACTGAGAAGAGAACACTTCTTGGAAAGCAGAGCACTTAGGTAGCTTTAATTTAAATCAGTACGAGTAAAAGAAGAACCCATTCTTTTCTCCTCAGGTGTTAGAACTAGGCAGCTCTTGAGGTTCTAGCAAGGAAACTCTTCCAGCATCCCAGTTGTGGTACTTTCATATGTATTTCTCATGGATGCCATCTTCTGGATTATGTCTTAGCTCTATTTTCAGTTTGCATAGGTTAGATTCTGATATAGTGGAATACATGATGGTACAGGAGAGGTGATTTCAATCTGTTGTAGCCTTTATGTAGGGGACATTTTGATGGTGCTGTTTAGTTTGTACCTAATCAAAGGAGATAACCTTATTTGTTAAGTATACCAGGTTGGTTGTTTCTTCTAACATGAACTTCTATTGTATAGGACTCCTTACACATCACTTTTGAGTAGATAGGAAACCTTAAGATAGGTTCTTTTATGTCAATAGATGAAGTAGATTGTCCTTCTACTAAACTCTCAAAATAGTTCTTTGCAATTATGAATGAGGCCTTAGCCTCACATCTTTCTGCAAATAGAAACAGAAGAAAAGCACAAACTGAAAATACTTGTCTGCACTACTGTCTTATGGGACAGATTTCAAAAAGAGAAAAGAGATTAATGGATTTTCCTTTTCCTTTATATTTCTCTTTGTCTGAGCTTTGCACGTCTATATACAACTTGATTGTGCAAAAGGAGGAAATGTTTTTGGAAGGAAAGCTGTCTCAGTAGTGATCATGTACCAATGTTGTTTGAGATTAAGAAGTATTGTTCTTGTTTTATATTTAATGAAACTTTAGCACTGGGATTTGAAATAACAGCTACCAGATCCCACCAGGTGTTCTGTGACACTGGTGAAAGTAAAAATTGTCTTCTGTGTTTCAAATTGAGGCTTCTCTAGAGACTATGGAGAGTGAAGATGCGCTCTGGCAGTCAATTAAAGGTTTAATTCTGTTTACTGAAATCACTGGGATCAAAGCTGACACTGAGTGATCCTACCAGGGAAATCTTGTCATAAAATATAGTCACTTCTTCAAGGCATCAGTGCCTGTCAGCATGTTGCTTTGGTTTCTCATGAGAATGTTTTGAGAATATTGCTGTGCTTTGCCGTATTTGTGGCTGTTAACTTCAGAGCCATTTGCACTATTCATCTATTGAATTATTATACTTACATAAAAGCAAATAATACTTGATGAGAGAACACCTGCTGCCTAAGTATATCTTGTGACAACTCCATAAGAAAAGGATTCAAAAATATTCTGAAGCTCTCAAGCAAACTCTCGTGATGTCTGACCTTTACCATAAGGCTGCTTTGAGAAAACCATAGCTTTACCAGCATAGTTTGATCTTATGCAACTTAAGTGACTTCATTTCAGATTGTTTTCTCTAGTATTAGAGTCATTACTTGTGAAGGAAACAAAACCAGCTTGCTGTAGGCATGAGTCCTTTCAGATCAGTTTAGAGTAATTGTGAATTAATGTGTCTTTAAATCCAGGTCCAAATGCTCCAAACCAAACCCCACTGGTTCTTCTCGAGGATGTATCCAACGTCTATGGTGATACAGATATTGATCGTAACAAACACATACACAAAAAGAGGAAACTTGCTGAAGGAAGAGAAAAAACAATGGTAACTCTTCTAGACTTTTCAATTCATAGCAAGAATGGCATTGGTACTGGAATTCAGACAATAGTGGTTTTGACGTAGATGTAATAGACATATTTTTAGAGCTATGCTGGAATAGCTGTTTATGACCACAATTTTCAAAGAGATTTTTTTTCTAAAGCCAGCAAGAATAAAACAATTTTTGCAGCAATTGCTGTAGACACATATGTACTGCTGTGAATATTTTAACTTGAAGAGTTCAGCAGAGGCTGCAGAAACTCTTAGAAAGGTAGCTATAGCAGTCAGATGTTCTACAACTAAACTTCTGAAGTAATTGACTTTTCATGACTGGAACTGTCAGTATATATACTGCTTTAGTGGTAGAAAACCACTATTTTATAGAATTTCTCTGGTGGTAGAAGTACACACTTACACAAAAATTTCCTCTACACTATGCCACTGTAGGCTTAAACTGAGTGATAACGTTTAAAGTGTATGTACTTTAACAGATAATCTATCTGAAGCTCAGTGATGGTACACCATGTTTAAGAGAATAAATTCGCCTGGGATACTGCCTATCATACTGTGCCCCTGAGTTTCTTAGTAGCAAAACAGATTGGTCTTATATTAAAACAAGCTAAGCAAAAAATCACTTAAAGGCACTTATACTAGGACCTTGGTATCTCTTAATACATAATTGTTTTCTTGTGTTTAGTGGAACTTCTGTGGTTTTAGAGTCCTTTGAAATAAGTATAATTTAAGAAGTTAATCTTTTTGTTTTAAAATGACTTTTAAGCAGAGCTCAGATGATGAGGATCCTTCTGGGAAGGCACGAAGTCGCCATATTACAGTAAACAAGGCAGATCTTGCAAACTCCATCGAAGTATTAGAGAGCTTCAAACTGGCAAGAGAAAGCTGGGAGCTGCTCTGTTCTCTGGAATCACTTGACAAAGGTAAGGCTAACTGCAGGCAGAGTTGCATTTATGCTTCATTGCTCTGCATAGAAGTAATTTTACTGTTGTTAAAATGGAATTCCTGTCAATTATGAATCCTTAAAATTGAAATTGCTTTGGGTCCTGAGTATTTTTGATAAAAGTTCCAGTAAGGAGCTTTATCAGTTGTGTTTCTGAATATTTTGTTCCTGTATTTCATTTCATTCTTGATGAAGCTTTGCTTATTCACTTCCACTTCTGTTGGAGCAGTTGTTGGGTAGTAAAGCTGATAATGCTGAGTGAGGATGTGCTGCTAATGGCTGCCTTAGTTTATGCTTAAGAAGATGTGTGTTTACTCTGTCTCTTCCTTTCTCATAATATCTGGTGTGATAATCTTGAAAAAAATTTCTAAAAAGTAGGGAAATAGTACCACCTAGCTGCTTTTAGGTTTATTGGACACTGTGAAAAGAAGTATAATCAAAATCTGAGTGTGTAGAAAGAGAGTATTCTATATTTGAAGGATTTCATACTCTTACTGTTTTGGTGGGGTTTTTTTCCAATTTTAAATTGAGCTTTTTTATATACAGAATTGATTTTTAACCCAAAGCTATGAAATCCTTTATTTTCTCTTTTTCTTCTCTATGCAGAGTTTACCAGAATTTGTTTGTCATGGAAGACAGAGAGCTGGCTTTGGTTGAGAATCTTTCTTACAGACATGATCATCTACCAGGTAAAAAAAAATACAGTATAAACTAGGAAAAACAACACAATTGTGTTGCTCTTCCTTCTAGAGGTAGCTAGTTTGATTAGCAAGTTTGACTGCTTATAGTGTCTACTGATTTTATGCCTTAAAATATAACCCTTGTGGAGATGGAGCTACACTGTTTGTAACACAAGCTGGGTACCCTGCTTAGGATATTCCTGTCCCAATAGCTGTTGTTTGAGTCCAGCTAGTTTTGGCATATGGAAAAGGCCTCTCTGCAGGCATTTTGACCAGTGGATATAAATCGCCCTCTCTCTCTCTCTCTCTCTGTATATATATATAGTGTTATGGAAGAAAAGTGCATTTTATTAGTCTGTCAGTGCATTATATTGGAACACAATTAGAGAGAGGAATTTTCAAACAGCAAAAGATTTGAATATGTCTCAGTTAATATTTATCATTCTCCTCAAAAATTAGGCGGATTGTGCCTATTCCAATACCACCCACAGAAGAAAGCTTGTTCTTTATTTTTCCTTTGGGGGTCTTTTATTTTTGCCTGTACTTGTTACCTGAACAAGAGCTATTTCAAACTTTATTAGTCTAAATAAAGAAACTGTTAAGTCAAGACTATGGTTATTTGATTCAGTTACAAATATGATTTCGTAAACTGTTTTTTTAAAGTGGAATTCTGTTTATCTTGTCACTGCCCTGCAAATGATTGATCCACACTCCTATACACAGCCCATCACTGGAGAGTGGTAGGCTAGGTTAAAATTTTGAAGGCTTGTTACTTGGACACTCTGTTTTGAAAGCTTTCTGTAAGGGAATTTTTAGTTCTCTTTTTCTACCTGTTGTATACAGAAGACCCTAACAGTATTGGTTTTGTATCCTTTTTTAAAGGGGCAGTACAAAAAGGCAATCAGCAGCCTCCATCACTTGGCAGCTCTTCAGGGCTCTCATTCTCCACAGCAAATTACAGGACAAGGATCTCTAGAAAATCAGAGAGCACTAATCCAGTTAGCATCGTGCCACTTTGCCCTTGGAGAATATCGGGTATGTACAGCAGTCCACACACTGGTCCTTCATCATCTGGCCCTGTCTTCTTCCTTTGAATTTTCCTGCTTTCAAGAGGGTATCAAGAATAAACCAGGGTCTACTGAAAAATCCGTGCTTCAGAGGAAGAACTACACTTCCTACCATGTTAGCTGACTATTCATTAGCAACTCTCTTTTACATATATATATAGTCTATTTGGTAGTTAAGATTTGAGAGTTTAGTTACAATTTTCCATAGCTACAAGTGTTTGAGTTGTCTGTAAATATAACCTTAAATTTGAATTCTTTAACTTTATTGAATCAGTTCTTAAAATTGAGGGGAAATTCTTAGATATAGGCTTCATATGGAAAGAAAAAGTAAAGAAACTTCTTTAATTGTCTTAGAAAATAGTTATCAACTAACAGTGTAAGAGACTCTAGATCAATATTATCTGACCTGACCTCTGAACTTGCTTTACTTTTGCAATACATATTTTGTGTTTTTTAATATTACAGCCATGCATGGTGGTCTGAGGTCAGTCAATGTCAGCACTGATAATAAAGTCTGTGTCTCTTAGGATCTAATATCATCCTGCTGTTATTGGACAAGTGCTTTTGTCCCTTCTAGTTTAGTACTTTTTCACTGAAAATGTGATCATCTATCCCCAGACCTCCTACTGTCTCTAGGAAATAGCATTAAAAATTCATTGAATTTGTCATGCTGTCAAATTGCCATTTTCCTTTCTATTTTTACCATGAACAGAACAAGCTTTACAAAACTATTCTAAGAATACATTCGAAAACTTAATCCTTCAAAATAACATAGGTTTTGATTGCAGTTTTTGATCTGACACCCTTGAAATGAAGAATGGCAATACATATTTTTTCACAATTAAAATTATATATGTAGGCTCTCAGAGATTGTTAAAGGACAGCTCAGTCTTTTTGCTTAGCCAAACTATGCTGTATATTAAGTCCATTCAAGTTCTAGCAGAGAATTTTGTGATTTTTTTTTTCTTTTGTGGTGTCTGAAATTTTTAATAATTATTAACATACCTGAATTTTAAGAACTTTAAATTTAGCATTATCATGTCCCTTCTTTTTATAGCAAACATGTGAAAAAGTGCTTGACCTCATGTGCTATATTTTGCTTCCAATACAAGAAGGAGGTAAAGTGCAAGAGGAGCAACCTAAAGTCAAGTCTAAATTCAGGAAAGGTATGGAGTTGCTACTATCCCTTCTTGGTTTTATATTGTGATTTTCATGCTGGTACCTCTTAAAGTATATTGGTGACAAAGTCCTACCACAGGAAAAGAGAAATGAAGAAAAAAAAATTAAAGGTTTAAGTTCAACTTTTGAATAATTCATAATTTACCTTTAAAGCTTTCTTCCCTACTTGAGATTGACAATTGTAGGTTTGTTCTACTCCATTTCAATTTCTTTCAAACTTAGATAATCGTGAGACCGCTAAAGAACTGTTCTGTTGCAGGGTCTGATTTGAAGCTTTGGCCATGTACCAGCAGAGCTATCATGCCTTACTGCCTTCATCTGTTGTTAGCTTGTTTCAAGGTAAGATAAGGTCGATTGGGGCTTCAAGTTCTTTCCTGTCTTTTTAAGGCCTGGTTTACATATCTGGGTTCCTGAAGCTGCATGGCCTTATCCCACTGCTGTGACTAAGTGCGAAGGGCTGTGCCTCAAGTCCTTCTCACCTAAATGGGTTGGTGAACGATCTTTTTTTGGAGGGGGTAGTGGAGTGTTATGGGGGACCATTTGATCTCTCTAGTTTTGAGCAGAGCAGATAGAATTAATCTCAAAATTTTTGTCTCTGTTCAGACTTCCCTTTATATAGGGCAGTGGAGAGAAATTGATATCTTAGCTGGAAATTTCCAACCTACTTTAGAAGTGTATTTCATTTTGCCTTAATACATAATTTTTAAAGAACTTCTGTATTTACACAGATGAATCCCATATATTTATAAAAGCAGCATGTGTTTCCTGATTGTCTCAATGCCATTTTTTCCCTGAAGCTCAGAGCTTTCACAGACAGCAGAGATGACATGGCGCTGGGCCACGTAGTTGTTCTGCTTCAGCATGAGTGGCCAAGGGGTGAGAACTTGTTCCTGAAAGCCATCAACAAAATCTGCCAACAAGGAAACTTCCAGTATGAGAATTTTTTCAACTATGTCACAAGTATCCTTTCTCTAACCAAGAATGTCACATCTTGTGCTGTAGCGTTGAAAAAGCTGTTAGATAGTTTCAGCAGTAGCTCTTTCCCTGAATCATATTTTGTATTTATTTCCATACCATGAAAGCCTCTTACAAAAGGTCAAGCACACAACAGACTGTAAATATGCTTCCTGTCACCTGTTTTGGCACTTGAGAGTACTCTTAAGTACGTTGCCATTGCACTTCAATTCAGAAAACCAGCAGCATAACCTGCAATGCAGAAAAAGGAAGTAAAAACAATCAGGGAATTTGAAGAAATAAACTTTCTTTACCTCTGACTGTACATATGAAGAAATGAAGAAAGAAAAGAAATTACCTGATGTTTTTGCACTTTAAAAAGCCATTTCTCATAAATTTGTGGAGGATTAGGAATGCATGCCTGTTATCTTTGTCGCTTTTAAGAATGAGGTACTTCAGTACCTGTTCAGTTTGACTGTCCTTTCACCAATGTTGGCTTCAGATGTGAGGGGTAAGAATGAATGTTCTCTATCATTGTTTCCCTACTCAAATCTTTAACGTTTTCCTCAGATATTGATATGTTAGAGGAATTTGCTTATTTAAGAACACAGGAAGGAGGGAAAATTCATCTGGAATTGCTGCCAAATCAAGCAATGTTGATCAAGTAAGGATAAAAAAGCATTTACTGTTTTCTTTGGAAAAAAAAAAGGGAGTATGTTCTGGTTGTCTTTGCTTTTATGTTATCTTCTGGATAGTTTGTCATGTCTTTGAGCTTAAATTTAAGGAGTTCAAATAAGGCCTTGAGTTTCTTTTTCTGACTCTCCTGCTGATCTGTGAATTCCTTTTGGGGGTTCTTCAACTTTAAACTTCTGCTTTTACAGAACTTTATTTCTGAGTGTGGCATTTGCTTTAGAATGATTCATAATGAAGTTATTACAGTAGTGCTCTTTCAACCAGACACTTGCACTTTACAGGAATTCTTTGAATAATTAGGCCTGAGTGCAAGGTGTTGTTACTAATTTGGCTGAACAGTAACACTGAACAGAAAGCACTATTCCTTGTAAACAAAGTTATGAAAGACCACGAAAGATGAAAAACTTTGGTGTAAAACAGAAATTAAATTACACTCCAGCTACACTCTAATAACCTTTTTGTTAGAACTAGCAGGTCATCTCTTGCCATGTACTGAACAATCTTATTCTAGTTAGTTTATTATGAGATGCTAAAGGAAATTAATAATTTGGATTAACTTCCTAGGTGTTCTTACTTGTTCAGTCTTGACTCGGAACTATCTGCTGCAGGGTTTTGGTGGCAGAGTGTTTTGGAATATCCTGGTTTTTTATGAGAATATGATATTTTGCTTCATAAGAGGGGGACTGCTTAAAGTCTGTTGAAATTCCACTTTGAGTCAATGTATTCTGGCTGCTCATTAACTAGAAATGGGCTGAAGTTTTCAAAATGGGAGCCTAACGTTGGACAACAGGATCCAAACTTGGATTAGTAAATAGATTTTCCGAAGTTCTAGGTAACCAACATAAAAATGAGATGCCAAGTGTAATTAAAGAAAAGTAGAAATTCAAATGCTTACTTATGTGACAGAGAATTTTCTCTTTTAAGGTCTAGATTTTCAAACTCTTACCCTTGCTATATCTCACTGCTTGTAACCCGCTGTATGAAAACAAGCATCAGGATATGCTGCACCACATATCATGTTAAGTAATAAGCTTTGTCAGCAAGAGGGCTTAGCGCTGAAGACTCTGCCTGGTAACTTCTCACCTGCTCTTTGATTTCTTTGCAATAGTTCGGCGCTGTTTCTCTCGGCTCTGTTTGGATTGGCGTGGTAGCTGTTACTTTCTGTTCTGACCCCACCAGTCAGGAAGTAGGTAGCAAGAAGTTTCTAGCAAGACAGAATCTCTCTTTGACCTCCATTTGATCAGTGTTATGTTTCCTGAATGATGGAAATGCTTGTAGAAGGGCAGTCCGTTTCTTTGTGCTTATTGAGCCAAAACAAATACCCTGTCCAGCTGGAAAAGCTGTGTATAGTGTCTTTTATGTGGGTCAGATGTGTAGGACTGGAAGCACTTCATCGGAGAGCTGGTGGAAGGGATAGTTCAGGGCGTAGGCCACTGATCGGAGGTGACGTCTATCCCCTGGTACCGCAGATGTTTTTTTAGCTGGACTGGCTGTGAGACCCAGGGGTGGTGTCACCCAACAGCATTGACCTCGGCAGTCCTGGTTAGCTCACAGCTTCCCCCAGCTGGGGTTTTCAATAAAGTGTGCCAGCATAGCCCTCTTTCCTGGGACATGGTTGGTAGGTAGGCTCAGTATCTGCAGACTGCTTACATCTTTCAAAACTATCACTAGTTCTGGTTGGATGAGCTGCTGCACCATGCTCCCAGGAATTAGCAGAGGCAGCTCAGATGCTATTCAGTCATTCTCAGAAAGACTCTGAGTTTGCCACCACAGGCCAGACATTAAGCAGTTGTTCCTTTGTCTGATCTTTGCTCAGCATAAATGTAGCAATCCTGCATCTCAGGTGATGGAAAATGTATTTCAGATATTGTATGTCTTTTGCAGGGACCTTTTTTTTTTTTTTGATGACTTATAGGACATTTCTCCCCCATAGAATTCCATATTCTTCTTCTAGTACTTTTTTCTAAGTACCTTGTACTTCATAGGAAATTATATTCATTTTTCTGAAACCAGCAAAGCAAACTGCAATGTGGTTTTCAAAAGCTGAAGTAAGATCTTGGTAGCTTGTAGACTTATAGTTGGGTTCTGCAAAATATGTATACAGCTTGTATGCTTTCCCTTTGCTTGTATTCATTGTAGGAATAGGAAGGTCCATGGCTTTGGGTTTAACTGGTGATATAGCCAGCTCATTCTGTTTGTAGTGTCAACAAGATTTGTTCAATGACCTTTGAATTGAGCACCACTAAGTGCTTTTGAACTCCCTTCTAGACAAGCGAAATTTCATAGTTTTACTGATTATACATATCAGTAGTGGCAGTGTTAGCTGGTGAGGTTAAAGAGAAAAAGAACAATATGCCAGAAGTTGCTGCTTATTACCTTGCTTCTCTGTTTGATAAAACTTACTCTAATTAATCTAATAGTAGACTATCAAAATGCATAAACTTGATCTGAAAGCTGAGTGTTCTGCCTCTACTCCATTCCCATCACATCTGTCCTTGGGGACAGAGAAGGAGAAGCTCAGTTGGTTTGAAGTGAAACGAAGTATCTTGAAAAAGTAATTTTTATTCTGATTGTGCACATGGGTACATATAGTTCTCACTGCAGATCTTGCAAACAGTAGTGAAGACAAAGTTGCACAGAATCCCTTTTGCAAACATCTGCCACTCTGAGACCAATAACATCTTGCTGGTCCTTTGTATTATCTGTTCCCTGTGTCCATTTTTACAAGTACTGGACTCATTCATGCCAAGAACTCTTGAAAAATTATCTCATTTTATTGAATAATTTTTGTGAATATTTTATTTCAGGTTATTGTAGCCATATTAGAGTGTTAAGTGTCCCATCTTCATTTGACTCTTATAAGCATAGCTCTCCATCCATATCTGTTAATAAATTATAGATATAATGAAAATGCCCATCTGTGAGATCTGAAGGTAAGCACCTAACTCAGTATTATAGCTATGTAAGTGTGAGTTTTGTCTCTCTGCTCCCTTCTTAGCATCTATGGGGGTGAATGATGCACTCAGTACTCAGGTGCCTAATAAGATTTAGGTGACATTTTGAAAGACAGGTTAAAAAACTAGACCTGTACACTATATACCAAATTTCTCATTTCTCTTTTTCTTAAGTGGGGCATTGGATTTGCTCTAGGTTGGACATATTATATTGTTATAGATAACACATAAAGATAAGAACTTCAGGGAGGAGACAAACTGTCTTTCAGCTGAGACACCTTTTGGGGGTCAGTTCATGTGGCCCTGGTCATAAATAGGAGGTTGCTCTGAGCAGGCATTTGTGCTCTAACGTTGTGCCATCCTCTAACAGCCATTTTTTTATGCAGTTTGAATTTGTAAAGGTGAAAAAGGCCATCTGTGGGCTAATGAAAAGATACTTAGGCAACCTTTAACAAACACTGTCATGTACTCAACTTGGCCGATACCCACTGTGCATGCACTCGGCTTGGGCTCAGCAGCAAACCCCTTTACTCCAAGTTGTGATCTCTCCCAGATTGCTGACATGCTCTTGCCAGCTCTGAAGGGAAGCTCTGGTATCTGCAGTGCTCCTCTGATTAAATCTTTTCTGGCTGACATGCTTCCTAGGAAGAGCTATGACAGTTCATCCTAGTACAACTGTGTATTGTTTTGCACCTGCTGCTGTCCTTTTCCCCCAGTGTAACTCCAAAAATATGTGTATGTATTTAGACCACAGTTGTAGAACAGCCTTGCAATGAAATCTGGGGATATTTGCATGTTTGATGCTGTTAGGGTCCTGCACCCCTTTGGCTGCTCAGTGATCATATTGCTATGTGAGCTCACCCTAGTTTTTTTGTTGCTCCTTTTTCTGGAGAGTTGTTTTGCACCGGAGGGGGAGTTGGTGTGTGGGTGTTTGAATGCTGCTATTTGCTGTTTTTTAAAGGACTTCTAGCCCTCCCATGGGGTTACTGCAGCAGGAATTCATACCTGTGCTACAGCCCAGCATACAGACTGCTGACAGGTACCAAGTGGAAAAACCCCACTCATAGTGTGCTGTGTTTTGTCAACATGTTTTACTGCCCATGGTTTTCAGCAATTTGTTACTTAATATTTATCTTTTTTTTTTCCCTTCATTTGTGCCTACATTGCCTGGCAAACCATGTTGTTCTATTATAACATTTATTTTTCTTTTTGCCATAAGTTGCCAGTATCCGTGTCCTCTCAATTTAATAATCACTATTGAATTTAAGCAATAATGTAGAAATACTCCAAAATTATACTGATGTTTGATCATATATTAGCAAGAGTATAGCGCTTCCTTCTCAAGATACTGGTTACTGGATCCATTTGTAGCTACTTTTCCTTATTTAGGTTGTTCTGAATTCTCTTTTCTGTTTTCCAGCTATAACATGACACACATCTTCCAAAGCGCCGCTGGCCCGCTCAGTAGCTGTAGGTTGTGTATTCTGCTTTAGGTTGTAACTGACCATAGCACTTGGCTGCCAGCAATGTTTAAAACAGTAAGGACTGAAAACGGGGCTTATCCCATAACCTCTGAATATGCTGGAGTTTTCAGTGTGTTTTTGCTTCACTTAGCCTAGCTCACTAAGGAATTGCCAATAAGCTCCAGGCTAGTCTCCTCTTTGCCTTTTTCATGTGTTGCAGAAGTCTCCACTGTTTTGGCAGAGAAGTCTCTTCTCAAATGCCAGACTTGCTTATTTAAGTGGAAGTTGGGTGGTATAGTTGGTGAGAGTAATTCTGAGATTTTTCCCTTTCTCATTTCCAGCATCTCTGGATTTGCATAGATGCCCTCACTCTTTATTTTTTATTTTCTTTTGTCTTTCAGAGTGGTTGCTGGGTTTGGACCAGCTCTTCCCTTCTTACCTATGACTCAGGACTTGTCTCAGGATTAGCATTATGCTTTTCTCTCTAAATTAGTTTATCCTTCTCCTTTACTAGTGTTAGGGCTCTCTTTCCAGGGCATATCTTTATTTCCCCTTCCCGAGTAGGGCTTGCAGGTAGATGTTAAAATGTCTTGATCTTACTTGTCCAGTTCTGGACCAGTGCTAGTGAAGTGTAGTGCTTTGGTGCTGCAGAACATTGTTTTAAGGACAAAATTTAGGTGTTGAGTGCTACAGGCCAGTGCGAGGACAAAGAGCTGTTCAGACGAACGGCCTTTAACAGGGCAGTATCCCATGAGTTTCCCCAGCCAGCATTGCTTTAGCTTGCTCAATTTTGTTCTGTTTAAAAACAAGTCCTGAACTTCTGCTCAGAATAAATGTAATCCCGGCCTGGTGTCTAGAATCTCTATAAGAGCTGGCTTCTACTGATGCAGACTCACAGCCTGTCTTGATTTGGGTTTTATGAAATGTTCACTATGCCTTTTGTTAGTCAAAGCATTATCAGTGCCCCCAGGATTATATAGCTCCTTCCTGCACTTTGATACTGGTAGAAGATGCCCTCTGCTCTTCATGGTGGCACCCTTCCTCCAGAGAAAGCAAGTTCATCTTGCCACTCTTCTTTCATCCCCAACCATTTAAAGAAGTGATTCGAAGGAAAAAGCAGCCTGGGCAGCAAAAGTAGAGAAAAAAAATATTCCTTTCCCAAGCAAGGGAAACTCTGTACTTGCTCAGTTGAGAGAATAGATTTTCCTGTTAGCCAAAAGAGCAACATTATTTCCTCCCCAACAGTCGTAGTAAAAGCAGTGAGAACATAGACTTTTAATTGAACTTCTGTTAAACGAATTGTAAGCTACTAAACACATGATTTTTAAAAAATAGCATAGCACGGGCTATTTGACTCTCATTATTTGACTCTCGTTATATAAACTCAGATATGGACATTAAATATATAATAAGTGACATGCAGTACCCTTTAAATTACTGTAGTCCACTAAATAACAATTATTTTATTTTGTCTGTCTCTCTTTCCTTCATGGCTTAAGGCATCATACAGTTACCCGGGGTATAACTAAAGGAGTGAAGGAAGATTTCCGCCTGGCCATGGAGCGCCAGGTCTCGCGCTGTGGGGAAAATCTCATGGTGGTCTTGCATAGGTTCTGCATTAATGAGAAAATACTGCTGCTTCAAACTCTTGCTTGAATGGACTGGATCATGATGCCATTTCTTTTATGGAGACAGAGGAAGGCTCTTAATTGTATGAACAAGCAGCATGGCAGTGGAAAGTCACTTGTTCAGAGAGTCAAAGAAGTTCCCTATGAGTTACAGGTTCTGCAGTACACAAACACTACTCAGAGTTTGTTCGCTGCTTAGTTTTTTTTATGTGGGTAGATCAAACTTTATAAATAAAACTTTTTTTAAGAAGTCTTCTGTAATATTCTATTTGTTTGTGGTTTTTTTCAGAGCATAATGCTAAGGTGTCTGTCTTAGTTCTTTCCATCTTTATACATACACAGAGAACACAGCAAGGTATTTCAGGCTTTTTATTAGCACTAGTTTGGTTTTCAGATTCAGGTCCCTTAAGTAAATCCATGTAGAAAGAGGATTGCTTTGACTGAAATTGAGCAGTATCCAAGAGATTATACAAAGGCAATAGGAACTGGCCTTTCTGCACTCCTAGAGTGTAGCACATGAAACTCGGACTTCATCCATGCTAGAGGTATGTAACACAAAGGCCCAGAACATGCACAGATGGGCTGCAAACCTGTAGCAGCAGCCTGCTGATTAATAAGCCAACAGAAGAGATTTTAGGCAGCAGGCTTCAGCAGGATCCTAAACCTAAGGTTTTGGTCCAAGGCCAAATTGGAAGAATATAATGAAGCACGATCAGCTGAGGGCACCGCTTGACACAGAGCTTTCCCAGACAGTAACTGCACCACCAACCCAAGTGCAGGGCTGAGGATGCTGCCAGTGCTCCTGAGTGGAGCCAACGGCCAAGTTAAATAAATGTGTGCCGGTAGCCAGAGGGGCACAGACATGTGACAGGTGCCAAGGATATATACACACCCCAGCCCACCTGAGTCAGGAGGTTCTGCGTCAGAGGCAAGGACTGTTACCACAGGCCCATTCTGATAACCTCTGAGTCACCACCCGGATCCCTTGCAGTTCCTTTTGTGAACACCATCAGGCTCTCTTAGACTGCCCAACTGTATGTTCACTTTCTCTATGTGAAGGAGGGAAATCAGTAAAATATTTACAAAAGACAGGAAACAGAGAGCAACAGCAGACTAGTAAGGTTTTGCTAAATAGGAAAATACTGTCCCTTTAGTCACATAAAAGTCTTGGTGACGACTTCCATGGCACTGTAAACGTGAACTAGTATCCCTTTTTAGTTATACAGCCTAGCATGAGTGGCAGTATTCCAGGATAATCCACCATATTTCAGGATAATCCACTTGCCTCATCAGAGTCTAGGCCTGCTACACTTTGACCATCTCTATCAGATTTTCCAGAATATCCTTCTCCTGTAAAGTAAATATGATATTAAGACCCAAAGAGTTGTCGCAGTGAGGTTTTGAGTCAGATGCTCTCCGTGGGATTGACTGTCTTGCATCTTCCACTTAAAAGGGAAATAGTTTTCAAACACTTCATGTCCAATGTAGACCAGGATTGAGTTCATTCCTGAAAGGAAGCACAGATCATACCATCTGAAAGAGCAGGTAAGTTTGCTTCAGAGCAAGCAGGCTTGCTTTTATAAGCGTGCCAGGCTTATAAAACAGAATGACACGGAGACAACAACAGCTAATGTTACTTGCCCTAAAGATGCTACATATGTGCATTTTCAAATACAGTCTGAGGGTTCTCTTCCCCGAAACATTTATTGAAAAGAAATACAAACAACCTTTGTGCTAAATTGAAAACACAACCAAATCAGTATCCTGCAATTGTATTAATAAGGAGAATAATAAGTTATTGTCTTCAGGGAGGACGAGTGCCAACCTATCTGGTCAGATCTGTTGCTTTAACAAACAAATGCTGACTGCCCTTCAAAGCTCTGGGATTTCTGGTAGGAGGTACGATACCATGCTGTCACCCTACCCATTTTCCTGTCCAGATACCAGACACCAAAGCTGCTGAAAGGTCCCCTCTGGTGTGGGTTTGCATTCTGTACTCATGTTTGTTGTGTGCCCAGTGTGGTTAAAACCACAGTGGGATACTTTGGGAGACATGCTTATCTAAAATCACAGAGACAGAACCTACACAGCTGCCCAGGGGATTTCATTTTCCACATCTTCAGAAGTGGTATTACTCTGTTGACAGGCCTTTGAGTTTCCCATTAAGTTACACAAGTCTCAGCAGTCCTTTCCAAAACCAATTATGAACAGCTGTGGTATTTTGCTTGGTACTAGGCAGCTGTTCACTGGGACCTTAACTCGAGACCAAACTGAGAACTGTCATTAGGCAATACCAACAGCAGCTTCCAGGCCTTGTTTAAACAATTGACTGTCCCTCTCTCCTAAATATCTGGTCTCAAGTATCCCAGTTCTATGCAAAGGTTCCACTCAAGTTAATCACTCTGGAATCCTTCAGGTTACTTCATCCTAAATCCCTACTCTTTTAAAGACAAGGGAAGCGTAGAAAGCAAAAGGATAGTATCAGTGCAGAAAGAACTGGAAGGAATATGTTTCCTGCTGTGATCTTAACTGACCTGGGTAGAAAAATGGAGCACCCGACCACAATTTCTTGACATCCACAAGGTAATATATCAGCAATAAGAGGATGAAAGCAAAGCAGCCTGTGGTTGTCACATACGATATTGACCTACAAACATTTTCAGTAGAAGGATTAATATTTAAAGAACTATGTGATACAGATCTCAATATACAAAAGATAAAGTAGTACTTTAACATAATCGTACAAAAAGTTGTATCTCTTTGCTTACCATAAGTTCTTGTTTATGGGAATAAACCCTTCTTCTTTAGAACATTTTGTCAAGATAGCAGAAATAATTCCCTGAAATAGAAAGTTGCTAAAGTTTATATAACCATTGCAACATGTTTAACTAACTTTGCACTGCAATACAATGCCTGTCTGTAAAAGAGCTACATAACTATTAGACTTACCATTAATATGCTCCATATGACGAACCGACTCATAATTTGTTTGTGCTGGTCTTTGTAGAACAAAGTAATTTTTCCCGCCTTATAAAAGAATTAAAAAAATAATGTCCATTAATGTAATTACATTTCAAGAGCCAGCTATATTTGCCACCAGCTACCTGAGCAAAGACAGAGAACACTAATAGGATTTATATCAGCCAAGTGGCTGAAAGGCTCAGAATGAGGACTCTTTGCAAAGAATGGACACAGAAGAGGAAAATGAGTAAATACAACCCAATCAGCAATAGAGGTGCACCTTTTCTCCCTTCCCTACTATGTTAACACTGAGGAAGGGGAGAAGCAACTTTATTAGGTCAACACAATGTAACTTGAGCTCCATTTCCCTTAGCAAGGGTTGCATGAAGGAACACTACAGCCAGCCCCAACAGCTTCTCCACAGCGCCATGTCACACCCTGACCTGCTCAGAGCATGTGCTCCTTTTCATACTCTATTAAGAAATGTGTCCTAATGACTCATTCCTCAGTGTCACACTTCTGTTCCAAGCTCTGCCCCACAGATATTCCCAACCAATTTGTACCCTTTGCTACATGTGGAAACATTCCTTTCCCAGCACAAGAGTTTCAGTTTGCTTCACAGCTGCTGCACAGTCAGAAAAGCCAGCAGTGACTAACTAGAACTGCATCAAAAAGCATCATGGTATTGCATTTCAAACACAGTGGCGAGCTGTGAGCTTTTGGTGTTGGTAACACCAACGTGGATCTCTGCCTCCCTCGAGTCAGGTAAGGTGAGCACACTCAGCACCTATGCGAGACAGATAACACTGCACATCAAGCAGAAAATTAGCAATGAGGAACAAACACAGCTTCAATATTTAAAACACTTAAAATGGAGCTGTGAAATCTATGCATCTCTTGGCCTTATTTTGCAACATGCAGAGCTAGCCTACTCCCAGCATAAGCCCAATCTTAACAAAGTTTCCAGGTGGATATTTTGAAAACTTCTTGTGTCCATCCCTTACAAAAACTAAGAAAAAGTCTAGGTGTATCTAATGCAAGTTACTGCCATGTTAGGTTCCACTTCTCTGACGCTCACCTGAGGCTGTCATCCTGAAAGCATTGCTCTGGAAAATTTTTGTTAGAACCAGTCTCAGTCATAAGTAAAGAAACCCAGTTGCCTCCCCACTTCCAAGCTTCCTTCAAATCTTTCCATTATTGCATGCAGCCAGAAAGAAAAGAGGTACCTGCAGTCCCAAAAATGCCATAACAATGCTATTTATGGTCCCCAGGATCCCTTCAGGATCATATGGCATCGTTGTTTGGTAAGTCACCTTAGAGAGAAAACAGTTGTTACAGGGCACCTGAACAACCAATCTCCTTTCTCTTAAATCCCCTTGTATGTATCATTCCCAGGCTCCTCCTGACAGGTATGTTCAGTGCTTGCCTGTGGCTTCATAATGCAAACCAAAAGCTACTTACACCTGAAGAGGGATGCTGATATATATGCTTTTCTCCAAGAAGCAAACGATCAATGTAACCAGCTGCTCCTCCAGTACAGTTGGGATACTTTCCAAAGTCTCCAATGCCCCCAGGACCAAGATAGCCCCTAGGACAGAGGCAAGCAGGTTATAGCACACAGTGTTGGTATGCTCCATACTAATGGCCCAGCACACTAAATGCTCAATGTTTTCTCTGGCTAGAGGCACATGTTGATGGCATTGCAATGATCATATATTGCTGTACACAGACCTCAGGGAGATTTTAATCTTCTTCTTTAGATAGAAAGGAAGAATGACATCACCTTTGTAACACCTAGTACTTTAGTAAAGTAAAGAAAGTTTTTTCACATGGTGAATGCTTCCTTTAATGCTGCTGGCCTAAAAGCTCTCCATTCCTTTGCCATGGGTAATAAAATGTACTTTCTACTCAGTAGAAGAAAAACTATCTGATGCCCCACAGAAAGTAGTCCAAGAGCACAGTCTTACCTAGGACAATCTGGCACAGGTAACAAGAAGGTCAGGCAGAGCCAAATCACTTCTAAAATCAGAATGAAAATCCACTGCGGCCAGTAGGGGAGAATATCCTGCAGAGCAGGATATGATGTTTCCTGCATGAGATGGAGGAAAGGGAGTATTAGCTGGCAAGTAAGAACCATGCCCTTGGGGACAACCTGTACTTCCTGGCAGGCAGTCCCCCAGATACAAGAGGGAGCTGCTGTCATTACAAAATTGGGTTCTACCAATAGACCTTTCATTTTCAAAAACGATTTCCAGACACTTAGTTACATGGGGAGGGCGGAGAGGATGGGAGAAACAAACCAAAACAAAAGCCCCTAATGTTTTTTAACTTGGAAAATGTCAAAAAGAATTTTGATTCATGAGTAGAACAAAAGCCTTTTGGGAAAGCAGACTCTCAAAAGGCCAAAAAGCAGTATTACTTTCCCCTGCTGTGAAAAAACGCTGCCAAATTAGCTGGACAAAAAACAGACCACAGGATTGAGCATAGAGATGCCTGTCCCTGGGCTCCCTTTGGCAACGGAAATTCATCAAAAGTGCCTTGGAATGCCTGCTTCTAAGCACCATCTGAATGGATTTGTGAAATCCTCAAATACAGCAAAGCTAGATGGAATAAAATGCAGACTGGGACACTGAAGGGTGCACGCTTCCTGAAATTTTTACCAGGTCAGACTGCACTACATATCAGGTAAGATGCTACATGTTTTCTTGCAATTTCTCATGTTCTTTGTGCCCAAACAAGAGGAAAGGTTCCCAAACCTTACTCCAGTTTCAGTTGTCATCTCCCCACATAACTCACCAAGGTCCCACTCTCAGCTCTTGTAAACAAAAGTTCAAGAGCAGCAACCACCAGGTATGTGAATCCGAGCCTCTGGAGCACCCCAGGAATACGCAGATTATCCCAGGACACTGGAAAACATGTAAGCAATGTGAAAGAGGAGTAAACACAGGCTCTTCTGTAAATATGAAAGCTACCCTTTCTCCAGGGAGAGCTGAGACACACTGCATCTGCAGGTAACAACGGACACCTCCACCCTGCCACCCCAAGTTTCTGTAAATCATAATCCTGGGAAAGTCACTACTAAGATGATAGCAGTGATTGGCACAGGAGCCTGACAGAGAGAATTGCCTCAGCGCAGAACTGAACAGCACTCTACAGGATACCATCAAACTGCCCCCATACAGCTGATCAGTACAGCAAGGCTGACACTGTTTTTGCAACAGCCCAGCCAAGAAGGCAGGAACAGCAGTTGCAGAAATGCAAGAAAGGGAGCTAGTTCCACTCACAGGGTTTAAGGCAGTAATTGGGATTGACAACTATGATTCCCAGCAGGATTAGCAAAAAACTCCTCCAGAGGATCTTCCTGAGCACCTTCCACTTGGAACTTCCCCACCTCAGCATGGAGCTCAGTGACAACGCTATTGATGTCCCCATGATGAACACAAACCTGGTGAACAGAGCAGATGGAAAATGGAGCTGACTGATGTCTCATTACACTTGTGTGACAGCAAACACTAAAACTAACAAAGTTAGTTAACTGGCCCAACAAAATTTCACTGAGTGAAATTGGACAATTCTATTTCCTCTGTTCCCAGGCTACTGAGCTTGCACTATGGGACCCTTCCACCTTTTTCAGTGGTCAGTTGAGGCAGGGTTGTAATTGCATTCTGGTCTTTTTCCAGCAATTCATATGCTACCAAAAAATTCCATTACTCAAAATTAAATTAGCATCTTCAGAACAGTAAAACACAAGCTGCAAATCTATGATTCAGATTCAAAATTGACCCAGTCCTCCCCTCTAGATTAGGTTTACAGTCCAAGACCAGCTCCCACCTCCAAAAGTAACCACAACCGGTGTAGAGAAGCATGTTAGGGGCAGATGGGATAATTGCTTCCCCATAAGATCATTGTCTGGTTATAGAAATATTAGCTTAATCCAAAATGTACTTGGCTATCTGGACACCAATCCAGCTTTGAATCTTGCCAGACTGACCACCTTCAACACAGAAGCATGACAATGAGCTTCTCAGGGACACTGCACTTCCACTGGCAGAATAATCCTGGGCCTCCCAATGACATTGTGTGTGGGAGGGAGGAGGATGGGGGGCAAAACACTTAGCTCTTCTACTTTCTACTTGTTCATAAGGATTTTGTGGTTACCTGGAGGGGCAGATTCAAGACAAATTCACCCCTCCAAATACATTTCTACTTGGAGGCAAGGTGCACCCAAAGTCCTGCTTGCAACCCTTAACATAAAGAATCACTTCATACAAGAAGTATTCTTCAGGAAAACTTACCATGGAAACACCAGATCAGCCACAGTTAATCCTACAGAGAAATACGAAGGAGCACATTATTTACCTTGAACCTTCCCTAAATTTTAACAATATTATTGTTGAGATTCTAGAGGAATTGCAGACTGCTTGCAATTACTTGATGTCCCCAAATCTAAAACATGTTACAAACAAAACTTATAAAGAGCTAATCATCTTGGCTCACTGCTTTTACCACTCTTCATGAAGAGGGTCAGAACTCATTGCTGTGCCTTGGAAAAGATTTCAGGAATGGGATCCTTGCTATTCTCCACTGGGGCACCACAATGCCCAACTCCTTCCCCAACAGCTTGTCAGTCAAGGCATTGTTTTTACAGCACTGAGCAACATCAGCTTGACTGTGGTCATTATGAGCAACATCAGCTTGACTGTGGTCATTAACACAGAAAAGTTGAAGATATGAACCTCTGTGACAAATGAAAAGGTTACACACAGACTGTGATGTGAAACCATCCTGCTGCTGTGTGATGAGCAGGACCATACACTTCTTTGTCCATTAACCTGACAGGCCAGACACCCTGCAGAGGCAAACTGGCACAGCATGCCAGCCTGCAGCTGAACAACAGCTCACTGCAGCAGCTGCAATGCTAACCATAACACTGCTGCAGTTAAAACCCAGATTAACTGTCTCAATTGTACTTTACCATTCCAACTCTCATGTTTGAAGAACCAGTATTTTCCTCCTCCATAGTTAACAAACACCATAATTACAAGAGAGAGCCTAAAAAGACAAGAAAACACTAAGTATCGCATGTCAATGAAATACATATATATGAACACAAAGTTACTGTTTACCCCCACTAAAACATTTCTAACTGTGAGATCTGGTTTATTTTATTTTTAAAGAAAGATTTCCAAGGTTTCCAACAAGGTTTCCAGCTTTACCAAGCAGGAAGCAGTGTTTCAAAGATCATGGGTGGCAGCGAACTGAAGTAAGCTCCTTCACGTAGCATTTTCACACTGAACACATGTTGTTCTTTTCCACCCTCTATCACAACTTTAATGTTTCTTTGAACTAGATCAACTGCAAAGTGTTTTGGAAAATCTGAAATTAAAACCTTGCTTAACTTCCAAGTAAAACAGACCACCTTGAACTGTCCATCTGCTATATATTTCCATACACTGTCAAGCCGCCATTGGAAAAACCTCATTCCCCTTGGAAGAGTTGCTTTTGAGCAAGATCTTATGCTCACCCTCGGAATGTGTCAAGGGAATGCAGCCGCTGCCGAGAGGCTGTGCTCCATGAATGCGGGGCAGGATCACAGTTAATGGAGTCTGTTGTGTTTGGGGATCCAAGCTCCTTTGGGAAAAAACCAGACACATGAAGAGCAAGTCAGCAGCTGCACCGGCTGCCTAGGGAACAGAGGTCAGCAAACTCCAAACTTTCACAAACTCTGTCTTTATTCTCCCTGTCTTCCTTTTGTTTCCTCACTTGCTACCAATAACCTCTTCCTGGCTCCACCATATTGCAATAATGATTGCAGATGCTCCATACTCCACATTTGACCAGGTAGAAACAACAGCTCAGTAAAAAGAGCCTGTGCTTGAGACTCATGAGAGTTGGGTCCAGTCCAAATCAGCCAAAGACTTGCCATCACTGTGAGTACTGCTTTACAACAGAGCTGAGCAAATCCAGTTGCTGACCCTCAAAAAGGATCCATCCCATCCCATCAGAACTTGTCTGACAGCACAGTGAGACTGCTTTGAGAGCTAAACTAGCAGAAAATGAATCCTTTTAAATGCAGGAGTGGCTTCTTTGCAATTGAGTTTCCTAAACTACTCTGATCAACCTCAGTGACAGCATAAAGAAGCAGACCACTCTATCACGGCTATAGAGATGAAAAACTACACAAATTGCTGCAGAGCTCTGCTTCCAAGTCTTTTCATTCTAGATGGGTTTGGACCAGGTTTGGCCTAGATGTGAAGTCCAGACTGTGATGAACTATCTACATTCTAGTACAAAACGGGGTTCACACAGAAATGCCAGCTCTAGGGGTACCAGAGAAATTTAGGCTTCAGTTTTTTGCTAAAATTCGTGCTGTGTGGGAAGCAGACATGAAGGGTGTCATTTCTTCCCTTCCCTTACACTATGCCAGAAGGGGCCAGTATTTTCACCAACACATTTCCTTCAAGGGAACTAAAGAGGGCACAAAGCTGTATGTTCAAAACTTGCAAGAGGTCTACAGGGAATCCACTAAACTTGCATGGAAACCCATTCTAAACACTCTTCATTGACATAAAATTGCCTCTGACATCAAGAAAAGATTTGCTAAGGGGAACACACAAAAGGGGAAGATGATTAGTAACAAACAAGTCTCCGGATGTCCAAATAGTGTGTGTTTTCCTCAGAGATGAAAACACTACAGAATGCAAACTAAAGATAGTGTGGTCACTCACAGAATTAATCAGACGATCAGTTTCTCTGGGGTTCAGTTTCTTGTAAACCCAGTTTCTGACTGGATCAATTCTGAAAATTAGTAACAGTTTAAAACACAAAACAAAACAAGAAGTACTTTATAGTCAATTTCATTTTAATAGCAACTATTTAGCAGCATAAACCAAAAGTTGGGACAGTCCCTATTTCTGTTTTTACAGCTCACACAGGTACTGACATTCAGCCAGTACCTAGGATCTCAATTAAGTCCAGCTGTGTAATTACACTGACAAGCTCAGGCTTGGGGGTTTTATTCTTGAGTTGCTTACAGGCAAGGATGACTCATGCCATGAAGTACACAAGGTGGAAGGTTGCATATGCTACACACATTTAGGTCCCACTGACTTTGCTTACTGATTCCAGGCTAGACCCAGGAACAAGTCATAGGAGGGTGAGGCAGAGTGTGCATGAGCTTACAGTGGACATCAGCTGCTCTGCAGTAACTGCTCTGCTCACAAGCTAACAAGGCTGCAAGATATCCCTCAAGCAAAATCACATTGCTGTGCATTTATTATTGCACAGACAGCTACTACAGCATAACTTGCACATGGCAACCTGATAATAGGATTTGATGATCTGCAAGCAGGGCTACAAGTGGGACTCTGAAGCATTACCACACTCTCGCCTGTTTTTAAACTGGTGGCCCCACTTCACGTGCGAGGAGGAATTTCTGTTCACTTACTTCATAAAAAGGCGCCCAACAATCAGGACAGCAAGGATCCCCATGTAAACCAGGAAAGCAAAGAGAATAGCTACACAGAAAGAGAAGAACACAACTCTTTAAATGATCTAACAAAATCATTCCGCAACTTGGGCTTGGCCAAGCATGACACAAACATGACAAAAATCCCAACCCACCAATCATCACACCACCTTCTCCATGCAATACACATCCCTAGCCCGAGTTCCAGAGGGAAAAAACCTCACAACAAACCCCCAGAACAAGCCAACACAAAAGCAGGCTAGTTTCAAAGGGCAGCTCAGGGACTACACATGTTGGCATAAAAAAGGCAAAAATAGAACTGCATTGCATCACAAGGCAATAGTGAGAGAAGAGCTGATGTGCTATATATTCTGAAGAATAAAAATAGAGATTTTGAAACAGCCTCAACATGGAGGAGACAGGGGAGTGGACAATACACCAAGTTTGCAAGCATGGAGAATTTTTCTTTACAGCTGGGAAACTGGAAAGACTGAAAAATAATCCAATGTAAAGGAAAAGAATGGAAGAGACGTAGTCAAGAGTTTGAAACAGTCCTGGAAAAGAGATGAACAAAAAAAGAAAAATGTCAGGTTTAAAATTAAAACCGCAACAACAAACAAAAATCCAAACACTGTGGGAATTGTTTCCAATTTTTTGAGAAGCAAGACAGAGGGAAGAAGAGGGAGGATTCTGTGTACATACATAAACATGCAGGGAAACAAACTAGCTATGACAGTATCTCCCTCTGGACACATACCCACTGATTTTTTCGGACTAATCCCTGCAGCAAAAAGGTTGTGGGCATACCATATATCACATGAAGATATATGGCCTGATCCTGGTCAGGGCCTCAAGATGGGTGTATAACATAAGGAAGTGAGACGTTGAGAAAGAAGAGAGGCAAGCCCATGACAACTCTTCAGCACAGCATGAGTGGCTGCACAGGCTTCTTAGGAAGGTGGTTCTTCTGGGAGACATGCAAGTTGTAGAATTAAAGAGAAAAATAGAGCATTACATACGGAGGTAGCTGTTGATAGGGCCTTCATTGATGATTAGGTCACAAGAAACGGTTTCTGTGTTTGCAGTTAGGGCCTTTACCACAAGGGAATAATTGCCAAACTCTCCAAAATGATACTGAATCCTGCAAAGGATAAAAAAAATGAAACTTGCTGAGCTGCCACCACTACATGCAGGTACCACAGCAGCATTTAGGGGGGCTGTAAGCCCAAATGCTTTAGGACAGGCAAGACAAAAACTTGGACTAACAGCATGATCTAGCAAGGCCCTTGTCTTTGCCAAGCATTACCCTCCCATAGCCCAACACCAATTCTTTACCACACATGCACTGCCATCATTAGTCTTCTTGAACTACAGACTCCCTGCAAGAGAAACCAGGTGCTTGCACATGCTGCCTCAGTGAACACCATTCTGGCTCCTGCTTGCACCTATGTCCTTTCAGCACAATTACAATGTATGCCGCAGTTCCAGCAGTGGGGCAAAGACTGAACTCTAGGTCTAAACAGTCGGGACAAAGGGTGTGTGAGCAGTCACATGTCTCCAAGGAAAAAAAAATACAAAATATAGGACAGAGTTATTCATGTATTCCCTGGGGCTGGGCCACGTACTTGCAGAGCTCTCTGTCACCCACAGAGCTGTTGAGCATCAGGGTCAGTGGATGCTGGGTATCAACCATTACCGACGCCGTGCCTGTTTTTTTCAGGCTCCCGTTGCTTGGTGGGACAAACGCCAGGAACTGATACAAGCACTGTGGAAGAAGAGGGTGAAGGGAACTCATTAGTGCCAAAGGAGAGTGAAAGGGGGTCCTGCCTCGCATAGTGGCAAAAACAAGGGAAGCTGTCACGGGGCTAGAGCAGCTCCTACTGCGGGAATTCTTCGCGTCCTGCTCGCAGGTAAAACCGGAGCGAAGCAACCTGACGAAGCCACGGGGAGACGCCAGAGAAGCCGAGCAGCCTCGCCGAGGGCCGGGCTGTCAGAAGCGGTGGCCGGGGGGTGACCCACGCCCGGCACAGCCCCTCACCTGGTGGCAGGAGCCGGAGCGGGCGGCGAGGCGCAGGCCCGGAGCGGGCAGCTCGTTGCGGACGAGCAGCAGAGCCTGGTCCATCCGCCCCGGCGGCCGCCGCTCCGCCACCGCCGCGGCCGCCGCCCCGGCGCGGGGCCCGGGCGCGCTGCCCTCGGGCGACCCGTGTCCGGGCGGCTCCGTGAGGGCCGGCGCCATGAGCAGCGCGCCCAGCGCCGCCGCCACCGCGGCCGCCAGCCCCGCCGCCGCCGCCATCGCGCTGCGCTCCGCCCCGGGGCGGCGCCGCCACCGCCCCGCACGGCCGCGCTCCTCCGTGCTTTCCGGGGTCAAGCGTCCCCACCCGGGGCGGCCGGCAGCTTGGGCCCGCCCGCTTGGAAAATCAGGAGGATGGACAGAGGGGCAAGCGTCGAGCTCGAAGCCGCCTTTAGCACGTCCCGCCGCCACGCGTGGCCTCTCTTCGCAGGCTGCAGGCTCGGGGCGGAGGTGTCTGCGGGGCGGCTGGGCTGCCGGCGCTGAGAAAGCTCCACAGGCGTCCATCCCCGGGCTGGGAAGAGGGTCCTGCTTAGCCTCCGTCTTTCACGGAGAATGCAGAGGGCAAGGCCATGGAAAAGAAACCGCACTTCGTTAGGAGAGAGTTTCTTCCCAGAGAGGTGTCGTCCATCTCGCTGGCGTTACTTCTTGTGGCCGTCCTGCTCCTTAATGTCCTTCTCTACCTCTACCTCAACAAGTTTTACAACTCTTTGGGACACACTGAAATGGACCCCAGCCTATGCCCTTTTGGGCACTTCAAACTGGGATCAGTGAAAAATTGTTCCCCGTGGCTTTCCTGCGAGGCTATAAATAGGGAAGTCAGGAAACTCAAATGTGTTGGTGAAGGTGCTGTGAAAAAGGTGAGTTTGGTTTTCCTTTCTTCTCTCCTAGATAATGGGCTTTCACAGTTTGCTGGCTAATTAGTGCCCATACTGCTGTTATGACTATCCTCACAGCAGCTAATTACTGTAGACATCCAGGAGCATATGGCTACTGATAAGGTGAACTGAACAGGTAGGAGAGCATGACCTGGGCCACCTCTCTGATACCAAATGACTTCCAGTTACACGAGCAAAATCAAAGAAATCAGTGAAGTGCTTGTGGAGCATGGTACAATCATGGCAGAGTAAGACTGTCTGTTTGGGTGATATGAAATAACTCACCTGCATTGCCCATTTCAAAGAAAACTTAGGAAATCGTGATGTAATTATGACATCGGTAAGAGCTTGCTGTGACAGGTACATGGCCCTACCTAAGACTGACTGTGCCTGGTAACTGCAATTCGCAGTTGTGACTAAACATCATAGTCAGAGGTCAGCAGCAGCTGGTAGCAGTTCATAGAAGGCTCTCCGTGTGTCTTACATGTCTCTTGTGCGTTCTCAGGTCTTTCTTTCTGAGTGGAAGGAAAACAAAGTGGTCCTTTCGCAGCTCACCAACTCAGAGCTGAAGGAGGACTTTCTCCATGGACTGAAGATGCTGAAAGCACTGCAGAGCAAGCACGTTGTCCGGCTGCTTGGCTACTGTGAGCAGCAGTTCACAATCCTCACCGAGTACCATCCTCTTGGCTCCCTGAGGGGTCTGAATGAAACTCTACACATTCCCAAATACAAGAGCATGAACACCTGGCATCACAGGTTGATGCTTGCTATAGACTACGTGAGTGTAATTCGTTACCTGCACAGCAGCCCTCTGGGCACCTTAGTGATGTGCGACTCGAATGACCTGGACAAGGTGCTCTCTCAGTATCTCCTGACAAGTGACTTTCACATCCTAGTGAATGATTTGGATGCTTTGCCTCTTGTGAACAGGAGTGCTGGCAGACTGGTGAAGTGCGGTCATCGGGAGCTCCAGGGTGAGTTTGTAGCTCCTGAGCAGCGTTGGCCCTATGGAGAAGACGTGCCATTCAAAGATGACCTCATGCCTCCTTATGATGAGAAAACAGACATCTGGAAAATCCCAGATGTCTCCAACTTTTTGTTGGGCCATGTTGAAGGAAGTGACATTGTACGACTGCATTTGTTTGACATCCATGCAGCATGTAAGAAGAAGGACCCGGTGGAACGACCTTCTGCCCGAGAGGTCTTAGACACCTACAGGAAAGTTTTAACTCTGCTTATTCGGGAGGCAGCCATGCCTGGTACTAGGGAAATGCTATAGTGAATCATGAGGCAAACAACATACTGAAGTTGATGTCCTTCCTATTTATGTAGCTTATCTGAAGGGCGAAGCCTCTGTGCCCAGAACTGAGAAAAAAAGAACAACTGAACTCGTACCTTTTGATTAAAAAAAAATAAATCTACCCAATCCTAGAGCTCTGCAAGCTTCCCATTGGTATGTTTAATCTATTATTGGAAGAGGAGGAGAGAGAAAAATTAAATTGTGTGGGTGCAGGGGAAATTTGTTCCTTAAGAAATAATAAGTAGTCTTTTGCAACACTTACACAAAAAATATCTTGAAAAATAATAAAAAAAAAATTAGTCCACCTCAACTGGTTGGCAGAGGATGGGGGAGCAGAGACCATGGCATGCCCCCCACAAGCTTTGTGCTAATTCCTGTGGCTTTGGCCCGTTCGTATCCACAAAGCCCTCATCCACTTTCCCATGGAGTAAAAACAGTGGTCACTCAGAAAGGAGTATCCCAGTTCACTTCAGATTTTGGTAAGCCTCAGTGCCAGAGCCCCAGTGGCAGTCTCTCCATGCTGGATAGGGAATAGGTTGTTTTTGGAGCCATATGGCTATTGCTCTGTTGTCCCTGTATCCCCCACCAGCAAGCATGTGGCTACTTTTGTAAGCAAGCAGATGATGCAGATCCTGAAGAGTCTGCTTACAGACATATGCTCTTGGTTTTCAAGCCTTTGTCCCTTGGTATTCTCAGATGGGCTCTTTAGAGACGAAGCTGTAAAACAGGAGTCTCTTGCTCTTTTTTAATCCACAGAAGTCCTGAACACTTTGGAAGAGAGCTGAAGCGTATCTTTTTTTCATTCACTTATCCTTGCTGAGTGTCATCGTGACTCAATGGAAGGGAGGAGAACAAGGAACTGAAAGAGAATGTGACTTCCTTCCATAGTAATGAGCATTAAACACAAGGTTTGGAAAAGAAAAGCCCTGTATTCAGGCATACAACTCTATTTGGTGTGAATTCAAAGAGCACTGAGCATAAAAAAAGACTGCTAAAAAGCAGCCTTGTTCAATGTGTTGGAAAGAAGCTTGTGGTACCTACATAGGTGTTACAGCCTGGTACCAACAGCTGGAGAGGAAGAATAATGATGCCTTAATCCAGCAGTAGGCTCAGTTTGATGGGACTGGGGTCTGGGATGCAATTGTCCTCTTGGTGAAAAAAACAGGAATAGTGTGATTCAGAAATGTGGACTCTACCTTTGCGCACATGAGGAATTCCTGTGCTGTGGATGAGGTCTTTTAAGGATCTAAGGGCCTGAGACCACTTGCGTGTTTTAACTTGTAAGCAGAGAAGTACATGGTCCTTTCTGCTGAAGACTTTGGTTCTATTCTTTTCTGTGCTGCTGTTTCTCTTCACCTAAACAAGCTGCGTTATGACTGCACTGAGAACATGCAGTCAGTTCATACATATAATGTTCAAATCTTGGTACCAAAATTTTATTATGAATGGGAAAACTTTCCTGCAAATTAGTAAATTTGTACCTGATATCATACAATGCTATCAGGAGCCCTTTAAAGGCTGCTGATTATGGCTTCCCCTCTGGACAGTCTGTTTCCTTGAATTAGCTGACTTTTGCCCTTTTTCATTTGTGCAGTCTTTCCTTGCAGCTTTCCTGCTCAGGTTGTCAGCAGGGAAATCTCAGAAGACAGCGTCTCCAAAAGAGAGTAGCGATTTTGGATGCTTCAGGTTTGTTTTGAACTTCGACTCAAAACACCTAAAAGAAGTCTGGGGGAAAAGAATGCTCTACCTGTTGTAAATGCATCATCCAGCCCATGAACTCTTGAGTTGTAACTATTAAGGCTAGAGTTCTACAGTTCCAGCATGAATCCAGGATGTGCAACAGCTGGAAGAGTGTCCTGTTACAGCTCCTCAAAGCCAGGGACCAAGCTTTGAAGGGCCAAGAGTCAAATCTTTTGCATGTTCCACCCACAATAACTTGTTACCTTTTGTTAGCTGTCATGTACACTTGAAAGGAAAATCAGCATCTGATGACTGTGAATAAACATCCCATTTGTTTGTTTATGAGAGTAGCAAGGACAGACAAGAAGAACCTGCCAAGCTTCTTATGCTAGTCTCTCTCAGTTAAGACAAGCTTTTGTCAGGATTCTTTCTCTGTTGTGTACTGTTGCACCTTGCAAACAGCCATATTAGTTTCACAGACTGAAAAAAGTGAGGACAGATTCTGCTGCTGAATAATCATCTTGCAGTGGAGATGACTCTCTCTGTTCCTGGATGAAATAATTACAAATGTTTTAAGAAAACATGTCTCCCTAAACATTCCCCCTGAGCAGTGGGTTCTCCACATGTCTCTTACCCATTCCCTCTCCTGTGTGTTGTCCAGCATTGTATTTCATCAGGAATAAATTACATTTGTTCTGAATACAGCATTATGGAGCTGCACAGTTTCTTTTTTTGGATGTTGGTTCTGTCTATGAGGAAACACTAGATGGCAGCATGAAGGTCAGTTTAGCTTTAATTATTAGCAGTTGCAGCCTCTCATGCCCAAACATAGCCAGAATCTGCCCTTGAAGCCAGTATTTTCCTAGCAAACTTCCATAAAGATCTCATTGGGTTTGCATTAGTGAGTTTAAAGTAGCAAGACAGATAGATATAAGGGGTGTTATAAGAGCCACACCTGCCAGTTGAAGGGGCTACCACCTCTAACTTGCTCATGGTATTTGTGTACTGTTTGCATGTCACCTCCTTCCAGTCTTTCAGTAAAATCACACATTTGTACCTAATGCATCTTTCTGTCCTTCCCTGCTAATCCCTTTTGCAATCTCAAGACTGCATGAATCCAGTCCTTCCCACAGTTCCAGCTTCTTTTCCCTTAAAGGGAAGAGACAAGGCCTCATGGAGAGGGGAGAAGGCAGGACGGCCCTGCGTGCTGTTGTCTCCCCTCTTTCCAGTTCTCTTTTCTGGGCATTCCAGTTTTTACCACCAATGACAGCCTTTGATAAATATTTAGGGACTTTGCTGCCTCAGTGCAAGCAGCTCTTGTATGTCTAGTGGAAAAGATCAAAAGAGGAAGGGCAGGAAGAGGCCTGTTCACAGCTGGAAGCCTGCAAGCCCTTCTCTCCTCATCCACTCCCCAGCCAGCTCTAGACCAGTGTATATGACCTCCCCTGCTAAGACCACTGCCACAGCTCTCCCTAACCTCAACAACAGCTGATGGCTTTTATCTCAGGCTCAGATCAAGGGTCCCACATTCCCTGTTCTTCCCACAAAAGATACTTCTCTGGGGATGGTTATTGCCATACTTCCTTTTGTATCCCCATTTTTCCATCCCAAAAGTCCAGTCAAAGAAGCTGCACAAGGATGCAAAAGGAGAAGGACAGCTACTGGTGCTTATCTCCTTCAGAAAACTCCAGAGGAGGTTCCCCAAACCACCCGAGGTGATCAGTGTGAAGGTAAATATGATCCCAGTCATTCCAGGTCTTTGGTTTGCTGTCATCACCAAGATAAAGGCCCTGGGACTGGCCCCTCTCCAGAGACAGGACAACCCTTTTGCTGAGGTCAGTGCCTGTAACCACCTTGCCCTTCCCTTTCGGGCAATGCCTCCTCTGCCATCCCTGCAGCAATCCCACAGCATATCCTACCCACACTCACCTAACCAGCTACTAGACAACAAATCAAAGCAGAAACCACCTCCCAGACTCAAGAAGTAGCACCTGGTTCCTGGACCGAACTTTCCTGGGACACTGCTGTGCCAGCAGTAGAGGAGACAGGGAGACCTAGGGCATGCTAGCTGAGCCTGCTAACAGGCTGGCTGCTGGTGCCAACTGTGTCAGGGCACCTGGATCCACTGCTGGTATGGTATGCTCTATTCTTGGTCCAGTGGTGTTGCCAGAAGAAAATTCCCAGTGGATTTACCAGTAAAGTTTAGCCTTTACCAGGTAGGTTACAGCTTACAGAATAGAAACCACCTGTCTTAGAGCAGAGTCCCACATTCAGTTCAAACCCACTGCTCCTGTCTCTTTTCAGAGTCATCCAAAGAACAGCACTCTCAAGGTTATTGTTTCCCTTTCCAAACCACCTGCTGGCTGCATGCTCCTAGGTGGGTCAAGTCTGATGTAGTATTTCCCATTTTGTGCAGTGGGTTTCAGACTACATCCTAAAAGCATTTCTATAACACTGAATCCTGTAAAGGTGAGCAGCCTACACGGCAACTCCTCTGTATGTTCGACACTGACAGAGGTAAAGAGTAGTGCATGAATATCCACACCAGCTGCTATATAGGTCAGGGGAAATGCTGAGAAAATAAAATGGACACAATGTATTTAATTGAACACTTGTTTGATTTTTTGAAGGATACTTTGAAAATGTTTGTTACTCTGCATTATTAGAGTGGTAACTTTTAAATGTAGCAGAAGTTTATACTACCACACAAACTTTTTGAAATTCTGTCACAAGCTCTAAAATAATATTTTCCTTTGGTGCCACATAAACAAAACATCAGATCATTATCTCTGTGAAACAGAGGCAGTGCTGTTTGCCAAATATAATTTGTGAGCTATTTGGCAGAATTTGCAACTGTAAACTGATTCTATCATTATGACTGTAATGTCTTACCAACAGTCAAGAGACCCTGGGAACAAGAAAAAAGTGGTTCTCAAGTTCTTCTAGGATGATATAATGTGTATTTTGTAGAGTCCAACCAAATAAATTATATGCTAGATGTGCTTTTAAAAAAGAAAAAGGATTGTGTGGGTTTTTTTAAATTGAGGTACTGTATATTTGAGATGACCACATGATTTCCAATAATTGTCAGTCTCTGTTCAAAAGTCTACAATCCAGTATTTATCAGGATTAAATGATGAATATATTTACATTAGAGTGATATTTATGTCTCAGCAATTTCTGATTCTGTTTAGCTCTGGGTAACTCAAAATCCATTAAAAATTATATATTTATATATAGACACACACACAGATTCTTTGGCCATAATTTTCAAAAGACCAAGCTTACTGTTCCAGCATTCACATTTTGGATATGAAGTAACTGGATTTTCATAACTGGTAACATTCAGTAGCTTTCAGTCAAATTTAAAGTAGTTGCTGGATGCTAATGACTTTTGGAAAGTAAATTCTTTCCCTGAAGAGCTGGAAGACCCTTTTCAGCAATTCTCTTGATAAATCTATGAGACCAAAGTAGGTACTTTTATCAAGTGCACTCTGTATTTCTTTGTGGAATGAACAAAGTTCCCACTTTTGTAAAAGTTGTAAGTTTTATGTGTTTTTCTCTCCAAGAGCTCGTTCCTGAGGTAGAGGGGTGGGAGGGGCAGGGTCTAACTCATCTGAAAATCCCCAAGATTATTTGTCTGTAATGATGAAAATCTAGCAACTAAGCTTGGGGCTCCATTAAGTAAGTTTATCTTATGCCAATGCCATATATTATTATTATATATTATTAGTCTGGTGCCTATATGCTTTGGTCACAGGCTAGGATCCTGGAGGTCAGACGTTATAAAAGCACAGCACAAAATGACAGTCCTTTCCCTACAAGCAGCTTTAGTATAAGAAAATATAAAACAACTTATGTCTTCATGCATTAACAGCATACACAAGAATTGGTTATCCCTTCCCATGCCATCCAAGCTACAAATAAATATGCTACATAATCTACACAGACAGGTCACACCATTTCTTGTACAGATAATGACAATTTCAAGGCCTGAATCTGCTCTGACCAAGTTCAACAGCAGCTTGCATTCCCATTTCTGAACGTGCTTTAGGAGTCTAAGATTGAAACAAAAGCCCAAGCTATAAGAGGAAATAACAGTGTACTAGGACAAGATAACATATAGGCTTAAGAGTCAACCAACTTTGCTATTTGAACCAGATTCCTCAAGGAAGTCATGCAGAAGGCCTGCACCCCCAGAACTCCTATTTCTACAGGCCAGTAAATGGAAGATCACCTCTTTTCCTCAGGTTTGCAAGGCTGACACACAGTGCAGTACCAGATGTGCTCCTCAGTCTAATCCTATCCTACCCCCTGATTCACGTTTGCTAAATTCAGAGGAGTATGTGGGAGAAGAAACTCTGTCTCTGCCTGTCTTCTAGGCTGGGGGCGGGTGGATTATCTGAGACTTAAATCAGGCATTTTATTAAATCAAATGAACCAGGCACTTGCTGAGTGAGGTGAAGTCTGGTTTTGTGTGCTAGAGGCTGTAGAGAAAATCCCAGGACCTGAAGTCATGCTTTATGGATGCAGGTCTTGGTTTCCTCTGGATGGGAAGCTGCGTGCAGAGTCCTGAGGCATTCCAGCCCCTTCCTGAGTTGTCCAGAGCAACCTGTAGGGTTAATACAAAAAGTGCTTTTAGTTACAGCTTAAATACAGCTTCTCTACACTTCATCCAAGGGAACCTGATCTCAATTGAGGTCTAGAGATAGTAATGAAATATAAAGACCCCCCAAGTTACTTATGTTTGTTCTTTCCACTTTTCTTCCAAAGATGTGTAATACTTTCTTGTCCAGCCTGTTAGCAAAAAAGTTCAACAAACCAAAAAAGCAAACAAAAAGCCTCAATTTCACAAGAAACTGTTTAAGATCTCTGTGAAACCATGCTTAATTAACTGTCTTTTGTCATGTTGCATAAGTGACTTTTTTTCTCTCTCTCTCAGTGGTTTCCACAGTTCTGTGCATGGGTGCCATCCCAACTTAATGACCTAGAATTATGTCTAATTGCTGGTCTATCCTTTTTTCCCACATCATGTGTGGCAAGGAACTTTTCTCATGACAACAGTGCCTTAGGTTTTTATTTTTTATTTTGTCATTTTCACTCATATCCTTTTATGTCCTGATCTGGGGCCTCTTAAAATGAATTTGTTTCATACATGAAAAGAGAAAGACTTGGCACATCTTACACTGAGAACACAGCTCCCCAAAAAAGTTTCCCCAGGTTAGACATCTGTTAAGCAAGTGCCTTCCAAGCGAGGTGTCTTGACTCCTTCCACACAGTAAGGGGTCAGGGCATTTCCTGGACACAGGAGGTGTAATTCTGAATGTTTGACATAGGTTAGATAAATCATGCACTAAAAAATACTTGGTTTTTTTCCCCTTATTTTCTTGTAAAGCATGAAGACAAATAACTGCAACACAAGCACATATCCCAAATATGCATAAAGCAAATGGAGATGAACCATTTCCCTAGTGTCTACATTGTAATATATCTACTATCTGAAGGAAGATATGATAAAAGGAAGTATCAGGGCAGAGGTGGATAGAAAGAAGGGGAGGGGTATAGAGAACAGCATACCTAACCTCTCATGTAGTTCAAATATGCCGCCTCAGGCAGTAGGGGAGGAAAAAAGTTTTTGTGTATGTGTGTGTTAGAACCAGCCTAGTTTACCTGCATCTCATTGAGCAGTTCAGGCAACTTTTCAAGGTTCTAAACTGAAATGCTTGCTCTGCCAAAGCATTGTCCTAGAATTGTGCTTTTTGGCATCAGGAGCATATGGAGCATAGGAGCAAACTATGTTGCTCCAGCATCTGAACATCCAGCAACTCCCACTTTGGCGTAGGGAAAGAAAAAAAAAGGCAAGACCTTTCAGAAAGCCCTGTTTCTATTTTGACAACCTAAACTGTCAAATTCAGTTCCTATGTGAAAAGCAAGAGCTTGTGACAATCTGAACCTCTTTTTCTCTCAACACCACGCACTGCAGAACTACATCCCACCATTCCACTGCCACTGCATGAGCTCCAGCCCAGGCAGGTGACTCCATGCCTGTGAGGCTCCCAGAGCTGCTGAATTCACAGTTCTCCTCGCTCCCCAACCCATCTGCTCCTTTATCCTCGAACACTGGCACCACAAAGGAGAAAGGACTTCTTATATGCCCTGTACCCATATCCCTGGGAGAGAAGCAGACCCCTCTGTGTGTCCTATCCCCAAGGGTCCAGTAGCTGGGGGAGAAATGAAAGTTTGGGGAAGTGCCCCAGGGCCTCACAGACGGTATAGAAAAATTGGATTCTTTACCCAGTGTGCAACAAGCAGATAATTACACACTCGAGAGAGACATTGATTATTCTCTCTACAACTACCTGAAAGGAGATTGTAGCCAGGGGGGAAGGGGGGGGGGGGTTGGCCTCTTCTCCCAGGCAACCAGCAATAGGATGAGAGGACATAGTCTCAAGTTGCACCAGGGGAGGTTTAGGTTGGATATTAGGAGGAATTTCTTCACAGAAAAGGGTGATCAGACATTGGAATGGGTTGCCCACGGAGGTGGTGAGGTGGTGGAATCCCTGTCCCTGGAGATGTTTAAGGAAAGACTGGACGTCTTAGTGACATGGTCTAGTTGACATGGTGGTGTTCAGTCATAGGTTGGACTCGATGATTTCAGAGGTCTTTTCCAACCTAATTTATTCTGAGATTCTGTGATTTATTTCAGAGTCACACAAGCCCAGGTGCTTGGTGGCATCCCACGAATCAGGCACGCCAACTACCAAAACTTTTTACTGTTCATAAAATTTTAGCAAACAGAGGCATTGATGTTCACCGGCTGCCAGTTACACAGTTAATGATTAGCATTAATTAGTATTAATTAGCATCGACGGCGCCCCTCGGGGCCCCCCGCGATGGTGCCTCACACCGCCCTGACGTCACTTCCCGGGGCGGCCGCAGGGCCGCCCCTGCCGGCCGCGCTCCCCATGGCGGCCGTGGCGGGGGCCGGGGGTGCGGGCGGCGGCGGCTCATCGGCTGCGCTGGGCGACGGCGGCGCCATCGACTACTCGGTGCACGAGGCGTGGAATGAGGCCACCAACGTGTACCTGCTGGTGGTGCTGGCCAGCCTCGCCCTGCTTGTCTACGCGCGGCGGTGAGGGGAGGCCCGGGCGGGGCGGGGCGGGGCGGGGCGGGGGCTCCCTGCGGGCACGGGGGCTCCCTGCGGGGGAAGCGGCCGCGCCGGCCCCACGTGCGAGGGGCACAGCTCTCTCACAGCCTTGCCCCCCAACCCCCGTCGCAGGAACAAGAGGAGAATTATGCGCATCTTCACCCTGCCCCCAGCCGCCGAGACTCCGCCCGAGCCCAACTTTTACGACAGCATGAAGAAGATCCGCCTGCGGCAGCAGCTGGAGATGTACTCCATCGGTAAGTCGGAGGGAAGAGGGGGTTCCCTCGGGCCTGTGGGCGCTACTGGGGTCCGTTCTTAAAGGGCTGGCCTCGAGCTTGCGATGCGGACAGCAGAGCAGAGCCGCGGCACCATGTGGGCAGGGTTTCTGCAGCAGCCTGGGCTGTAAGGACTGAGGTGTGAGGAAGTGTGGAGGGAGAGAGTGGCTGTGCAGTTCTCTGAAAGCAAATGTCAAAACGAATCCCATGTTTAACTTTGAAAGAGCCTGGAATGTCAGAATGTTGTCAAAACGTGGATGGATTTGTAGATGTTGAGAGGACTGTGGAATCATGAGTAACTCAACCACATAAATTGAAAATAAATGAGAATTTTACTGTACCAACAAGTGTTGCCACACTCATCTTAATGTTGAAGGTCAGGATGGAGGCAGGAAAGAGCCCCTTGCCCCTCTTATTCCAGAGGCCCAATTCAGAGAAACACGTGGCCTTCCTTTACATCTCCCATATGTGCATATCTAGAGGGAATGTGGGAAAAAATACTTAATGAGCTGAAACCACCTTTTAAATGCAAAGATTGATGTAAAGATTCTTAGACCAGGCCATTGCATTCTGTAAGAACAAGATAGGATGTTCTTCCTTTGTAGAGATGCCCGCTGCCATTTTTTGATGGTGCTTATACCACTGCACACAACTCTTTCATCTCCCTTTGCTTTGATAACTAGTTTAATTTTGAAGTCAGTGTAATTGTTAGCTTGTGGCCTATGTATTGTGGAGGAGATGAGCAATGTGGAGGTCAACTGTGTGACTATTGAGTTGTTCAGGTCATTTGTAATAGTACTTCTGAAGCCATAGTCTTTAATTTTACTTATTTTAATGAAAGGACCTGAATGGAATCATAGTTCCCTGCCATTTATTTACTGACATTTTGCTATGACCCTACTGTTCAGCATTTTCAAGGCCAAACACTAAAGGAGAGAAGTTCCAAATGGTGACTGAAACTTCCCCATGTGTGGCTGTGGTGAAACTACGTTCTCTGATATTAAGTCTCTTTCTATTGTCATATTTACACGTATATATTTGCAGATATCTATACATGCATAAACATATATATACATGTATAAAATAAATTATATAATTGGTGTTGATTGGTGTTTCTTTTTTTCAGCGAGGAAGTATGAACAGCAGCAGCAGCCACCAAAACAGACTGAAAGCGTACAGCTCTCAGTGGAATGAAGCCCACAATTATAGGATCTCAGGATATGTATCCAGTGCTGATTGTAAGAGTCAGTGCGGAGCTATATTCAATGCCTCTTGATTGATACATATGTGTAGGCAAGGGGGAAAGGAAGGGGACTCTTCCTAAAACTTTGTTCTTAGTAGCTGTTTGCTGAGTCCTCGTGAGGTAAACTGAGTGCCTACTGAAAAATTCAGCATGAAGGTACCCAAAACAGGGCAGACCTGCTCAGAGAAGCCTCTGAGGGTAGAGAAGTGTAGTCTTACCAGTGATTTAAATTATTTCTCTCTCTGCTAGCACTGTGGAAATCAGCACCTACCTTCTCTGGCAACAGCACCCTAGAGAAAGCAAGGCAGTATCTATCTGCCTGGAAACCCTTGTGTTCCTTGATAATGGATTGTTGAATTTGTTGAATGCAGTCAGTAAGTGTGAAGACACTGTGGCCTTACTGCCGGAAGGTGAACAGCTTTGAGAGCCGCGAGTGTCGCTGGTGGTAGTGCAAAAAGGTTCTGCTCTCTGTTTATTTGGAGGTTGCGTATGCAATACTGTGAACCTTTCCTGGAGAAACTTCGAGAAGTACACAGAGAGCTACACATCTAGATGACTCTTAAAGCCATTACTATAATGTTAATAGCAAAGGTGATTAGGTTAATTTAGTCAAATTGTTTTAAAGAATGGGTTTGTCTATAAAAATCTGTATAAACAGGTCACAGCTTATCCAGGAGAGACTTCATGCTGCAGTTACTTTTTCTTTCTAGGTAAATCACAAAATCAAGTCAATTTAAAGAATGCTGCGGAAATTACTTCTTAATAAAAGCATCTAATCATGATAACTACTTGAAAATGTATCATGCTGTAATTCCTAAGGTTACATGACTTGAGTTGGCCGAATGGTGAACAAACAGCACAGAGTTGGGAGTGTAAATCCAGAGGTTTTTTCCCTATTCCATGCTGAAATAAATATTAAGTGTTGAAGCAGTGGTGAGCAGCACTGAGGTTCCATTTGGATATCAGGAAACTTGGCTTTGTGCACCGACTAGACTGAAATTATCTGTACTTTCGTGTCTGTAGGGACTGTAAAACGTGAACTGGGCCGAACTGACAGTGGCAGAAGGTGTGCCCCATGAAAAGGCTCGTTTGGGTGAAGCATGGCCCGCTGTGACAGCTTTCTCACGTATCACCACGGGAAACAGCACTGGCGTCACTCCGCGGGGCCGGGGAGAGGTGGCCAAGGGGAGTGGGGAGAACGCGGGAGCCCCGGGGCTGCCGGTGCCATGTCCTTCCCACGTGCGAAGTCCCGGCTCCGCACCTCCTCCCCGTCCCTCGGCGGGGTTTACGAGGCACCGAGAGCTCCCCGATGCGCTCTGCCCTCGCCCCCATCCAGCCACAGAGAGCTCCCCGATGCGCTCTACCCTCGCCCCCATCCACCCCCCGGAAACGCCGCCGTCTCCTCTCCGCGCGACCTCACTTCCTCCCGCACTTCCGTCTCCGGGACGCGCCGGCTGCTGCAGCTGCATCTGCCGCCGCTGGTGCTGCCGCCGGTGCCGCCGCTGCTGCCGCCGCTGCTGCTCGGAGGCCGGAGGCGCCCGCCGGGCGGTGAGTGGGGCCGCACCGCCCTCGCCGTCCCCCGCGCCCCGTCTGCGCCGAGGGGAGGGGAGGGGGCGCCTCGCCGGGGGCTGGGGCGAGGCGGGAAGGGGCCGCCCAAGGAGAAAGCGCGGTCGGGGGCGGGGAAGGGGTGTCCGAGTCCGTCTTCATCCCCGCGGGCGGGCTGCGAGCCGCCGCCGGGCCAGGCGGACTCTCCCTTGCATCCCCCGCGGGAGCGCTCGCAGCACGTCCCGTGCCCGGGATCGCCCCGAGGGCGCCGTAGCGATGTCCCGGCGCGGGGCTCGTGCCTGTCCGGAGAGCTGAGCCCTCCCTCCTTCCCACCGGCCCTGCCCACCCGGGCGGGCAGGCAGGGAACGCAGCCTTTCCAATGGCGCATCTCCGCCGGGGCAGTTGCCCGCCGCGCACACCCGGTGCGGCTCCAGTCGCTTTAGTGAAGCAGCATGTCAGAATGGACTCGTGCTGCCTTCTAGTTTACCCAGCCCAGCCGTCTTTCAGGCTGCAGACTATAATTTTACAGTTTGTCTCTCAGCGGAGCCGAAAGCACCGTGAAACGCTTAGAAATCTGGAGAGGCATGCAGCTTCGTTTGTATTCATGGACCTGAGGTAGCGGCACGAGCATCTCACAAAATTGCTTGTTCAGATGAAAGGCTTCTAAGGAGGAGCAACAAAAGCAAAAGCTTTTCCAGGTCCCCAGCCTTTTGCGTGTGCCAGGGTGTTCGAAGAATGCTGCTTGAGCCATGAGCGAAGGGCAGATTGTGGTTTGTTTTCCTGGCAATTGCAGCCATTGAAGTTCTGTCCCAGTGAAACTAAACACTGTTCTGCAGGGGGTTTTATATTTCAGTTTTACGGTACAAGTATGCGTTGGGATGGAAGGTGCAGTCAGCTTTCGAAATTTTACCTCAGATTTCTGCAGTGATTTTTACCCAGTAAACCATAATCCTGTGTGTAGTTAAAAATCAGCGCCTAAAATCAAAGTTAGACAGGGTAGAGAGACAACAGATTTTATTTTTTTTTTGCATCCATTCTTAGTAGTCAGGCTTGTAGACATGCACTGGAGCAGATTCTTAAGCTCTCGTGAAACTTTGTTCATACATTAGATGTCTTGGATGGGGAAAGTTTGTGACCTTTAAAAAAATCATGCCAAAGTTACCTTCAGTCTTGTTTATTTTTGAGAATACTGTACAGGGGGAAGTCTTTCTATCTTCCCCAATCCTGTTTAAAAAGCTATTATGATGTGTAGATTTAGTGGTGTCTGATAACATGAAGCATGTGAGGGAACACTTTCTAAGCAGTTAAAACTTTACTTCTATAAGGTACTGCAAAAAAGTGTTAACAAGTTGCTCTCACTTATAACAGATGTTTTTAAGAATCTGACCTCTCTATTGTCTCCATGTGAGCTGCTGAGCAGTCAGATCTTTGTAACTGCAGCCTTCAGATGAGTTACAACCATGACACTATAATCTTACATGAAAACTATAATCTTCTGTTAAGTGGTGGAAAAGTCATCTCTCTCCTCATAACCAAAATGTGGGTGGCTAGGGTTTGTGCTCAGTGCTGTACAGAAGATCAAAGCTTTTTGGATAGAGCTGTATAAATTCTGTGACGAGGCTCAAGAGCGTCTTAAATTTTTAAGCTATGAGTGTGTCTGTGTTTAAAGCTGAAGACATTGTAAACTCTGTGGGCCTTGTAGTGAAAATATCTTCCTCCATGCCACGAGCATTTTGAGTTTCAGTCCAGTGCTACATGCCCGGATAGTATGAACTGGTATGTGCCGGCTGAGCCCAGATGGGAGCATAGCCTGCAGCAGCTGCCGTGGTGCCTTATAGCTAGCCATCAGAGTTAGGAATCTCAGCAGCGTGATGTTTGAGTGGTCCTAAACTTGCACTCAAACTTCCCTTCCAAAAATGCCTGATCCATTGAGAAGACCCGTGGAGGAAGCCTTTGCTATACCACTTGTTCTGCTGATGTCAGTAGAAGCTCTGAAAATGGGGAGAAGATCCCAGTGCTTTTGTCTAAGGACATTTTGCAGGGGAAACTTCTTCAGCGCAATACAACATTATTCATTAAGAATATTCTAACCTGTGGTGAATCTTTCTGTAATTTATGTTTTGCGTATATGATTAAGCAGCATTGGCCAAAAGCCTGGTGACAGCACAGGGCTCTGGAATGTCTCCCTGTTGCCTGGGCAGTTTATTCACGTTAGCTTACTTCCGTGAGCATAATCACTCCTTTTAAAGTCCTCCTGAATTCAGGAGTGCCACTGCTATTGAGCAAGCTGAAATTATACACGCTACACAGAGCAAGGTGGATATGTTGCAACTTAACATCTCGTTCGGAGGAATTGAAAAGATTTTGCCCCAGCCCTAATTTCTACATTAAAGAGATTGAAGAAGGCATGTAATGACAGTTTTCAGTGGGGAAGCAGCACCTTGTTAGAAAATGTATAATTAAATCCATGATGTCTTTGGCCTGCTATGCCTAAAGAGCAGCAGTGTTTGGAGGAGGCTTGCTGACAAAGTGGAGTCTTCAGTCTTGGTTGCTTATGGTCCAAATTGGAAGTAGTGATCAAAAGGTGTTCCTTTTCCCCTCCAAACACTTAAACTGTGTTTTAGTCATGGTAAGGAACCTGGATGTTGTTTATTAACATAGTCACTCAAACAAAAAGGCAACACTTGATTTTGTCCTTGAGACAGAGCTGCTAGTGAAGACCAGAAGGTTTCAGTGCCTCAGGCCCCCCGAGAATGGAGGTAAGATCCTTTACATTGCAGCCCCATTTCTGTTGTGGCATAAGAGTTAAGGGCGACAAACCAGTTTTTTGTAGTCTTAACAAGCTCCATCAGAAATTGACATTGCCTGGGTCAGTGGGACTCCCTGCTGGCTAAGGGACAGATTCTGAGCGTGAGCAGAGATACTGCATATACTGACTGCTGGCAGAGCACCCCAAAGGCAGCAGAAATGTCTCATGAGAAATCTGACATCAGGGAGTGGAAATCAGTGGTAATTCTTCCATAACAGAGGGCAAGAAGCGAGGAAGATAAAAACCATGCATTGTGTGAAGAGTAAAAGGCTAAGGATTTTTTTCTGGCAAGAAGAATCCTACTTTCATAACTTTTTTCCCAGTTCTCTGATTAAAAATGGCTGATGAAACTTCTCAGTGCTCAGTTGTATCTGTGAAATCTGTGTTTGCATTGAAAAGACTAAGAACCTTTTTAAGAATGAAGGTGCTTTGCCTCATTTTTGCAAAGAATGTCTAAACTTTGGGTGTTACTTTAATAAAAATAATTCCTGATCTTTTTGCGGAATATCTAAACTCTGGGCGTTACTGTAATAAAAATAACTTCAAACTCCAAGATTAACAAAACTGCTAAAAGGAGTTAGTTCTTAATAAGAAAAACAATAAACTGAATTTGGAATTTCTGAACCAAGCCCTCGAAGGCAATTCGTGGCAACACTCCAGAAAAAGAAAAAAAAATCTCATTTTAAATAGCTATATATTTTCTTTCTCAGTTATAGCTAGACACTGCTTTGAAAAGTGATTCTCTCCTTGCAGAGGCCTAGGAGTGAGATTTTTTAGGAGAATTTTGTTTAATTTTAATCTAGCAGTAAAATGAATTAATCCTAAAAAGGAGCTGCTCAGATTTGGCATTTATTGAAATTGGAGACTGAGAAAATACTTTACATTAGCACATCTGAAGAAGAACTGAGATCCTTAGTCTGCGAAGGAGTAGCCCCCTTCAGTTTCTGCCAGGCTGTCAGACTTGCTGGAACTGGTTTTGGTCATCCATGATGTTTAAAAGGCACATGTGGGTCTATAGCTTGCTCTTGAGAAAGACCGTGGTTTTGATAAGATTATAGACATATTTGTCTTTTTAGTAATGGAGTAGAAGGAGTATTTTGAGAAGACTTGGCCAACAGGAGGGCTGTATTACTTTCCGAAGTATCCTCTGGGTCATATTGGAAACATAGTTTGTAACATGCTCTTGACTGACAGTGAAGAGTGTGAGGCATAAATTCCTGAGCAGGAAAGATGTATGTGGGTTGTGCAATGGGAGACTCCATGTGATGTCGTTATTTATGGTGCTTCTCTCAGATGTCTTTCTGGGACTCAAAACAGCTGCTGTGAACTTTACCCAGCACAGAGCACCAGGTATGCTTGAATGACTTTTTTGCTGTTGCTTGGATCATGGTGTACACTCCGATTAGGCAATACGGAGCCAACTGGGTGAATCCTTTTACTGATTGATGAAAAGCTTGCAGGAGAAAAAAAAAAAGTAAGAATATAATCTTCTGTAGCTTTACTTGTTTGACATCAAGGAGTGATAGTTGAAGGCAACCCATTTCTTTATGCTGTAATATGGAAGGAAGGGTGGACTGACAGAAGAGAAAGACTAGCCTTTTCTTTTCAGAGAGAAGATCTGAAGGATAGAGGCAGAGGTGCAGGTTTTTCAGTCTTACCTCTTTTCTTCCTGACTCTTTTGTTAAATGGTAGCAACCATTGTTTGTAGGAACTTTTCCTTGCTTTGGTAAAGGGCCGTGGCTGGTCATGCATTTTGATATGTGGCAGTGCCATTGTTAAACATATCCAAATCTACGGTCAGATAAGGCTTGGAATAATTGATGTTTTTAGCTCAACTGAATAACTGAGTTCACATGATCTGTAAATGGCCAGTGGATTTTTTTCTTAGGCAAAGAATGTACTGCTTTTATTGCACATTTTATTTCAAGCTAATTTTATCACAACAGACTGAAAATTCTAGCAACCAAAAATGCCTTAGTTGAGTCCGTTAAAAAAATTTTCTTACCCAGATTCTGTTTCTGTGTGTGACAAACAGAAAATATCACATATTTTTTACTTCATAGTCACTAACAACCCAAAAGCGGTGAAAGCATTGCACTCCATGCCTCCGAGATTACTTTTGCCATTGCTGATGGGAGAATTGTTCTATATCATTACTGTCTTCTCTTTCAACCTCAGCACATTCTGAAATGCCAAAGGCAAACCACTTGATGGCTGATCAGAGGTCCCAGAGATGCTGGTATGGCAGTGTTCTGAAACTTGTGGCTTGGACCACTGTTTTAGCATTGCCTAAGAGCATTGTATAAGTACCCAGCTCAGGATTTTGTCTTTACACACGTGAGACAGAAGAACAGGAAAGTGTTTATGGCCTCTTAGAAAGTGTCATCACTCTGAAACAGAATTTCTAAGACTGCTGTAACTATTAAAAAGCATGGACAGGTCCGTGCCAATTTAGCTGCCATTTTGAGACCTGTCATTTTATTGACTAATCAATCTATGATACTCAAATAGAGAAAAAAGTTGCATGTGTTTGTATTACTTAATGAGGTAACTGTTGGCAAAGTGGTACCTATTACCAGTTCTGTTGGTGCTATTTTGATCATTAAAGAGCTTAAGTTGTTTATGGACCATAAGCTGGAATAGATGTTTTCTCTTGTCCTCTTGCTTGCCTGAAGATCATTCTGAAGAGGGATGAAGTGGTGTGATTTTCATTTTGGTTGAGGCAGAGAAGTATTCTTTTGCCATAATTCACCAGTTCCAAGCCCATAATCACATTTGTGGTAAAACAGTGATGGCTGTGTGGTATTTCTCACAGATGCTGTTAAAACTCTGTCATCTCCTTGGGGGGCCATCTTCCCATGAGATACTAGCCTTTCTCACTTTCTCTCCTAAAGACTTTGGGATTAAGAACCTGTGGCCTGGAGTCCAAAGTTTTAGCTCCAGGGACTGGGAGAAGAAAATGCAGCCCAGGTAATAACTGAAAGCAGGACTGTGTTTTGGGGAGATTGAGAGGATCCAGAACTTGAAGTTTGCTTTAAGAGTCTCCCTCTCTTGTCTGCTGCTTGCATACATTTTTTTTTTTCCACCAAACTTTTGTTGAATGAAGGTGTGGCTTTATGCCTTGATGCATCTTGCAAATGTTGTATGAGCAGAAACAGCAGTGATTAATCACACTGGAGCTTTAGTAAGTACTTGGCATAATAATCATGGTGAATATATCATGAGCTCATCCATAAGGAAAAAAGTAACAACATAGGCTGAAGTTATTGCACAGGGGAACCTGCAGCCCACAGAACATCAGCCCAACAGCAAATTGGTGTTGCGTGGTTTTGGACCATGTTGTTCTTTATTCAGGCATGGAGATGAGAGGGCAGTTCTTTGCTCAGAGGGAGAGAGGTTCCTGTACAGACCTGGAAAAGACAAGAAGTGTGGTATGCTTCTTATCTGTTTTTTCGTAACTAAATTTATGAGAATCTTGGGCAGGGTTCGAAGAGCACAACATAGGGCAAAGCAGTTTGCTTGTAAGGGTGGCAGCTCTGGAGTGGAAAACACGAGAAGAGTGAGCTTGCAAGATCTAGAAGAGGGTAGGACCTGCTGAAATCCTGATGAAACTGCCAACTTTCCTGCAGATCCCAGAAATTTAGGTTAAAGAAATGTTGCTAGATATGTGATAGAGGTTGCTCAGTTGTTGCCTTAAAGGCCCTCAGATTATGCTCCTGCTCTGTAACAAAGCATATAGCATGTCTTGGAAGTTTATGGTGCAAGCCAGACTGGAGCTCTTGGAAGGGCAACAGGGGCGGTTAATAGCTGTGCTATTTCCAATAGTGCAAGAACAAAGGGATATTTAAGAGAAATTGAAAATCAGTACATTTGAAACTGGGCATAATTACACCACACAATATTACCGAGGGCAAAAGTTTAGTTCGATTCCAAGCAGACCTGGGCATTTATATATATAAAGACAATGTCCAGAGTTGCAGTAAATAGGATTAAAAATAAATTAAGCATATAAACCTTCATGCTAATTGATGAGGTCAGGAAGGAATTTCCCTTTTGGGTGAATTACATCATCGTTCACTACCTGAGCTGTTCTACCTTTTGAAGCATCTGGTCCTGATCACAGGAGGCAGGATTCTCAAACAGATGGACCAGCAATCTGACCTGTTGTGGCAGTGCTTAGCTTATCCTGCCTGGGTAGGATCTTGTGAAAAGGATTGGAGAAGCATATAGTTTATTAGGGTTTTCTGAGGCCACCTGTGCTGCAATGTATGTCTACTTTTCCAGTTTCTCACTAGTGAAACAGGTCAACTGTTGTCCAAGTGCCTCTAATGAATCCTGAGAAGTGCCTGCTGACATGTCCCACTTAGAGATGGAAGATGTAATGGGCACAATAAGGCATTGCGGTGTCGCTCCATAGATTCAAAAGTAGTTCTGTGAGTAGCTGCACTAGTGAAGATGAGACTTCCCTGTAGGTTTCTCGGTTTTGGTGGCACTGTGGTGCCTTAAACATCTTTCCTTCTTTTTTTCCTTCCAGTATACAGCAGTACTGTTAGCATCCCTGATTTCCCAACAGTACACAGTGCCTGAGCAGCTTCTCGCTGCCTTATAGTTCTTGGGTATATTTAGTCAAAACATGCTTGTCTCCATGATGTTTGTGAACCAGACATGTTGCTCAGGGGCTGCCTTGGTTACTTATTTTGCAAGTCTGTTGTAGGAATTGAGTACCTGTGAATCTCTGTCCTTTTGCATGAGATTAGGTTGAATTTGGCCTTAAAAATTACATTTTTGTGTATGGGACAGTCATTGTGGTTATATAAGCAGTATTTCCTTGGGAAACAAGGAAGAATTTCAGTCTTGTGAGCAACTTGCCATAGAATATTTTTTCTCTCAATGCAATTAGGTGCATGAACAGTTACGCCAAATAATTGAGGCATGTGTGCCTTTAAAACATGCACTGTTTAATCTCTTAAGACTTTCCCCAAGGTATAAGGGGAAGGCTTCCTTGCCAAAATACTATAATCGAGTTAACATTCTGGGAGGTGTCTGTGTTTTGTTACTGAGCTACAAAGCTTCAGTTTCTGTTACTGAGCTTCTGCTGGTGTTGGCTGCTAGGAAGATCAAAGTTAGAAATACCAGCCTGACAGTAAATTGTCTCTTCAAAAGAAAACTGAAAATTCCTTGGTTGTTTCAGGTGGCAGTCAGCATTAGATCTTTTTGACAATTATTAATCTTTTTCTGCGGTTCTCTTTCTGCATGCAACAGTGATCAGACTGCATGCCTTGTAATCTGTATGGTGTGTGTGCTGACTGTAGACATCTGATTAATGAGTGAGGATGTAAATAATAAATTGAATTACTTATCCTCAGTTAATTTCTACTGCTCTGAGAGAATATGGAGTTATGATGACTATGGAACAGTAAAATTCTGGTTTCTGTTGCTTGTATACAGTGATCATCATGATAAAAGATTAAGAATCACTGTGGTATAAAATAATTGGATAGTATATGGACATGTTCTGGGTGTCCTGACAGCAAGACAAGTGTGGCTGCCTCAGCTTTTGTGCTTTTGGAAGCTTGTAAACTCTTGAAATCTGTGATAGTTTCCTTTCCTGAGTAGGCAGTAGCGTGTCTCAATTGCAGGCATGATCACCGAGGTACAAGCTTTCGGGACTATTTGCCTTCTAAGCACTTTTGTGGGTAAGGATTCAAGAGTTCAGAATTGAGAGAATATGTATTTTTCTTTGACATGTAATACCAGCATAGCAAATACATTTCTGTCCAGTTACTTAAAAGCTATTGTTTCTGCAATACCCAGAGCACTGTGAAAGGGTTTCTTGCTTTGACTGTCCAAGGCTCAGCTATCTTCTTGATTGCAATGTGCAAGAACCAAAGCCAAGACTTTTTGTGCTCCGATGGGACTCTGTCCCTACAGCTGTCCCTCTATTCTAGTGTAAGAGAGCCAAAATGACCCGTTGTTTCACAGGGAGGAGTTGGTGAAGGACTACACTGTTTTTCTGATTCACTGTCTTTCTGACTCACAGTCTTTGGAGCATGCTGTTGTCAAGTGCTTTTGCAGAAGAAAGGAGGATTTTAGATGGGAGGTGGAATTCTGAGAAGTTTAGATGGTAGCTGATAAGATGTAGGGTCTGCACTGCTTCTCCTACCAAGATGTTTTGATGCTAATGTTTATTTAAAGATGGCCTTAACCCTAAAAGGGAGAGATAAAATTGCTTTCATGCTTCTGTTTCACAGAGAGCTGGCTGGCAGAATGGTTTTGGTGCCTGTTTATCTGTCCTAAAGGCTGCAGAAATAATTTCTCCTGCACCCCCCCATTCAGCATTCAGGCAAAATTGTAAGGCAGGCAAATGGTTTAGGCTGCTTATTTGGACGCAAGATGGCTGTGTCTCCATTTTGCGGATGAGTCATTCCTCTGTCTTTTTGTTGTTAGACTCTAAACAGTGCTGCTCTTGGCTTTGGGCCCGTTTGATCCCAAGTTTTGGGTGGCAGAAACAGGTAGGCAAGTGCCCTCCACTGCAGTCCCAAATTTTATGACATGTTGAAAATACCTTTGGCCTTCGTCACCTTGTAGTTAAGCTGCTGTAACGCCGAGAAGGCATCTCCTGTGGTACCTGATAAGTGTGTAAAAACGCAAACGTACTATGGAGGTTGTGTAGATTAAGGGGCAATGGGAAAAGTGGAGGAGAGACTTACTTACATGTTTGTTTTTAATCTCAGATGTGGGCTACAGCTCTACTTACTTGGACAAATGGGTCCTGGGTAAAGATAACTGGCATTGTTTTCAGTGGTGGGTAAGTCAGCAGATGGGTCAGCAGTTTCTTTTAGTTGAGCTGCCTGCCGCAGACTAGTTCTGCAAGCTTGGCACCCGATAATATTTTCCACAGTATGTAAGGCTAGCTGGTACAGGATTTCTCCTGCTCCTCATGTCAGAATTGGAGGTACAGATCGGGAAGTTCCATTGGTTACCCCAGTTTTGGCATGCAATGTTTTGCCAAGCTAGGTTTGTAAACTTTGCACTTGTGAAAGGAACTCTGATTTCCTAAAAGGAACTTGAATGAAAGTTGGGATTTTATTAAAGACACAGAGGCATATTATTATTCATCTTTCATTGCTTCATCCCTGTGATGTTTCCTGTTTTGCTTCTTGAGATACAGGTGTCATGATGAGGAGCTTCTCAGAAACAGAAGTGGATGATGAGTGGAGATGAAGAAATCATACATTTAAGAAGTTGGCTCAAGTTTCCGTTACAGGCATGGAAAGTTTCTGAGACCAAGCCATGCGAGAAGAACATGAGTAAAGAAGAGGGAGATGTAGACCCAGACTTTCTAGAAGGGATTGCAGGATTTGAGAGGACGCTGCACAAACGTCACGTAGTTTTCTGGTTTATTCATTTGCCTGCGCCCCTGGATTGTAATACTTTGTTTGCATGTCTGTTTGGAAGTTGAAAAATCCCCTCCCATCTGTGTCTTTAATATAATCATGACTTCAAGCTTGTTTTAGGAAGAGCAGAACATCACTGTAGCTTTTATTTGTGGATTAGATAGCTGCTGCTTTGTACTTGAAATCAGTTTTGGTTTTTTTTGTAGAAACATACATTGAATATGGAAAAGATCAGACCATGACCATTACCATTACGATATAGGAAGTCAGGGGTTTTGCTTGCATTCGATAAACAGCCTTTGCATAAAAGGTGTGACAGGTGCATAGGTAAAAGAAAAAAGACAGTGCTAGCCCTCTAATTTGAATAACCTTATAATGTGTTGCTCTTACGCTGTCCTTCGACAGATGTCAGAATCAAATATTAATCAGTTCATTCTTTTTTATTTGACTGTTGACCATAAAAATGTTTTAGACAGATAAGATTTCTTGTCAGGGCTGTGGGGTTTTAAGTGCATATTACATAGTATGTATAGAGAGAGTTAGGGGAGAGTTTTTTGGAGAGGTAGTTTTTTAAATATCTTGGCTGTTACGTGAAGTATCTCCAAGGACATACTATCCATGCAGTCCAACAACTTAACGGTGCTGTGAACGGACTTAATTGTAGTAATTTAAAAATTTAAATTTATGCATATTTTCCTTTATTGAACAGTATTGCTCATAGAGACAAAGAGCAGCTTTATTTTTCTTACGAACGCCTATCTGGTGTTTTATCCTTAAGAAAAGCTCTGGTTATTTTTGTATACTGACTGAATATTTGGCCTCTAATAGTATATAATTAGATGGAAGAGTAAAAGCAGTTGTTAAAGAACTGTTTTTCTAATGAAAATAGTTTGAAATCATATAATTTTAGTTTCTTCTGAAAAGATGTGACTAGTGTGTTGGAAATAATTTTATAGTGGATATAAAGGGAACAATTGAGAGACAGCGGCTGAGAATGTGTCCAGCTATTTTTGTAGCTAACAGTTACATTTTTTCAGTCTTTTTACTTATATATTTCCATATAGTTAAACAACTAAATCACAATGGGATACAAAAACTATTTGCACATAGTAATATTTATATTTTAAAATAAGTTTTATTTACCAATTGATAAGTAAATTGCAATGCCTGTGAGAAAATCCTAGCCTATATTATTACTTTGATAGAAAATTGAATATGGGATAGTATTGTCTGTATCATATAAAAATGTTTTTATGGATTTTTAGCTGCTGAAACTGAAATCAATAAACTTTAGCTACTGTTGTTGACTGGAACAAGTAAATCTGCACATTTCTGTTTTCTTCGTGTTACCTCTGCTTCTATGTTCACTTAGTGTTTCTGCCAGCATCACTCCTTTCATGGTATTTGCCTGTAAGGCACACTGAGTGTGGGGTTTTGCATGTTCTTGTGGAAGACTTTCTTTACAGAGAACTGTGCCTCTGAGTTTGTGCAATTACTCTGTTTTCTGAATAAACCCTCGAGAATCTCAGTCAAAGTAGAATCCCAGGATTAGAGTAGCCAGTGGATCAGTTTGTAATTTTTTTTGTATTTTAAATAGATTTGTCAGTAACTGATGATTGTGTTTAAATTAGATACAGAATAGTCTTCTGCACCCCTGAATTTCACATTAGGTTAACATGCCAGTGTATCCCAGAATAGATGTACATTAGTGAACAATATGGTCCATGTTCTGGATTACTTTAGAGAACAGAAAATACTTTTTGCTTGGTTGAGAAATTTTTAAAATTGGAAAGGATTATTCTTCTTTTAAAAATATAGTACTTCAGATTTGAAAGAAATAAACTTGTAATATAGCCCAAATTTATTGTAATCTGTTTAGTTATTTGTATTAAATGAAGCGATTAAAAGGTGTTCATGTCTGCTGAAGTTTTAAAGAACACATCAAATTGTGGGAGATAACTGGTTAAATGCTTGAAGACAGTGTCGATTGAAATATTAAGCCCATTTGGGGAGTAATGTATTCCACTGTTTCAGGGCAACTGTTTTCCTCACATAATTTTATTAATTTGATTTAATTAAATATATGCTTAATTCAAGGCTGAGGAACTGATTGATAGTTGAAGAAATGGCATAATTAATCTTCCCTATTTTAATTTATGTGTAGAAGAGATGGAAGAAAAAACAACTTCTGTGACTTCAGAAGGTCTTGGTGACCAGAAACAACCAGTTGTTTATTAATTATGGACTCCTTGATTACTTCTTTAAAAGAAAAAATATTTTCTATACTTTTTTCCTGAGTATTCAGTGTTCTTTATTTACATGATGATCCATTTGCTCATTTGTTTTATGGATAACAGTGAGTAAATTTTCCTTATTAGTATGACAGAGGTAGACCTTAGTGCCTTCCAGGTCTTGCAAGAAGTATGCTCTGCATGTGTTTCCATATTCCAGAGCACTCTCAGATAGTTGTCATGTGTGGCTACCGTAGAAGACTTAATTTTTTTTGTTATTTTCTCTTTTTTTGCTTGATTTTTTTTTTGATACTTGCAGAATTTGCACTCTTCCTTGAAGTGGTGTGGCTCTTCTCTCTCTCAGTGCTGATGTGGAGTGGAGACATCTGCGTCAGTGCTGTGCCATTCCCATTGTTGGGTTGGCCATTTTCTGCAAGGGAAATGTGTAGGTTTAGAGAAGCCCAGTTCAAGCTGTGGTGGGCATAGCAGGGTCCTGACATGACTAGCTCTGACTCTAACACCAGAAGGCAGGGAAGAGGGGAGGGTTCCTCACGGAGTCCCCTTTGCTATTCCTGACCTCTCGGCAGCATCCATTCTATCTTTTCTCCACTGGGCAACCATCGAGCTGCTGTGACGCGTCAGGATCATCATCACGGCTTAGCTATAAACATGCTTTTCAGAGGATGAGGGACATTGGGCACTGGCGCTGTTTGCTGGTGCCACGTACTCAAATATATCCTGCTTCCCTTCTCTGTAGGCTCTTTGTCAAGCAGAGGACTTCTATCTGTTTGAGCTCTTTCTGCAGATGAATATGCTGGTCAGTCCTGTTATCCTGCCCATACCTTTAGGAAGACTCTTTGTGCTCCACCTGGACATCAGCATTGGACCACTGGGTTTCCTCCCCGGCTAGGAAAAGCCCATATAAAACATAGAGCCATCTCACCATAAGAGATAAAACCTAACTCCTCTTGACCTGCTTCACAAGACCACATACCCTTAATAAGTCCTCTTGGATGTGTTTGCTAAGCCAAATACCCAACTACGGGACATTCTTTGGCATGCTGCATTGACAGGGATTTAATGCCAAGCTGTTGTGACAAGTCTGTTGGCCACTTGTTTGCTTCAGTAGTATCATCAGCCTACAGTGAAGCAACTAGCACGTTAATGCTGCCTTGTGGGTGGAACTCAAGGTTTTTGCTTCGCCATCATGCTCCTCGTGTCTGTAGCAGCAAAGGCTCCAGGAGATAGGTGTGGACTATTACATGAACTCAGAAGAACAGAGATCAACAGCTATTGGACTTTGTGGGGGAAACAGGCCTATTAGTTGGCAGATGCCATTCTTTGCATGGTCTCCAGGCAGCATTACCAGCCTCTTAGTGTAATATTTGGCTCCTATTCCTGTGAAATGAAGCCAAGGTCACAGATTTCATTGCTGTTTCCCCTTTCATATCTTTATTACTGCAATCCTCATACGAAAGAAAATACACTGCATTGCCACAGTGTGTTGGCCTCATCTGCTTCCACTTACTCCCATACCCCTGGTTGACACCTCTGAGTGTCATCGTCCCTCCTCTCTTTGGCTATATCCCTGGTCCTTTTCTCCTTTTGACATTCAGCTAGCTCATTTCAGCAGTGCTTGATCTTCTGTCCTGCTGGCCACACCGATTTTGAAGTTTGTCAGTGAGAGCCAGCCAGTGTGGTTTGGCATGTTGGTAGCTACTCGCTCACTCCAGCTCTGTTCGAAGAGAGGGGGTTGCTGGACCCAGGGGAGCTCCAGCCATCTCTCTGGCTCAAACAGAAGACTCCACAGTGGTTATGCTCTGAAACCCAAACTGAAATGGAAATGGCAGGCAGTCTGAAGCTGGAGGTGTCAGGTTTCCTTTATTTGAAAAATTTGCATTGTTGACTTTTGGCAACCACGCTCTGGCTTTTTACCAAGGGCATCTCTGCATAAGCCTCTGAATTTGCAAAATGCATATTTTTGGATTGCCACAGGAGTGTTTCATGGGCAGTTTTTTATGTTCTATGTAAAGTCAGTACAGGTCTGTTAGTATTTTAGGATAATGCTCCTTGAGTTGTCAGCAGTAGCCAGGGCTTTTAGAATACTGTGCCCATGCTGATTGTTTTCTTTGGTTAGGGCACTGGGGAGGGGAAGTGACGGATTAAGTCCAGGGTGGCTCAGAGCAGCAGTACACCCTTTTCCTTGGACTTAGTATGGACACAGGTACACTCAGTCTCTGGTCAGTCAGCCAGAGTCACAGGTGATACAGGTCCAGTTCCCTGAATTAGCTGGAGCACTGCTTGAATCAGTGTTGGCCAAAGCCTTGTCCTTCAGAATTGGTTTGCTGCCTTCAGACTCCTCCTGACTTGACAAGGGCTTGTGCTGTGGCAGGGATTGGAGTCAGCATGGCTCTCCCAGGCCACATAAGACCCAGGGCCTGTGTCATCTGTTGTGCCAGCCTTGGCGTCCAGCAATTCCAGTTGTGGGTTTCTGCCTTTCATTTTCCCAGGGCTTACTCACTCAATAGAGAAGTGTGATCTCAAGCAGTCACATGCTGTAACATGGCAACTCTCCCTGCATGCCTGTGCAAGCACAGCTAATTCACCTCAACCATTGGGAGTGGAAGTCCCCTAGTTGGGGTGTTGACTTTGAGAGCCCACAGGCTTGCTGGAAAAAAAACCAACATATGGGTGACAGGGTGACAGTTCAGAGCCATCAAGAAAGCGCGTCCAAGTGATTTGATTCCTCAGAGCGGAGGAGTTGCTCCATCCCTGAATGCTAAATGACTTTTAAATTTTTATGTCTACCACATTAAACTTTCCAGACAGTCCCTGGGATGGTTTTTCTTGCAGTGAAGTGCAGATGCATCCGCTTTGGAGATTATCCTGATAGAACATGTTGGACCTTGCTACCTAATATGCAGAAGCAAAAGTACTTTTATTGGTTGGAGCTGGCTCTTTACAATTTGAACTCTGTTTGCAGCTCTCTGCAGAGCAGATACTCAGAGTTTTGTTGTCATTTGTTGGGCATCATGGAGTTACCAAAGCACCTCGAAGAGTTGCTGTGTTTGGTAGAGCTGTGTTAAATCTGTTAGACTCAAGGACCTCAGGGCTAATTTCCAGGTAATGATTGGCATGTGGTGTCCTGCTTCAAGCCCCCTGTGGTGGAGGTGTTCACAGGGGCCTTCAATGCCTGAAAGAAGAGGGTATTGCAAGAGCTGGATTTCTTCAAGATGCTATGTGATACCTGTGTAGCCATCTGCTACCAATTTTCATTCCTCCTCGTTAATTTTGTTGTCTTTGTTTGTAGATTGAGGGGAAATAAGGGTTCCCAGGCAGGGTTAGGGTCCCCAGTTCCAGCTGCTCCCAATTTTAAAGTACCAGCAGGTATATGAAAGCCCAAAAGCTCATGTGGCTGGTCAGTAACCTTATTTAAGCTGGCACAGTGTAACTGAACAACATCCTGAACCTTTTGGATGTTTTTATCGTATTTCTGTTTCTGACTGAGTGCAATTTACAGGCATTCAGGTTCCAATTCTTACAGGTTTTTATGTTAGAAAATTATACTCATCCCCCATTATCTTCTACTCAAAATGTGTGTACTTCAAAATACATATAATCGCTTAAATATGTAGCCTTCTGACCTGAATGGCAAAAAAGGCCAGTTACATTCGATATAAAAGTTACATTAAGTTGCAAATTCATTTTGTTTTAGTGGTCACTGAGAAATGAGAACCTGGGCATCTTTTAGAAAATAGCTGATGCAGAAATACAAAACCAAGGGTGTTTAAAATTAATTATTTAAATTGGCATGTCCTATTACATTATTTAAGCCAGAATATAAGTCTGCCTAGCACGGTTTTGTGGAATCAAACAGGGATCTATCAACTGTGGATTTACCAGAATAAATTACAATTAAAACCAAATTATGATATCTGATTGAGATTGTAATATATGATATTTGTCATTTCTACAGATACTTGATTTGATGGGAACCAAACTGGTGCTTCCATTGCCAAAACCCAATCCTTGCAATTTATTTTGTGGTCTTATAAATTTTCCTTTGCTTGCTTCTTTAGTGGTATCCCAAATTATAACTCTTTTTAATGGTCAGCCTATCTTGGCTTGAATTTTCCCATGCCTGAAGTCCGCAATGCTGATTTAGCAGAACAAAAACTTTGAAGATATTTCCTTTTCTTTATGCTGTTTATTATATCTTTTGCTTTGCGTGTAGACTGAGCTCTGAAGCTTAGGTCAACAAGAAACCACTGTTGTGGCCAGGCTGGCTCTTGGGAAGCGGCACTCAAATAGTTCCAGTTTGTAGTTCTCCTGCGTCTGAGACGATTCCCACAGGTCAGGCTGGCAGCTTCTGGGGTTTGAAATCGATATAGATACCTCTCAAATAACATATCCTCTCAACTGTCTCTTCACCTACATCTGCATGCTGGTAGTGGTTACTCTAAGCTGGGTAAATGGTCCTTTAAGGAGAACTAGGATGGGTTTAGTGCTTATTTGGACTGTTTGGATTTGAGACAGACATCAACAACTTGTCAGCTGTAAGGAGAACATGAAATAATATTTTGCTTTTTTTTTTTTTTTGCTTTATAAAGTTAAATCAGGTCTCTGAGAAGTTTTTGAGTTTGTTTATTCACTTCCTTAAAACTTTGGAATCCAGATCTATAAATACAGTCTGACTTAATGTTTACAATTATTATCACTCTCACTTGAATTGATTGATGCTACTTGTTAAAAAATAGAAAAGTAAAAAAAGGTATTAAGATATGTTTAGATGTGCAAGAAAAGATTAATGTTCTTGTTGTTCAAATATGTTGCTTTTGTCCATAAGGGAAGGCCAATGTGAAAGTATGAACCTCTTACTTTTCTAAAACTAGGAGGCCTGTTTGCCAGCTATTACAGAAGTAAAAGGAAAGATATTGCAAGCAGACTTGAGATGTAGTTTTCCCCAAAAGTAGCAGCTGTATTGCAGACTTAATAATAGCTGGATATCGACCTTAAATAAAGAGTCGGCATTTCTTAAAAATAATCATGGCCTGATACTTGTAATTCTTTTTTTTTTTTTGGGGGGGGGGGGATTTTAATGTTATTTCTGCATTGTAGATTTCTAGCTGGAGTTTTGCCCTAATTCTTTTTAGAAGGTGATGTAGGCTTGCTAATCAATTTGAGTTTTCTTAAGAAATGTAAACCACTTTTCAGTTTTACCAAATTATCCCTGCAGATGTGCAGTTGAATTTAACCAAATAAAAAAACTTTTGACTTCTTGTTAAGAAATATCCTTTATTCAAACTTGAAAAAATAAGTGAGGAAAGGATTGTGTTTCCAAGTCTGTGTTTACAAATCTAAATAGATGATTTGATTTTTCTCAAATGGCCAGGATGCAGAAAATTTAGAAATTTAGTTTAATTATGTTGGAATATCATTCCGTGGCTTTGAGTGACTCAGAATGGAGTAAAACCTAGCAGATAAATTTAAAACATCATTTATTTATAAACTAGAAATGTGCCCAAATAAATTTTTGTCTGTCAGATATTTAACAGTGACAATGCAGTTTTGATTTACATTCCTTTTTGCTGAATATGGTAGCTTAACTGCATTATATAGTCTTAAAGCAAATGTTTTATATAAAGCTAAACTGGGTGGTTTTAGGCAAACATTAGTTTTGCCTTGACTTACATGCAGAAATGTTTCCCACTTAAAGGAAAGTGGTTGAAGGAATCTGGATTGGGTAATTTAGGCTGAACTGTTGAAAGTGAAGTTGCTTGCTTAGGCATTGATCCAGTCAAAACTCGTGCACATCTTTAACTTTCTGCAGTCTGCATAGCCTGTGAGACCTCTACTGACATGGATAAAGTAGCAAACATGCAACATCATTCCCAAATGGGACGTATGTATCCTACCCTCACATGTGCTTGAATTAAAAGTGCATTTAAGTGTGCTTGCAAATAAAAGATCTGTGACTCCTCAGAGAGTACCTGATCTCACCAGAATGCTCAGCTGATAGTCAAAAATGAGATTTCCTTTCTTGTCTATGCTTATGCTTGGGGGGGGCAAAAAAAAAAAAAAGGAACGTTTTGTTGCTTTTAACATGAGCTTCATTGGATTGGTTTGTCTCACTAGTGCAGTCGTGACGCAGTGTTGTGTTTTATCAGTGCCCACCCCCAGCAGAATTCTTTGCTTAAGAGGAGGCAGATTTTCACCTACTGAATAAGACTCTGGACTCGCATTGATGCTTCTCGGTGTTGTCTTGTGTACTCTCCTGTGCCGGAGTGAATTTTATGCCCGGACTGCCTGGTGTAAGTTATAGCCCTCTTTCTACCCTCTGGAAATTTGCATGTTCAGATGTGACTGTGCTGAATGATAGGATGTCTATTTTAGACTTCAACCTGTATTTACAATCAGGAGGGAAGGTTGCTGGAAGAACTTAGCTCCTTTTCTTTTGAAACAGCTTTTAAATACTGGGTGAGTTTTAAAGATTTCTCTGCATGGTTTTCTTTTGTAAAACATGTTTTTTGTAACCATGAACTCTTGTTTTCTCTGAATGAATCTTGAAAATCTGTACTGTCGAATCATATAAACTACTTGCTTATAAGAAAGACTTCATTCAGTTCCTGAAGGATCAAATTGTGCTTTAATTAGAGAAAAAAATATTTATCTGCAAATGCACAGTAACTTGTTGATACTTTACCTATCTTACTTGTCTGTAGAACTGCTCTTTAGTGTCTGCTGTCTTGTCTTTTTAGTGAATGTTTTCAGCAACAAATCTCATACTAAATATTTTATATGCATTTTTGACCTTTCAGTGGTGGGAACAAAGGTTGATAGGGACTAAGAAAAGAAAGCATCCTCTGAAAGTTTTGGGAACTGACAGTGACAGTCCCTCTACAGTGTTAAAGTGGATGTGAATCCTTGGAAAGCTATCAACTTCAGTCTTGTTTCCATATCAAGTAGTAGTGTGAAGTATGCTTAAACACATTGTGAATGTGTTAAAATAGGAACTGATTGATACAAAACCTGCTTCTGCAGATATGATAATTGATTTTTTTAATAGTAAGTCGAAAGTGCTTTTTGTGTACTGAAGCATTAAACTTGCATAATGCTTGGCCTTGTGACAAGTCTGTGCATGTAATTTAGAGCCATATAGGGATGTTCTTAGTCTTGAACCACTTGAATTAATACCACCTTTCTTATCATGAATGTAGCATTGGTAATTTAAAGTAAGTAATTTGTGAGCCTTGTGGCCCGAGCATGAACTGGAAATGATAAAGACTATTGATATGAACAATGTTAGTAGCTTTGGTTATAAATCATGTTTGGTTTCTAAGCAGTGCTGTGTTTAGTACCAATAGACTGGAATGCTAGATCTGGTCTGAGTTTATATACAGCCTGACAGATCGGTTTTACATAAAGAACAACATACAGAAATGAGAGAGGTATGGACTAACCTCCTAGAAGCTGCTGTCTGGTAAGCATTTTAGACAGACTTTTCAGCCACTGGTAACTGGAAGTGAACCTGCCTGTCAGTATAAATTCAGTGCCACTGTTGATCATGAAACGTCTGCTGTGTTGAACACGACAGGGGAAAAGAAATTATCCTCCCTTGTCTGCCTTGCCATAATGCAAAGTGGAGTAGTTGTAAGAGTTATCTTGAGAAATGCTGCACTAGCTGCTGTCTTTTGATTTTTCCTCATACTTGGACAACAACAAATAAGTTAAAAGTGGGACCTTGCAGAATCTCTGTCCTGTCCAGAGCAGAGGAAAATTTTCAGCTGCAGCGTGGGGCAACTTCTGAGAGTAGAAGAGCTGCATACAGCATGATTTATATATGGTGTGAGCTGCATACCTTTCAATGTTTCACAAGTGCAGTAGGTTTCTTCCCCAATTTTCTGTAAAGAGAAGATTAAAAGATATTTATGGGATCTCTGTTTCCTTTATGTCATACAGTTGGATTGCTGGTGGGTAACGCACTCTGATTGCTTCCCAAGACTTTGAACTTAGTCCAGAGCTTTTATTTATCCATTCATCCCTGCTGTTGGATACTTCTGCAGTCTCTTTAGCAGCAAGTTGTTTAGTAGACTGCCTCCCTCCCAAAAAAAACCCCTGTCATCTTTGGTTTGCAAATTTAGTATTACTTTTTTCACTAAAATCTTGTGTAGTCTCAGAAGTGTACCATGAATAGCTTCCAGAACAGCTGTCTTAGTAAATGTCCATCTATAAACATGTCCTAAAATGATCTTGTGATTACCATGAGATCCTAACTTTTTCCTGAGGATTCACTTGTCATTGTGCATGAATCAAGGTGCTTTGTTACCTAGGTTTTTTTCTCATCTCTCCCTTAGGGAAGAAATAGCATTCTGTGTTGACAGAGTTATAACAAGCTGTTTAGTTAGCAACAAAATACAGTCCAAGGGGGGTGTCTGGATCATCTGCCAGCAAGGCAGAGGGACGTGCTTAGCATTTCCAAAAATCAAATTTTTCTCACTGAGATGCAAGTTCTGTAAATTTCTAAGTCCTCTTAAAAAGCTTTCACTCAGACCTCCTAAGTATGGTACGCTGATTATGGATCATAAGAAAACTCTATTAGCTAGAAGTCTTGCATTAATGCAGAATTAGCTTCTTACAACTTGAAATGGCATCTTCCTTCACATTTCCCTTCCTTCTAATAGCCATCAGAGATGCACGCTCCAGCCTCAGATCCTGCAGCTCTCCAGTCCTAACACAGTTCCTCTGCCCTGCTAATGCCCAAGTGTGAATTTGCAGCACAGCCACTGCAGAACAGGCTAGGCTGGGTCTGGAAGAGTTATCCAAAGCCTAAATAGGAAAACAAACTTTTCCACCCAGAGTCTGCTGCTGTAGCATAGTGCACCTGACTGCAGAGGGGGTATTGGTCTCACAGATAAACAGAAGGGTTTCCCATCATCTAGCAGGTCAGGTTGAATTGCATTTGTGCTACATAAGGGCACATCGATGAAATATAAATGAGCACAGGAGGGAAAGAGGCTAATGACTTCCAGGTGTCACACATAGAGCAGATCATCTGCCATTCCCTACTGCATGGTGATTTTTCCATCCCAGTTTCTTTTTCATCCCAATAACAACATGAAATACCACAGGCTCTTCGGTTAGATTAGGTGATGAGGGGCATAGCTCAGCGTGTCTGAGCATGCCAGATGTATTTTGAGCTTTAGAAAGAAGCATGGTACAAGATTTAGTCTGTATTTAGTTACTGGCCTACTTTGCAGGATATTTTGCATTTCTGAAAACTTTCTCAGAGATGTGCCTTTTTTTCGTTCTGTTTCTTTCTTTATAAGCATTTAAAATCTCTTACCGTTTTTTAAGTTTGAAAGTAGTAACACCTAGCCATTCAAAGGCAGCCCACATATTAGTTTATAAATGTGTGTTTATTCCTCTTTTCCTTTTGATTTTCATCTTCTTAAAAACAAGACTTGTCTGTTGCTGTGCTCTGTTCCTTGTATCAATGCCATGGACATCAAGTTGAGCCTCCCAAGTTTTGGAGGAAGCTCTGTTTTGAACCATCACCTTGATAAAATGACAGGAGAGATGACTTCTTTCTTAAGACATCCTTTTCTCTCAAGGCCATATATCCCATTTTGCAGGGAGGGTGCTTATGTAGCTGCCTCTCTGAGCTGTTTGCCAAAAGCCCCACTGACTTTTGGATACCCTTTGGCCTTCATGAGGCATTTTAGGAGCACACATACACTCACTTGAAGTCTTAATTTCTTTGGGACCATCTGGAGGATTTCTCTCTACCCTTTCCCAGGGAATCTAATAAAGGCAACCTTGTGACTTAGTGGTTTATTTTGGAAGCTCCAGGAACTTGCTGTGGCTGGAGGAGCCAGATTTGACAAACATTGTCCCATGAACTCTGTTGTGGTGGAGGAATGTCACAATCCCCCTGCTCTTCCTTATCCCAGAAATTGGGTCACCACAGTAAATTGGTAGGTTGATTGATAAGTACAGAAAAGGCAGATCTCTATTGGGAATACGGGTGTGCTTTCATCTTGCTTGTCCAAAGGGAATGGGTCTCATATAATCACAGAGTCTGTGGATGCATGCATGGATCTCAGTCAGCTTTGCCCATTTTCAGGAGAAGAAACTGGGGCACCGAGGCTAACTTGGCAAAGGTACTGTGTAAATCCACGCAGGGTGGAAAATTTAATCATTAATCTCCAGGATCAAGAAAGGACCCTACTCCAGAACTTCATCTCCTAGCAAAAGTCTGATATACATAATAGAATTTTTTTGATGAATGCATTTAGTGGGGTTTTGTCTTCCTTCACGGGCAAACAAGTGCTGACTATAATTGTTTCTTCCAAATATCTTTAGCCTTTTCTGTCTCTGTCAAGTCATTTTCCACTCACTGGGCTGAGTGCTCATGAATTATAAAAAGGCAACAAGTCTTCAAACAGCAAACGTGCTTTGGTGCTTTGTTTTCTCATGTTATCTCATAGTATAAAAATCCTTATACAAATGTTTTTAGCCGTTAAGACCTTCTGAAATGTTATTTTAGAGTGTAAGGCATTCAAGGATTTATGTCTGCTCCATGTCTGGAAAAGACTGGAGCAACAGTTGTTCAGCCAGTTTGGAGCCTGGAAAAAGAAACAGGGACATCTTTTCTGCTGAATATGTATAGGTGGAGAAAGCATCAATCCTTGACATCAGTTTAAGAGTTTTTTTAGGAAACATGCATAAATGTGGTATTTTCCTGTTGGTTGTTCTCAAGTATCCAGCATCTCAGGAATATGCAAAATCTCTTTTAATTTTTAATTTTGCCATTATTTCAGAGGACCCTTACTCTTCACTACCGCAGGACCTATATTGCATTTGGGTCATCAAAAGAAATTAATCATGATCTTGAAACTCTACATGTGGGAATACTGCATGAAATTGAAGCAACTGTGAGGAAACTGAGCAAGCAGGAGGTGGGCTCAGGGCTTTTAATCTGATATCCTCTGATCTCTAGAGGTGCTTCTTAAAACGTGTGGAGTAGTCTGATGCATATTTGCATTCATTTAACCCCTTGCCACGCGATGTCTGTGGTGGCTGTGAAGAGAAGAGAATTAGCCCTTGGAGGAGACAGGTGGTTTGGGAAAATTTGCTTCTAGCTTTTGACCATCTTGATGTCACTGTGGGCCTTATCACTCTGTTTAACAGTCTTTTGGATGGTGAAGGTTTTATTTTTTGAATTCCCTTTCTCTTTGTCAATTTTTTGGTTTGAAAGAGCTCACCCTTTTATCAGATTAGACTAATTCAAAATACAGTCATAAATCTGAAGCTATCAAAAAGAAATACTAAAAGGTATCTTTGACAATGGTTTGAATATAATAACAGTAATCGATAAGTATCTGTAGGAAAGAGCAGAGAGCTCAATGTTTTAGTTGCGCTTTTTTTATAGACTTCTCTAAACCAGTAGGGATACATGGAAATATTGAAATTACTGTGTTGTTTCAGTGACTAAAATGCTGTAACAAAACGGTATTCTTACTGCATGGGATGTGATAACAGCAACAGATTAATGCTCTTCAGAGTATTTTCAGTGGTGTTTCCTAGACAGACATATATATAAAATAATTTTTCAAAGGAGTGCATCCATGGCTCCATCTGATAAAATGTTGAGAGCTCTGCTGAGATCAGTGAAGCTAGGTGATATATATCAGCTGGGACTCAGGCTGTATGGTATGTCTTATATTCACTGGGCACAAAAAGCCAAGAAGAATCCTCCTGCCAGAAAGAGGGCTTATTGCTCTGCTCAGTAAATGCAGCACAAACAAAACTCCCAAACTTTCTAAATCCTTTTAAATTGCTCAAAAGATTTTCTTGGTCAGTGATATTGCAAGAAACATATTGCTTTGGAGGTGACCTAATTTGAATCTTTTCTGAATTGCTTTATGATTAGAGCAGTCACATGCTGAGGTAGGACCCCATTAGTGGGTTTAAGTCATCTGTTTACTTCTGAAAACGCGCATTGTTATGGGCTCTGCTGAGTATTCTTTTTTTTTTTTAATTTTCTTTTCTTTTTCTTTTTTCTTTTTCTTTTTTTTTCTCTGTTGCAGGACAGAACATCGCAGTTGTACCGGTTTGGGAGCAAAATATGGAATGTGTTTCACTGCTGACCGAAGGCAGCCAAATGAACAGTATTTATAGTAGTTTGAAAATCAGCAGTTAGCAGTTTCTTCACATTCTAACACTACCCAGCACTTTCCAGAGAGAACTCATTGTTTACAAGAAATCTGCTTTCCAAATCCGTTGCGGTGCCCTCCAGCCTTGACTATTAACTATTTGCAAAGGGGAAGCTAATCTACGGTTTGGGGAAAGATGGCAATGGATGAGTACCTGTGGATGGTCATTGTGGGGTTTATCATTGCTTTTATTTTAGCTTTTTCGGTTGGTGCAAATGATGTTGCAAATTCTTTCGGCACGGCTGTGGGCTCTGGTGTTGTTACTTTACGCCAGGCTTGCATTTTGGCTTCAGTTTTTGAAACCACTGGCTCAGTATTACTGGGAGCAAAAGTAGGAGAAACAATTCGGAAAGGTATCATTGATGTTAACCTGTACAACGAGTCTGTCCCACTGCTGATGGCAGGAGAAGTGAGTGCAATGGTTGGTAAGTAACACTTTCCTATTCCAAGTAACATTTGTTGTGTATTTGTCATCCTGTTTGTTGTGAACATTGTTAATTAAGTCTTCCCATCTTCTGGATCTGCACATCTGGTCTTGTATGAATGCAGGGGCCTGTACTCCTATTTAAGTCTCCTATGTTTTTTAAATGCTTCTAATAATTTACATTTTTCAGTGGTTCATAACTAATAGACAAAAAGAAATGTTTTACGCAATGGATCCTATCTATGTATAGGATACTGAAAAAAATTATTTTGGAGATTTTTGTGATGGTAAATGGAAAATTGGAAAGCATAGCATTTGTGTCTGTACAGAAGATTCTACAGAAACAGCAGTTTGCAGTGAGTATGTACAAGAAGGAGTTGTTTTGAAAAAAATTACAGAAAATCCAAACACATTTGCTTAAACTGATTGCTTAACTGAGTGATTGCAATTAGCTGTACACTTCACTCTTGCTCATGGCAAAACTAAGGGAACAGTAAAGATAAATAATCACACATTTAAGGTCTCTTTAATTTTTCTGACCCAAGCCGACAGCAGGTTACTGTACTTTAGAGTCTGTTCCCCTACTTTTGGTGGTAGTTAACTAAATCTCAGTTTAGAACAAATAGCATATTCTGAGGTAAGTAACATTAAGCCACAGTATTTACTCTTTGTTTATATGCAAGAGGCTTTGTGAGCTTTTAGAGAGCTCCCTCAAGGAGCAAACCTGCTTTTAAAGGTCAGGAGGCAGCAGGAAGGAAACCCTTTCACTGTGGGAGAGGCAACCCAGGCAAGGGGCCAGCCCTTCCATCCCACCACCACTTTCTTAGTCTGGCAGGTTCGTGGCATCCCATGACAGGGTGGCGTGATTTATACAAGCATCGCAGCACCCTCTGTTTGAAAGGGATGTTCCACTTAAAAATATTCTTCCTTAAACCTACTTAAACCTGATCTAAATATTATTTCCACCTACCCCTCTAACCTCCTCACAGTTTTTAGGCAGGACCTGCACATGAGATAGGTGAATCTGTGCAGAGGTCTACTGCATGTGATTATTTTCCTGTTTCTTAGGGGAAACTTTAGCTTTTTTTTATTATTTTTTATTTTAATGGATCAAAATGGACATTGAGTGACAGTTTCTGGAGTTGTCAGAGGTGGCTTTGTGTGCTTGACTGTGGGGAGGTAGTTCCCTTAGTTCTTTGGCTGCTCCTGAACCTCCTGAAGTTTGGCCACCTTTCCTTGCCCAAGGGGAAGAGGGGTTGGTTAGTGAGAAATCACTGCTGGGACTGCAGCCACTTCCCTAGATGGTCCTTCTGGGACATTGCCACCTTAAACCACATCAAGTGCTCTTGGGCACCCCCCATCAGTTCCTCTTTCCTGATATCTTGCAAGGTCAGCTGCAGGTTCCTGGTCTGTCCCTTGGGCTGTAGGGTGTTTTTTGATTACAGAATCACGGAATATTCTGAGTTGGAAGGGACCCACAAGGATCATCGAATCCAACTCTTTAAGTGAATGGCCCATATGGGGATCAAACCCACAACTTTTGCATTATTAGCAATATGCTCTAACCATCTGAGCTAATCTCAGACTTCCACTTGCATCATTTAGCCCTCTTCTTACTGAGATAGCTCACTGTCTGAAATGTAACTTGCACATTCTTGATACTCATGATTCCCATTGACGGAAGGGTCCTTTTTCTTTTCTGTATCTATTTCTGGCATCCTGATCCTGGCAGGGCAAAGGTTTAAGTCTCAGATACCCCCTGCAGAGGCAACTGGTCAGAAGCTCAAAGAAAACAACTTATTTGCATGCGTATTTACATAAGCCTGTGTGAACTTCATGACCAGTTGCATTCCCTTCCTCCAGTAAAGACATTAAGAAGAAATTCCAGATTTTAAATCTCAGAATTAATCACAAGTTACAAAATGCAGATTTCAATTTTTTTTCCCCTCAAATCCATTTCCAGCTCTTCTCTGGATGTATGATATTTTTTCTGTGTTTTCTCTGAGCCTTCTTGGATGTTTTCTTTTCCTCTTTCTGTTTTTGCTCTGCATTTTCACCCATCCTGTTCTCTCATGCCTCATGATCATGTTTTTGCGAATGGATTTAGCTTCTGAATTTCAATGAAGCTTAAATGAGTCAACAGTCTGGGAGAGACCAAAAGTCACTGTATCCTCTTTCCAGATGTCAATGGAAGATCCTTTGATGCTTGCAGCAAACAGCAGATGGTCATTTTCAGGGCAACCTTCTCTCCTAAGAGAGAAGGATGCAGGGAACAATGGGATTAAAATTTTAAAATGTAGCATTTTGTAATAATTCATAGCATATTAAAATGTTGTTTATTAGGCAGATCAAAAGTTAGGGATTGTTGCTTTTGGGAGTAAATTGTAGTGCTTCCTTAGCATTAACTAATTGTCAGGTTATTGTCAGGATTTGTCTGGGTGTTTGTTGTAGTGGTCCTGGTGTGAGCAGAAGTCAGCAGCTGGTGCGACTGAGGAGATGCCACCAACAGAGAGGACATCCCAGCCAGGATTAGCAAAGCAAAGTACTAATCTAGTCTTGCAGGTGACGTGGTGTTTGATGGGGGATTATGGCTGGCACACAGCACTGGAGCCTCAGGAGAATGGATGTGGTGCCTTCAGCACCAGGGGAGCATGAAACACACCCTGGGCCAAAAGCTGGTGCTGGCAACTCTTGGTCAGGGCAGTCTGCAGCCAGCCCTCTCTCTTTAGGGGGTATTAGAGGAAAGGGTGTGCAGCCATGGTGTCAACAGGCATGTAGAGTCTGAATTTGGGACTCTGTGACAGGTCTAGTGAGCCTCCTGCTTCCTAGGTTAGTTTTGCAAAGGTAAAAACTGGAAACATACATTTTATGTTAAAGAATAGTTAAAGCTTTGGTGTAGGTAGTTAAGGCACTACAAACACTGGAGGAAAGTCCTGCTCTGGCTTGATTTGTATTTTCTTCTGTTCCTTAATATGCTTCCTTAAACTTGTTTAGATCATGCATTGTCCTTCTCAGACCATCCACTTTTCCTCTTGCTCTCATGTTTGTTTTCAATTGAGCAACCTAATCTAGCGGAAGGTGCCCCTGTCCATGGCAGAGGGGTGGAACTGGATGATCTTTAAGGTCTCTTCCAACCCAAACCATTCTGTGATTCTATGATTCTGTTGAGTTGTTTAAACACAAAAGAGTTCCATGATCCCTCTATTTGCCCACCAACAAAAAAACCCAGCCCTCACTACACATTTGCAGTGCAGCTGTGGCTTTGTTGTGTTTCCCTTTTTTTTCAGAGTGAGTATTTTGTAGTTACATACCTATGGCTGGCCTATCTGTTTATTTGACTCCTTACAGATGTAACCATCTGACTTCTCTTTCACCTCACTTCCACTTGCTGGTATCTAAGTTCATGTCAATGGTATCAAAGTGTATTTATTTTTATTTTAGTACAGGGGAAAATAAGCCAAAAAATTAAAGGGCAAGAGAAGTAACAGTTGTTTTGGGATAGTAACCCAGGAGAGATCAGTTTTACAAACTGGTTGACTTCCAAATGTAGCTGCATATGATACCAGCAAATCACCATTTGCAGATGTCTCTGTTTCAAGACCTTCAAACCAGCTTCTAGCTGGTTTGGAATTGAGGATGGAGGCTGAAATTTTGGGTAACAGCCTATGTTCAGTGACCTTGCTTTATCACCTGTGTCTGCTGCAGATCTGTTAAGAGAGGTGGCATGATCCAGAAAATTCAGGATCTCTCATGGCAGTCTGATTGCTGCCATTGGTGCCTCTTAACACATGAAGATTTAGTCTTAAGGCCATCAAGTCATAAGATGAAGAAGAGATCTTTCTAAGAATTTTCTAATATTAGGTGAGGTCCACAGAATGCTCGTGTCACTGTCAAAATTATTTTGGTGTCCTGAGGTTAGTGCCACTGCAAGAGGAGTAGGAAACCTGGGTCCTTGCAAAGTGAAAGTGAGTTGAAGCATGGAGCTGCATGCTCAAGGGCTTGGTGGCCAAATGTGGTCTGATATAGCTACTGAAAGTAGTGCTTGGGGTACTTTTTTTCTTCTCTGCACTCTTGACCTCCATCCTTCCTGGACATCTGTAGGGACATCAGACATTGCATTACTTTATAGACCACTAACCACCATCTCTTAGTTATTTCCTTATGCCCAGGATATCTTTGGCTACTCCATGACTAAGACAAGACCTTTCTGCAGTTCTGAATTTCTCCAGTGTGACAGTGAACTGCAAATAAAGGCAGTTGAGAGAGTCCTTATTCCCTCCTCAGTCCGTTTTTCCTATAGAGGACTCTGAATGGCTGTGCATCGTTGAGAAGAGGCATAAAAACTCTCTGCCCCACAATTTGAGTCTTTCTCTGGTAGTATCCACATTTAGGAGCATGGGTAGTTCACTAGTGAAATGGTGAATACCTTCTCACACTGATCATGTGGAGGCTTCCAGATCCAGCTCTCAAGAATAAGGTTTTCTAAGCTTGATGCAGGCTGGGACCAATTTGTGTATTTAATCAGACAGGCTGTAAATACTGAGAACCTTCAAAAAAAAAAAGGCAGAACTGTTGTGAAGTGTAAAGAGCTGCTAGTTATAAACAGTCATAAGTAAGATGTAGCATTCAAAGCTGCTATTAAACTGTCTTAGTATCTGCTTTTAGAGACAGAACAGGAACAAAACTCTCTTTAGAAGATCTCTGTTATGCATGTGGAGTGTAGGCAGCACTTCTAAAAGAATGTGGGTATGTGGCAAAGAATTTTCTGTATTACATTATTGTTGTTGTTTATACCATATGGTTGGATTTTTTCTAGGTTCTGCTGTTTGGCAGCTAATTGCATCATTCTTGAAACTCCCAATATCAGGGACCCATTGCATTGTAGGTGCTACGATTGGATTTTCTCTGGTGGCAATTGGCACGCAGGGTGTCCAGTGGATGCAGCTTGTCAAGATTGGTAAGTGCTGTCTCCTTTTATGTGTGACAGGATATGAAATAGTGTGTGCTGCCTGCAAAAAAACATTCCCAGAAATCTGCTTTGTGCTGATAGCAGTCCCTCGTTAACTTATTTTCCACCCCAGTTGTGTCATTCATAAGATGCACTGATGCCATGTTTATTAAGGGCTGCAGTGTGTCTGCAGTGGAGAAAGGCGTGAGACAAAAGTTGCACTTCCCCAGAGGTAAACTGAGGACACATTGTCCCCTCAGAGACATGCTTCAAGGTGACGTTCCTCCTCTTCTAATTCTTTTTGTGGCAGCTCATACTACCCTGTTCTTGCTCTCTAACAATGTGTATGCCATCATGTGAATGCCCACAGTCATGTTTCTCCACCCACCATCTTCAGGGAGGCAAAATCTGGGCATACAGCACATGTTTAACTCACAGCCTCCCATTGCCAAGATCAGTACATCTAAGCAGGGGTGTGATGGATTTTTTTGTTATTGTTTTGGAAGCCTTGTAACCCGAGGTGCAGCCTAAAGCCTGTATTAAAAGGATTTGATTCTGAAAACATGGTAATATATTTGAACTTTAGCAATGCATATATTCTTTTTAATTCTATTGAAAGTAAAAGAGAGTTTACAGTGATAGCAGAATCGATCTGTTCACCATGCTGCAAATAATAAATCACTGGACGAGATTTCCAGAGTGCTGCCCTAATCCAGTTTTATTGGAATCAGTGGGAGTTATGCCACCTACTTCAGTTAAATCAGTCCTGGACATTTGCAGTGCTGGCCTGCAAAAAATTTACACGCATTATACATTACAGTTGGTGCTTCTATGGCATTTTGGAAATTGAGACTTTTCCCCTGTGAGCAGCATGGCATCCTGCTAAATGCAGTTGCTTTCCACTCGCATGCAACACTTGTGGTTGTGGTGATTAGGAAATTACAGGGTTTGCTTGGTGTACTCTGATTCAAACTACAACGAACTTTTATGATGAATTTGATTGCTAAACTTGCAAAATGATCAGGAGATGCTTTGGCTGATGTTTCTAACAGTGCCTAGCATTACTTTGACTTTAATGAATGTCAGTGGACACTGAGTTGCACCAGTTGTAAGTAAACATACAGAACATTTGTTCCAGTTGTACAAGAACTGTTTTAATTGTATTGCTCATTAACAACTTACTTAACTATTATGCAAGAATACTGTTTATTTCAAGTTTCCTTCTTTCTTTTCTTCGACACAGTTGCCTCTTGGTTTATTTCCCCCCTGTTATCTGGCTTAATGTCTGGAGTCCTCTTTGTGCTGATTAGATTCTTCATTTTAAACAAGGTAAAGAAATCTCCCTATTGTAATGAGTGCTTAGTATGAAGGTTGTGTTCTAGCCTCCCATTTGAGTGCTGGCATTTCCAGAGTTGAAAGTTTGTGGCTTGCTTTTTGCACAGGAGACCAGTCATTTTTTTAATAGCCATTTGAACTGTACTTGCTTTTAGCAGTTCTGAAAGCTCAGGGTAAGTAATTAGACAAGTATTTGAGGCTTAGAAGGTGCTATGTGATAATTAATATTGTATATTCTATTTAGCAGAAGATGGTACACTGAGATTGCTTCTTTATTAGTACAAGCTTGTTGGCATTAACTTAGCCTCACAATAGCTGTTCTGACTGTTATTCAAACCAAGCAGTTCTGTCTTGGAGATACTCTAATTGGCATTTTATAGTTGTGAAATTTTAAGCTTTGGTTTTCCAGCACATCAGACAGGAGATGGGTGTCTGCATATTTTGTAGATTCTCAAGAAACCTGAATTAGTGGGTTTTAGGGACCTGATAACATCAGTCCATGTACCTCCAGTGCAAAAGATGCCACCCAGCATGAACTGGAAATCAGAACACTTTTATCTGCTTTTTCCATTTCTCTCACACCATTCAGCTTGCTAAAATGGGGAAGTGTAGCGCATGACAATGACCTAAAATAAGGGGCACTATATTAGAAGTTATACAAGGAACTTAAATAGATGAGGGATTAATTCTTTTGCTATAAATAGCGCCACCTGTAACCTCAGCTTCATCATTCTTTATTTCTGATCTAAATAAATGTCAGTGATAAAAACAGGTGATAGATTTGATCAGACTCAGCTTTGAATGAAGAAGTACTCAAGTTGCATAAACAATGAGGAAAGGTTCCACTATGGCATTCAAAACCTAGCAACTTAAGAAATTAGTCATCAAAATACATGAACTCTGGTATTAAAGCCACATATTTAAGCATTCAAGAGGCAGAAAAAGTTCAAGTTAAGGACATTGAATTTCTATTGCCATCTGTGCCATTCACAAAGTAGTAAGATCTGTAGAGCTTCTGCCATAAGCAGGAAGCGACTTGTGTTGTTTGCATGCATAAAAAAAGAGCAGCTTTCTAGCTGGCGAGTCCGTGGCCTGTTACAGGGCTTCATGCCCTTGTTGGGGGTGTCTGTGAATAGCAGCTGGCCGTGCAAATACAGCCCATGCTGCATCACGCTTTGGGACCGGGGCACAGCACAGGGCGGCTGCAGCCTTTTCTCAGCTCCCTTTTATAGCTCATGGCAGCAAGAAACAAAACCACATTAGCCAGCCCTCAGCTTCGCCAGGCTCTTTGCAAACACTCAGAGCCCCTCAAAAGGCCAAGGCAGTCTCCTCACAAAGGCTTTGTCCGTGGCTCACATGGTGCATTTCCGCTGCACTGTCAGCTGAGCCTTTCCTTGTGAGTGCTGAGGGCACGAGGCTGCTGCGGGCAGCAGGCACGGCGGCATGCTAAACACTGTGTGCTCGCTTTATGTGTGTTACCTGTTCCATGCAGCCGGACACTTACTATTTCAGAGATTTCTGTTAGCTGGTAGAAAGTGCCAGGCTGTCTCAGTCAAAACCAAGAGGTTAGAAGTAAGGTTTAGAGATGGATGCATTGCACCGATGCTTGTAGCCTTGCCCCAAAACATCAAAGCCCTCTCCTTCTTAGCACCCTTCAGTCGTGCTGAGTGAAAGGGGTTCCTCTCTTGGAGACAAAAATGGATAAGGACACAGTTGCAGAAAGAAACCTGCCACCAGGTTGCTCAGCAGGTCTGCAGCCAACCTGAAAGTACAACCCGTCTCCCTGGTTCCCTTTAACACTGTCAAGCTTCCCCAGAAGCACTGACTCGGGAGCACATGTTTTCCTCATGGTGGTTCATGCTGACATTAATCCGGTGTGAAATCCAACTAATGTTTCCTTTTTCTCCTTGATTTCTATGCAGGAAGACCCTGTGCCCAACGGTCTCCGTGCACTTCCAGTGTTTTATGCTGCTACCATAGCTATTAACGTGTTTTCCATCATGTACACAGGGGCACCAGGTGAGTGAGCCATCCACAGGAGGAGGCACGGGAGGGAGGCTTCCCACAGTGCGTAAGGATGCTCTGCCAGTGTGCTGTCAGGTAGCCATCAGCACATAGAGTTATCTCCTATCCTAGGAGTTAACAAGGGCAAGACTAAATCATTCACCTCCCCACATGCTTCTATTTGTGCAGTGTATTTTTGTGACACCCTTCTGTTCACTGTGGTTAGTGGGGAAGAGTACAGCTACAAAAAACCCTCCTCTTTAAAGGAAGGGAAATTACTGAGCTGCCAGCTTTGGCTTCGCGAATCTGAGTACTTGTTGAGCTCTCAGAGGTGTTCTAGATATGTGCATCAAGGAGAGAAGGTTCAGAGCAGGGCATAAGAGGGGGTAGGCTGTTTGCACTCAGCATAACGCTGTCGCTCCATTGACATCAGCAGAGTCACTGTTCTGGTAGCTCTGGCATGGAGACTGTTATTTAAATTTAGTTAACTTCCCTTTAATGATAAGAAACCCAAGCCTGTTTCTGAAGCCTGTTTTTGCATTAAATGTATCTTCTTTCTTTGGTGTTGTGTTTTCATTGCAACTCAGTAGAAGGAAATGAAGTTGAAGGACTTAATTTATATTTTTTTGTATTTATATATTTTATGTGCACTTAAATGTTTGTGTTTATTCATATTTTTATTTATACTTGAATTAATATTTTTATATTATTTGAATTTATATATTTATGTTTATATTTGTATATTTATATTCACATGTTTTATGGCTATGTATTTGCATTTATATTTTTATAGTTAACTTTACTTAAGCAGAGTACATTTAAACATGGACTTGTAGCAAAAGAGTTCAGAAAAAAAATGTTCAGTGATCTCAACTACTTTGTTGAAGACTGGTCATTAAATGTTGTCTTTAGATTAGATTATTGCCCAGTACCATGAACGAGCAAGCAGTTGAAGACAGACCCCTGAACGTGGCCCTTAATTCAGACAGTAGGCTTAGAAAGTGACCTTTTTTGAATGAAAATTTGTTTTCTCTAAAACCTGACACACTAGAGGTACTAGATAAATGCAGTTGGTAGACTCTACTCCATAGCATAGCATTACTGAAATTAATAAAAAGACATTCCCAATATGAGGGTAACATAACTATTCCTTTTTCTTAAGTCTAATTGGCTATATATGCAAGAAGTTTCACAGTAAATCAACTGTATAACCAATTTTTCTTCATTAGTTGTACTGCAGAAGTAGGTCAGGCACTTTGCAGTGACTCATTAAGCAAAATAAATAAGAATCTTAATGTCCCTTCTGTTTCAGCTTAGCAGTCTCTAAAGTGTGTGAATAAAAAGGTGGAACTCCGTTTTTGATACTCGGGAAATACATATTTACTCTCCAAGGCCTCTATCCTGGCAACATTTACTCCCAAGGATGAATTAATCACATAGGTTTCAAGATAGGCAATGTATATATGGGTTTGAAAGATCATAGTCCAAGCTCTTTCTTCATTAAGGGTTGGATCGCTTCATTGAACAAGTGCAAGGAGCTCTGTTGGGGGAATACTTGCAGGAACATGAGTTATTGACAGGGCTGAGCATTGCAGGACTGAAACCTCAGCTCTTGAGTGCGGCATTAAGCTAATATCCTAAGCAAATAATGGCTTAGATTAAGCTAAGCATTAGGCTTTATTGACCAGTGCAAAGGTCAGGTAAATATTTACCCTAAGGGGCAACACGGTTTAACATGCATTAATGTATAAAATCACTGCAAACCTGTCTTAGCAGCCCTGATGTGGGGGTCTTACCTTTGTCTTATTTGGAAATAAGGCCATAGTGGAGTAACAGAAAATTGGAAGACTAAACCTGCAAATGTTTCCATGTCAACTAGACCTTTAAATACTGTGGTAATGGTCATGTTAAAAGTCACCAGCTCATTCATGTTGGTTTGGAATACATTGTGAACACTGGCTTTTCTGCAATAAATCCCTCTTCCACTGGCTGGGATAATTAAGTCATGTTAATTTATGATTTTCTTAGGTTTTATTTCTTTGTCTTCACAGTACTGGGACTGATACTGCCAATGTGGGCCATTGCTCTAATATCAATTGGCGTGTCCTTAGTATTTGCTGTCTTAGTCTGGATTTTTGTGTGTCCCTGGATGAAGAGAAAAATAGAAAGTAAGTAGTTGTTTGATGAAGTGTGAATGATGTAAAATTATGTAAAATTACATTTCAGAGGTGGAATTGCCCTTGAGAGGTCAAGTCCAGTCCTTGAGAGGACCTAGTCCAGTCCCCACCCACGGGGAAGGTGTGCTTAAACTACTCCTCGTGTATTTTTGTAATCTGCTTAAAAATCTGCAGTGGTAGAAATTCAAAACCTTGTTAGGCAATCCATTGCAGTGCTCACTTCTTCTAGAGTCTAAACAGAACCAGGACAATAAAAACCTGGAATATAATCTGGTTAATATTTTAGTAAGGAAATGTTAAAGAGGGAAAACCTGGCGGAATGATCATCTTTAAGTGACTTCTTTAACTTTACAGTAAGTTGAGCTGATCACAGCTTTTAGCTTTATAGTCTTTTGCTTGTTTGCTTTGCTACTTTCAAGAAATGCAGTGTTTAAAATGCAGTTTCAGATTTCACTAATAGATGAACAGCTCAGTGTTTTACTTCAGTTGTCTACTTTGGTGAATTTTATAGGAAAAAACAAAGATGCTCTAGAATTTTCCCACATGAACTTAGTAAAGATAAGTATTAGAAATAAATAAAGAATGTGTATGAAATGTAGCCACGTTATTGTATCCACGTTAAACTATGCTGTTGATGCAAACAGTGAAAATGTAAGTAAAAAGTGGTATAGGTTGGGTTTAAAATGATGGTACTATTATTTCCTTAGGCCGGTTAAAGAAAGATGCTGCACTGTCAAGGATATCAGATGAAAGTCTTGATAAAATTCAGGATGAAGAAACACCAGTCTTTAAAGAGCTTCCTGGTGCCAAAGCATCTGATGAGAGCACGATTCCCCTTACTGGCTCAGTAACAGAAGCTGCTGGGGCATCAGATACTATTGCAAATGGAAACCATCCACGTGTACCATATGGTAAGAAACTAATGCAACACAGAGGGTTTGTGTTTTTCTTGTTTCAGTGAGGTTTCTTAACTGCGAGTAGGTCTCTCTTGTAAATAGTAAGTTAGCGTTTGGGATTTCCATCTCTAATCCCTTTTCAGCACATGTTTGGAAGGATGCTCATTTATAAACGTTGTTTTCTAGAGAGGACATAATTACATTTTCTTTGGCTGTATTTCAACTTTAAAAACAGCGGGAAAAAAAATTACTTGCCTCTTTGCTTTACTTTGTATCCTTAATGGTGTTTCCATCCTTTCGAGCAGTGGAAAAATACAGAGAACACAGATTACTGATGTATGAAGGTTAAATTCAGCATAAAAATGATTAACATAGTACAACAGGAGATGAAAAGATTTGGACTTCAGTTGACAAACCTATGACCATTTGGACCGTGTCCACTAGAAAAATCTCATGCATTGTTTTCTGAATATACATTTATAAGAAGTAGGCTTGTGTGCATAAAGCTCTTTTTGTTCTCCCTTGTGGTGGGATCACCCCCCTCCACTTAGCGGTCTGCTGACTTTGATATCACTTTGCTAACATCTACACAACTCTCTAATTTGGTTAATAAATGTCTAAAATATTCAACTGTTTCTTGCAAAATCAAATAAGTCATGACATGGAGCCCTTTGAGTGTGTGCCTCCAGTTTATAAATAGGTAAACCAAATTCTGAACGTTGCGTAGTGGAAATTCGGGAAGTCAGGAAGCAAAACGTTTCTTCAGAAGTATTGCCTGTGATACATTTTGATGTGTGTCCTGCAGCGTATGCTGACATTAATTGTATGAAGTGGGAACAATTATCAGCATGTTCATAGAAATAAGATTTAGAAAATGTTGCAATAGCTGAGGAAATACTTCTGCAGAACATCAACTTTTTGCTGTTTTATAAAATTATTTTTAAAAGCTATGTAAATGTCTCTTAAACATAGGTGATCTTCTATTCGGTATGAAATAGCAGTAACCCACCTTTCAGAAATCCTAATTATTCCTATTCAATACCTCAGAAAAAGTAGAGCTTGCTTTACAAGAAAGAAATTTTATGGAAATTATTTTTTCAGAGAACCTGAGCATTTAACCATCAAGTATCACGTTCTTATAGCTGATCCTAAGTGACTTGCTGCAGGTCATACAGCATGTCTGGGGAGACACAACACTGGAACAAACCTCTTTTTGCACAGCATATGTGAGACTTTAATTTGCAGTGAATTGAATCTTGGCTTATTTGCTGCATGTAGTGGAAATTGGTCTCCTTTGTCCTGTATTCTCAGACAGCAGCCGCATTATTTTCTTGTGAAGTTGGAGGAACGGGGCTCTTGTATTGCATTTTGTATAAATAAAAATTCTGAATCTGTGCCTTTTTAGGAAGGGCATTTTCGGTGACGCACACCTCAGTGAAATCACCTGTTTCCAATGGCACCTTCAGCTTCGATGGCCACGTGAGGAGCGATGGCCACGTTTATCACACTGTGCACAAGGACTCAGGTTTATACAAAGACTTGCTCCACAAAATACACCTTGACAGGGCCAATGACGAAAGGCCCACTCCAGAAAATAACTACAAACTGTTACGACGCAACAACAGTTATACTTGTTACACTGCTGCTATTTGTGGCATGCCCGTGCATTCCTCCTTTAAGGCAGCAGATACGTCAACTCCAGAGGACAGTGAAAAGTTAGTGGGAGACACTGTTTCCTACTCCAAGAAGCGAGTCCGCTACGACAGCTACTCCAGCTATTGCAACGCAGTGGCTGAGGCAGAGATCGAGGCGGAGGAAGGTGGGGTGGAAATGAAGTTGGCCTCTGAACTTGCAGAACCTAACCGGCCCCCGGTTGATCCTGTGGAAGAGGATAAGGAAGAGAAAGACACGTCTCAGGTCCATCTACTTTTCCACTTCCTCCAGATCTTAACAGCCTGCTTTGGATCCTTTGCCCATGGAGGTAATGATGTCAGGTAAGAGGATGAGATCTCTGCAGTTTTAAGGTTTAAATACTTGGAGCAAGGTTTGCCAGCTTGGCTGGTTGGAAAGCGCATTCATGTCTGCAGGTAGATGATCATCAGGGCTCTGTTTTGCAAAGTGTGTGGCATCGATGTCTCAGGTGCTTTCCAGGAGTTAGGCTGCCTAGTCCGTGGTTCATTTTCTTCTCAAGGGTAAAATCTTTTTTATTTACTGCTAAATAATTGTTTAGTGATTAGTTTAATTTAGGTTTCATTTTGGCAGTGTTTGAGGCATTGAGACTACCCCCAACATGCCAATCACTGTAAAAAAAACCAGGACAGTCCCACTCCTGCAGAATTTGCAGTCTGTTTGAACTGCAAAATCAGCAACCTTCAACAAGTAAGAGGTTTTAGACTACTTTTGTCATTAGATGAATTTCATTTCTTGTCACACTGCGAAAAGAGATGTGTGAAGAATGTCTTCATTTTGATTGCTGCATCCCTTACAGACTTCACTTAACTGAATCTTTTGCTTGGGGTTTTCCAGGAGTCTAGGACCATGCGAGGCAGTGTATCACTAAAAAGTCTTTTTAGTGAAAGTTAAAAAAAAGTCTAAAGTTTAAGCATTAAAGTCCTACTGCAGTTCATAACCTGTACATAAAACTTCTCTAGCTGCTGCAGTTCTCTTACCAAAATAAAGGGAGCTACCCCCAAGGAGCCCTGGGCATGTGTCCATGCCCCATGCAGAGAGAGGACACAGGCTATGGCTCATCTCTTAACACTCATTTAATAAGCTTCACGTTTCCCAGCATAGTTCTGGTATGCAGTATTCCCTAACAGGAGTTTTATCCAGAGGCACTACCACCGAGTTGTCCTTGAGTTTGGAAGAAGACGGTGAGTTCATCCTTCAGTCATTTGGCTTAAGTGTGCCTGTCCTTAAATCTCACAGCATTAATGTCATTTCCCAGGAATAAAGGAAAAGCATCATCTTTCAGGAGTCTTTTTCTCCTCTTCATATTGACTCAGGCAGCTGATGATCTTGAAGTTGGTCTCAGAAAATGTTTATCTGCACTTCTTGGGCCTCCATCATCTGGTCAGATCCCTGCAAAATAGTGTCTCTTTACTCACTCGTTTGCCAACCTCTTTCATTTTGAAGGTTTGGCTCTGTTTTATTCCACAAAGTACAAGACTTTTGTCTGTAGGACACAGGCTCAGGATGAAGCATTTTCTACCTTTCTTGTCTGCACTCACATTGCCCATCTACCTATAACACTGTGAGGGTCTATTGCACCTCATCATCTTGATGGCTTGTGACTGGAGAGCAATTTGGGTGGTTTTGCTCTGTCCCTGGGAACACTGCATATTTTTCCTTAAGGATTTGGCTGGACTGCCTCTTCCCTAGGCCTGGAGCGATCCATTTGGTATTTAATAAGCACTTTTTCCAGTATCATGATAAGGTCCCCTGAGAAATTCACTCAAGCTGCTTGTTGAAGCAGCTGTCCTTATTTGGGTTGTAGCTGGGGCTGTACTGAGTCCCCTTCCCACTGAACCCTTTCTGTGTTAGCTGTGCCCTGGCACTGTTGGTTTCAGTGTTTGTAATGGGACTTTAAAGCATTCATGATTTTCATCGCCCTCCTTAGGCATTTGGGCAAACACTGTCCAACTCAGCAAGAACAGTTATTCGTTGCTCTTGTCAGCCACCCAATTTAACTCACTGCTCATCTTGAAAACGCTTAAAAACATGTTTCTTCCCATCCAGTCAGTGTCCAGGGAATTCAGAATAGGGCTTTCTGAAGAGCCTTCTTGTACTCCCTTTGTATCCGCAGGGATTTGGCTCCAGGAAGGAGTCCAGGGTCCCCTCATCCTCTGGATCAGAGGTGCAACTTTCTTTCCTCTTGGATGGTCTCTGTTGTTAAGGACCTCTGCTCTGAGCATGCTGGCTGGCCAAGAGCAAAGACCCATGGGGGCTAGTAGCACGTGCTGAAGGGAACATAGGAATAAGGACAAACACCACTGATCTTTCTTGTAATGTACCCTGGGAAATACCATTGCAGAAAGCTCACAGCCTACCTCAGTAGGTAGCCCAGCCCTGCAGGTGATGCTTATGCATACTCCTGAAGGACTCACATGTTACGCAAGCATCACTTGCCTGTTCTATAGGAGGCAGGGGTAGTAGAGTTTGGTAGAAGTGATCTGTAAGGATGCAGTCAGTTCAGATATCAGATTTGATGTTGACAGGAGCTGGCCAGGATGAAATACAAAGTTCAGACTCTGTGCAGTATGCTTTGTTGCATCTTACAGCCTAATTCCCCTAGAATTTTTTAATTGGACTGGCTTGTTACCTTGGCAATATCCTTTCCTGAAAATTCATATTTTTTTAGTATTTTTCAGATCTCTGCTCCTGCAGGTGATCCTACCAAATTTGCCAGGAAACATGTGTTTTTATTAAATGCTATTTGTTCCAAAATCTCTTCTTAAGCTGAATTCATATGTTGCAAAACTAAAGAACAAGTTGGCTTCATTTTGTCAAAGCTAGTAGAAAAGCAAGAAGATGGTCATGGGTGTAGGACTAGATGGGAACCCATCCTTGTGATTGTACTGAGTTCCAGCTAAACAACAAAAATTAAAGACCCCTTTCTATGCCTAAAAGATATAGTAGGTAAAACACTCCAGGAATGCAGATATCTATCCAGTGGACTGTGTAGCAGAGACATTTTTCCAGTCTTCGTCTAGCAGAGCAGAAGACTTCTTACTGGGCTCTTGGCTCCTCCACATGTTGCATGAAGATCTGCAGAGCTCGAAAGGCAACACATTATTTTAAAAATAAGGCAGTAGAATCTAGCTAGGAGCACGGCTTTCTGTTCACACTTCTGTAAGAAAGTAAGCCCTGGCAGTCCATCTTCCACTGATGACTGCTCTCTTTTCATCTCCCTCCTTTGTTTGCTTTCCTTCTGCTCATTCTAGATGCTGCTTCTCTATTTTTTTTCCTCAGCCTTGGATCCTGTTATTAAAATCCAGCTTTCCTCTGCATTTGTTTTAAAGCTCCTCACTCATATTTAGGGCGGCACCTCCACTGTCCACATCTTTTTCTTTGGACTTGTCTCCTACATTTTCTTTTGCTATCCTGGAACTTACTCTTGTGCCATGTTTTCCATTTATTTTCCATCAGGCTGTTTTTTTGTATTCCTTGAAGGGACAGGAGCAGATAAGAGGAGCAAAGAGAGAAAAATCAAAAGCTAATAGGAAACTTAAAAACTGCAGGTAATTGTGAAGCAAATAATTGACCTGTTTTAGAGCATATTTGAGCATGAGGCATACAGTTCAGATTGAACCCTGAGGGAGCTCAGAAAAACTTCATGGATCAAAAGTGCCCCATATACTTTGGACAGCACTTTACTGGACAAAACATCATATGGACATCTCTCATTTCATTGTCCAGGATTGCCCATGGACCTGGAAGAGTTAAATCGGTATTTTGCCCTTGACTGCAGAACTAACTCGTAACTAACTCATGGGGAAGTTAGATCCCAGTTTCTTCCAAGATGGTGCTTTTTAGCGTCATAACGATACCAGCCATCTTTGCTGTAGGAGCTGATGTTTGTAGCAGTCAGGGCTCATGCTTAGGCTGACATCAGCAGGGATCCTGACTGGGGCAGCTGTGTGTTAAAAGAAACAGGGAGTCATGGCAACTTCTTATTTGGGTGACTGTTTTGTTCAGCCCATCCCCTCCTGCCCCCCTGCCGCCAAGCTCATATGCGCTGTGTCAAGGGTGCTGGAGCTCTTCCAGGGCTGGGACTAGCTGAGCCGGGCCGAGAGCCTTGTGACACCATCATGCACATGGACTGAATGAAATCTAAAGAATTTAAAATCCCGACTAAATGTGTTGGGACAGAACTGCTGAAAAAAATGTTTTTGTTTAACTTAATTAGAGGCACCAAGTGAGCAGCTCCACTGGCTCAGCACCCGAGCACAAAGGGAGCACGTCAGGTCATTGCAAGGGCAACGGGAGAATAAAAAGGCCAGGATGGAAAAAAGACCTGGGCCAGGAGCGTGACACAAGGAGAACTGCCAGCTTCCTAAATGCTTGTTCAGAGCCAGCTTTCCAGAGAGGCCGGGAGGCTGGACTTTGTTGGCCAGTGGGGATTATATGCACCTATGGTTGAATTGGACTGAGCTTATTTTTCTAGTATGGGCTAGCTCAGCAGGAATTGTGATGGCCCAGGGCTCAGCACTGCAGATGGAGCAGCCTACCTGTATAACGACAAATAACAGGAGAGTTGCTGAAATTGTAAGGTTTATGCTGCGTTTCAAAGTCTGGAAATATTTCTGAATTAACTAGTTCTCAAAAACAGGGGCAGTTAGGCAGGCTGTTTTGGACATGGCTAGAGAGGGCTGCTAACCCCACAGCTATCTCTGGTGCTCAGCACAGTGGTGGCTGTGGCTGCTTTGTTACTGGGTTGGGAATGAGAAAGAAATGAGCAAAGAGTGCATCAGACCCACAGCCCCATCCAAGCAAATGGGAAGATGCTTTTGTTGACTCAGTCAATCTCTGTAGCTTGTTATTCCTTGAATAAGGATTTTTCTTGCAATCAAAGCAGGATGACCCACAGAAAGATGCTGTAGGTCAATGTGAGGTTTGTTGATTAAAATCTGCTGTTTATGCTCTGAAAAAAGCCTGTACCTCGTGCTCCTAAACACCTGTCCCTGCATGTGTTTAGTCTTTTCTCGTACAGATTCTTTCTCCTATAAATGGGTAGCCTCTTCTGTCCCCTCCTACCCTCCCTTCTCTGCCTCGGGCCATCATTCTTGCTGTCACAGGAGAAACCCCGGGGATGTCAGAAGGAGCTGCATGCCCTGACTTTTGTGAGCAGGCATCTACCTGTGCTCGTGGATTCTGGCCGTGGAGGAGGGTTGATTTATTATCGTGATGGTGGCAGGAGGCGTGATGCTCCAGCTGAACAGGGTGACTGTGGCCCATGCTGCCCACCCCTTCTGTGCGTGCCAAGGTGCAGTCAGTGCTGAGGTTTGGCTGGTACATGCTGTAGGGAGGAGAAACCTCCCTGCAGACGTTTCACGGGGGGATCTCAGTTTTCCTGAGTTCCTGTTGCATAAATGGTTTGAATGTGTCTGCTCTAATTAAATTTCACTTGGAGGATTTCAAGACTACCCTTGCGTATTCATGCTTAGATATTAGGATAAAAGGGTCATTCGTGTTAGAGTTTCCAGGTCATGCCTTATAGATTTATGGCACAAATTTGACAAAGAATGGCTCTCATTATCTAAATGGTACAGACTGCATTACTGACGACAGGATTTAAAACTATTTCAGAACTATAGTAAAAATGTTTAGTGTTTTTAAAATATTTCTATACATTGTCTCACTGGTTTTAGGGAAGCTGAATTGCTACCAGACAGGGAATTAATTGTTTAAGCAAAGCAGTTTGAGTGAAACTAGGAAATACCTACTTGCTCAAAATACAGGCAGAGGAAACTCCTCTCACCTCCGTACAGACTTCACTGGATTTTTAGGTCAGAGCACACAAACAGCAGTAGGATTCACCTTTTTCCCCTCTTCCTAAAGTAAATGTAATGGGATTAAAGGAGGGAAGAGCTGGAACCTTGCCAGTATCTCACTGCACACAGAGAGCTTAGTGGGATTCAGCCTCCTGGCTAAATAAGGAGTCTAAAGGAGCTATAATAAGGCTGGATTACAAAATGAGTATTTATTTCCTCCTTGAGAGCTGCAGTCGAGATCACTTAGAATATTTAGGAAGCTAATCTGTCAGTTATGATTAGTGAGAGCAGCCTGATATCTTATTTCTTCCCTTTTTAACAGAATTCCATCCTGTGAATCCAGCCTGTGTCTCAAGTAGATATGAATCTTCACTTGTGTCCTTAGTTGTGTAGGGATGTGTCATTTTTGTTGTGCCATGCAGGCAAGCCAGAGGAGAGCAGCAAGAAACGGAGCTCCAGTGGGCACAGGAATCCCTCCCCATCCTGCTGTGAGCAGGGCCCATGAGTGGGTTTGCCAGGAAAAAAGCTGATGCTGGTGGGTATGAGGGAGGATGGACCCAACTCTCCAGGATCCAGTGAGTTGGGGTTTCAGGGGCAGTATTTGGAGTGCACAGAAATGAGCTGCAAGAATAAAAACGTATCCTCCCTGACTCATTAACGCACCCAAAGCTTGCACTTTGTGCACTTCACAGGGCACATCTGTGGCACGCTTTTATTGTTCTATGGTATATGCACTATTTCAGAACTGTCTGGTTATTGGAATTAGGATTAAACTCTCTTGATAATCTGAGATCTCTGGAGATCAGGACAGATTTTTTTCCTCTTGCTACCTATAGGCGTATCTTTCTTGCATCCTTACTCAACTGGGTGATGTCATGGCATAACTACAGCCTACTCAGAAATATCCATCCCACTGATTTTCCCAGTGGAAGGTTTGTTTGTGAAACCCTGGCTTGAGAAACTGACAAAAGGCTGGGGATTTTGCAATTGTATTTGTAATATTGGACGCCTAATAAAGATTTCTCAGATGGCTGTTTTGCTAGTCATTCAGTTTTAACTGGTGAAAATGTACATTTCAAGGTTCTTTCACTCCACTAGAAAAAGTGGCTAAAACACAATCTCTTTTTTCAGGTAGCAGAGCATCAAAGCATGGTCATCAAGGAGTCTGTAGATTATTAACAAAGCGTATTCAGAGTATAGATTTCAAATACAGTTAGATTTTCTTTTTGAGCAACTCACTACTCCCCCCAAATAATAGTGAGGTAGCAGCAATGTTGCTACTTCACAAAATGTTATGACAAGTTTGATGGGATTTGGCAATAGAGCATTCAGCTGATGGCATTCTTCCATTACTGGGAAAAAACCCCTAATTTTTTAATAAAAATATAATTTAAAAAAAGTTTTAGTCCTTGTGCCTCTAGAGAAGGGCTTGGACTTGTGACCCAAAGGTACCAGAAATTTCTGCTTGTGTGCGTGCACATGGGAAACTGTAATTTCTAAGCCTGTCTCATGATAGCTGAATGTGGGGTGTTTGGTTTTTTTTTTGTTGGTAATACTATCTGTCTCACAGGGGAGAGGAGAAGCCGACTCTATTTATAGTTCAGATTCACTGTCAAATGCTATCTTTCACAACAGTTTTATAAATGGTGCGTGACAGATTCTCAACTGGCACAAGCGAGCAGAAAAAGAGAAGTTGTGCCAATTCACGTTAGTCGAGAGAGAAATCATCATGAGGGTCAGGCAGCACTTCAGAAACACTGAGCAGCACTTTGCTGAACCACTGTGACACGCGTCTGCAAGTACAAGTATTACTATAGATGGCATTTAATCCTGTATTGCACCTCTGGAGAAGGCAAACAGCCCCTATGCACTGCCCCTGCTGCAAAGTCCTGTGCCCTGCGAGTAACTGTGGCTGGTGGAGCCCAGCAGAGATGGTGAAAAGTACTGGATGTGGAAAGTACACTTTTACAACAGGTAGACTCAGGAGGTAGGCTTCTTAAGCCATTTCATAAATTCATCCTAAAATTAGCTTGTAATGGCCATCCTCTTGTGCTCAGTGGAAAAGTATGTATTAGGCATACAAAATTAAAGTAATACCATGGCAGGAGCAGCTCATGTTGCTTTTTAAACCCAATAGCTAAATAATACAGCAACATCCTCTAAAGCACTTCAGTTTCATAGGAACCTAAGAGCAGTTTTAGGTATACATAGATGTGGATAGGGGTTCAGAGCCCCTGGGTGACATCTCAGGCTTTTTTCTTCTCCTCTAAGCTGCCATAAATAAGACTTGGAGCTCCAGCACGAAGGAGAGTTAGTTAAGGCAAATAAAAACCTGCATGGAAGAATGAGAGAAAGTCACTTGAAAATAGACTTGTGAAATGAGTCTTAGCCAAATGCATGGAAGATTTAAGGTCTGCTTTCTTGCTAGTTATGTCTTGAGTCAAATGAGATAAAACTGGTGGGAAATACTGTGAAAGCCACATCCCAGTCTAGCCAGCATCTTTGTGGTTCGTCTGGTTAGTCACTCAGCTGTAGGAGACATCTGAGAAGGTCTCAAAGCAAACTCTCTTATCTAACAATGCCTTTTTTCTTTTTCATGTGTGTTGTTTCTCTCTTACTCACTCTTACTGTCCTGTTGGGACTGGTTCTCTTCTATTTCTATACAGAACCAAAGTCATTCTTTCCAGTGCCTGACTCAGACCCATTCATTGTGAGCTTTCGGTAGTTTTGTGGTGGAACAGGCCTAACAGCTTCTTCTAGAGTTGTTCTCCATTGACATTGGAAGTATTGATACCATAGGCCCCTTGGACCGGACCTCCTGAACAAATCTAGAAGCCAAAGGAGCCCCTTGGAGAGCCATGATGGTGGTAGATTGGAGCCACTGTTTTGGTGGCTGTTGGTAGCCACTTTCAGATGCTCAGGCTGGGAGATGTCACTGTCCCTAGGAGCTGAACATTTAAGTCACATTGAACATGATTTATAGGGAGAGGAGAAATATCCTTCTGGTAAAGATAACCAGTGATGCAGATACCCACAAATAAAAATGTGGTTAATTACCTTTTTGCCTTTCCAAACATATATGGATCCAGTGCTCTTCTGCTTTCATTTCTTATAGGGAAGGTATCAGAAATGCTGCTTCTGTGGACATAGCGCCATCTCTTATGATCTATTGGGCAGAATCAGCCACTCAGATCCTCTGAGGCTGAGCATAAGCCAGCAGAGTTTTGCCTTGTCTTCCATTGCTGCAAATAAGAAAATAACCTTTTCTTCAAAGATTAAGCTTAGTTGATTCACAGAGGTGTAGCATTTGCAAATAATTAAAACTGGATTTTGATGCAGAAGAGCATAGTTTGCTGCTGCAGTTTTTGAAGCCTTTTCTGTCTTTCCATTTACATTGGGACTTACAAATATCCATCCATAATCTCTTTAGAACAGTCAGGAATCAATGCCTGGACTTGCTTCAAATGTGCCTGTTATTTTCAACAGGGAGGTTGTTTCCATGTTATACAGCACAGTAAGAAGGGATGATCAATTTTCCCTTTATTCATCTGATCAGTGTTTTATTTGCCTTTATCCATCCTTCTGTAGCCATCAGTTGAAGGTACATTGAATTACCTTTGTTTTTCTGTGCAGAAGAAGGCATTTAAATGTGCAAGTAACTTAATCCACACCTGAAAACACTGGAAAAGAAGTTGCAGGTCAACTTAAAAATATGAGAAATGTTTTGATCAAGAATCTCTTCTTCCTTGGAGGAAAAATAATTCTTGCATTTAGGCCCTAAGGACTTTTTACATACTGTGATTCTATTCACACAAAAAATCAACAAATCAAATGCTTACTCAGGCACAGTATCAGATCAGAATTTTAAAGTATTTTTGTTAGTGGAAATCAGTCTTTATTTAATGTGTATTTAGCTCTTCACTGTATAACCCATAGTCTTCAAACCCACTGGATTTTATTATCCATATTAGCTCACTAATTTATTTTCAGTAATTTTCTCAAAATCTGTAAGAATTATAAATTCTTTCTTATATCAAAGAACATTTTTAAATATTTTCATTTGCCTTGCAGCTTCAATGTTGTTGTGTGTGTTTGTGTTTACAAGGGAAAACTCCTTCCTAGTTACTTTGCTCCAGGACCACTTCCAAGGGTTCAGAGCTGGATTTCTCAAGGACCAGATGAAAGAAGGAGGGTCTTGTATTACTTAGATGTGCCGAGCTTTGCAATGCTGAGGACCCTCATCTCTTGGCAATCACCACTCAGCTCCTAGTGCCTTGTATTTGGTAAAGATGGGATTCAAGTAAATTATTAACTGGCAGATATGGTGGCTTGGTTTGCATAACATTTGACATTAGAACTGGCCCTTACTCCATCTGTGTGTTTTGGAGCGGAACCAGGAACTAAATTTAGCTGGTCCTGGCTCCAGGGTGAGCATGGCCATCGGTCCTGCCTGCAGTGCTCGCTGTGACCCGCTTTCCTTATTGATTTACAAGGAGCGGTGCTTCCTGATGGTTTTCACATGTTTTGAATGACATTGGTCAGGTTTGCTCTGCTCTTTTTGTGATTCTTTGGACATAAATGTAGTGCTGTTTCACTGAGTATGCTTTTTTGGAGTGGATAAATACTGCTCAACCAGGCAAGCAGCTACTCAGTTTACTAAAAAAGCTGAAAAAAAGGGACATTGAAATTCTTATCTGCTTTTTAGTATTTAAGCCTCTAAAGTAACTGGATACCAGCTTTCAAGTTTTTCTTCTAACTCTCATGCTTTTTTAGAATAAACAATGTCAGAAGTATGACTCCAGGCACTGGAGACTCCAGTGACCAATTTTGGATGATCTGCATTAGGAGTGGGGACTTCAGTGTGGCTGACTTTCAGTGTTTTTCTAGATAGCAGCAGCAGGGTAGCAAAAAGGGCTTACGCCAGCTCTGTGTCACCAAAGGGTCCTCTCTGATCCAGTCCAACTAGCTCTACAACATGTTTGAAGAGGACTAAGTCACCTTCCTAGCTGCACTCTGATCATATCCCAAACTTTACTGGCTGTCAAACTAGATTATATTTCTATATTCTTGTCTGCAATGGTAATTTTGTTCATTATTTTCCCTATTTGACAGGAAGAGCTAATTTGATACTTGAATTTTGAAGATGGAGAGCTCTTGAATTGGTAAATTTTGAGATAGTTTCAGTGCAGTGCTGAAAATACTGATTTTTGTCACAGAACAGACTTAAAGAGGTACTTCTGACTGACATTTTAGGAAACAATTTGTAAAAGAGAAATTCCTTTCAGGATTCACTCTAGTTATCAGTGATGAAGTGACAGCTGAAAAAGCAACATGATGAGAGTCTCCTGCCTCAGCCTTTCCAAGCAAGAAAGGGTGTTGCCTATAGGGTCAAGTCAGAGCAGTGCTGCATGCATAGTGAATTAAAATAACACAGAAAATAAGAGACTTCTGTCAAGGCAATTATCCACATTTCTATAACTCAGGTGATGTATTTCTGTTTCTCCAGCAATGCAATCGGTCCCCTCGTCGCGCTCTGGCTTATCTACGAGCAAGGTGGCGTAATGCAAGAAGCGTCGACTCCTGTCTGGCTGCTGTTTTATGGAGGTGTTGGGATCTGTGTGGGTCTCTGGGTCTGGGGTAGAAGAGTTATCCAGACCATGGGTAAAGACCTCACTCCAATCACACCATCAAGGTAGGTCCACAGGTGTCATTACAGCTTTGTGAACTTTGTGTGTGAACCAATTGGAGAAATTGCTGCTCCAGTATTTTGTTTGTAATGCAGTTTGCTGGATCTGCTGTGCTTTGATATTAATGATAACCTTGCTTCGACTTCTCCATCTTTCTAAAAAATGAAAGAAATAAAAGGAAGAGGAGAGAAAGAAAGAATGAGAAAGAATGAAAGGAAAAAAGATAACCCTGTAAACTAATACTGAATGTGTTTGAGGCATAGAGGTCTGCGTGAACAGTCTTCTGCTGATGACCTAATTAATATGGCAGAAGGTGCATTTGGAAATGGCAAGATTACAGTGGCTTTCCCAGTGCGCTTCTGACTATTAAATGTATTTATTACAGTAATTTTCATCCTTAATGCATATTCGACCTCTGCTGGTGCTTAACCGAATTACTAATTAGGCATGATTCACTGCAGCGTCGAGTAGTAAAAGTCCCTGACGCAATGAGCCATGCAGCCAGGTTACTACAGATGACTAGCCTGTGCCGTTCCCATTATTCAACCCTTCCTTGTTCTCTTAACTTATTTGTATGACAAAAATCACTTGGAGATAACACAGTCAAAAGAAGAAACGGGTAAGACTTTGGCACGCTGCATGGTATCAGTCCGAGCTGATGCAAAGAGTGATTGTGAAGTGTTTTCTTATGCTTCCTGCAGTGGATTCACTATTGAGTTGGCTTCGGCGTTCACAGTTGTGGTAGCTTCCAATGTTGGACTTCCTGTCAGTACTACACACTGCAAGGTATGCCTTTGCCCAGCGACTGCAGTCAAGGCAGTCTGGACTATTCATCTTAAAATTGTGCCGCTCGAGCCAGGGATAATGGCATGGCAAGGGGAAAACAGCCGCTGACAGAGGATGGTTAGGCAGAGGTGCGTCAGCGCATCTCGGTCATGCCAGTGACATTGGAAAATAATCAGGCTTCAAAAAAATGCATTGGAGTTGTCACAGTAAAGTCACTGAAATTGGACACAGTGTGAACTCCATAGCTATTGGTAAAGAAAAACAGCACTTACAAAAACATGACATCAATTTTAAAGCAAATGATTACAAGGAAGAACCTGGTTTCCTCTGACAGTGCCATTTGAACCTGGTCGGGTAACATTTCTCCCTTGTTCAGAGGCTGCGCACCATTCATCATTTATACTTCACTTTCTTGATAAGTGCATGGCATGGGATTTCCTGCATATAACTCTTTTACTACAGGTTTTCCATCTGTCTTTTTTTTTTTTTTATTTCTTCACAGTGGATTTTGCATTGAAGTAATGTGTGCGCTAACGGTACTTGTAGCCTCAAATGTGGGTATTCCAATAAGCTCCACCCATTGCAAGGTATTGGGGTTTGCAGTGATCCTATCAGTAAATCACATCACTAGGACAAACCATAACAAACCACAAGAGATACCAATTGTTGCAGATTGCCTTCACTATGTGGTGCACCGTGCAGACTGTGATCGCAAAATAACGAGGTTCACTTTTAAAGCTGGTACAGATAAAAGCAAAGTCAGCATTATAACTAATTGCACAAAAGTCTGGACCATTTTTCACCCTTACATGATTGTACTAAACTAATATAGACATATTAAAATAACATAGATCTGTAGTTTGTGTGAACCCAGTTACATGTGTTTTAGAGCAACCTGTATGAAAAACACTGCTACATCGTTAAGCTAATATTTTAATGTCTCTCTTCTTTTAAACCAACTTGTCCTCACTTTTGTGCATTATAATACAGAATCTGGCCCTTATAATCAGTTCTTTGAACAAGGTTGTTGGCTTTCTTATTATTTTCTAAAAAAGACCACTTTGGAGTATAGATATCAGCTGGGTAATGAGCAGAATTTAACTGTGTCATATGGTAGGCTGTGTGAAAAGACATTTATATTGCTTGTAGACATAGGGAGTATGTGCACATTTACACTGCTGGAAGAACATAATGGGAATTTAAAATTATGTTCCCTGGGAAATTTTCAAGTCAAATATCCCATCTTTCTTTCCTTTGCTTCCCTATGGACTCCCAAGGTCTTGGACGTGCAGAGCTGTTTGTTTCTCTCATCCACTGGCAGGATGTGGGGAAGCCCCTCCAAAATCAGAGACCCCAGAGTGGCAAAGTCCCTCAGTGGCGTGATATGCCACCAAGACCAAGCCCTAAAAAAAGACAGATCCTGTAGGATTCACTACTGCACCCTGGAGACCTTGGAGCCCTTCCAGCCCGGGCTGGGGCTGGGGCAGGCAGGCAGGTTTCCGGGGCTAACTGCTCCACGGCATGGCAGGCGGGCTGGCAAAAAACCTGGCATCCTTGCCTGTGACATTGACCTGGTTTCCAGTGAAAGAGTCAATTGGCCTTTTTCTAGTGAAAACCATTTCTTCAGAAAGCCTTCCTCTGTTGCAAAATCATTTCTTTCTTCTGCCCTGGTGCCTCTTTGAGAAGCAGCCAAGACTGAACTGCTCTGAAAGGCTGTTCAGATTTCCTGGCATTGACAGAACTCTGGTTCCTCTGAATCAAGCAGGGAGGGGAAAAATAATAACAATGTGATCCACTTCTAAAAATGCTAGCCTGAAACCACCTCCCTTTAAGATGACTGGTATATCAAATGCATGATGAAGAATTTGCCAGGGAGAATAATACAGCTTTGATTATCCCTGTGTGCCTGAAGCACTTCTAGCCAACTGTTGTAAAAGAGAAAACACACTTTGGTGCAGATAAATAAACTGAATTTAAAAAGAAAATGTCTTGGAAGCCATAAGCTAATGAGGGGGTGGCATGAGGAGGTATTCATTCCCTCAACGCAGTTAAAAGCTTGGTCTTTTCTAACTGCAGAGCAAAATAGTTCTTTTTAAAAAATACTTTCATAAAAGCAGTTGATGTGGTTAGTGTGTGTCTGCTCCCTGTAGTTTGCTGTATCTCATTAGATGGATCATTCTTAATGGAAAGATCCACTTTGCAATAGGATTAGACTCTTCCAGGACAACATGTCATTATAACTGACTCAATGTTTCAGCAAAGTGAGATCCTGCGCTGAAAGATCGTAAGTGATCAACACAAGCAAACACTTGTAACAGATTAATTCCTTGTTTTCTTTGAGGGCCCAGAGAAGGAATAAAAGGACTGTTATATATCCTTTGCTCCATGTAAAAATTCCTCTCTGAAAGCGCTGTCAGCTGTCAGTCAAAAATGCTGTCTTAAAAATTAGCAGGAAAATTATTTTGCCCTAGAAATCAGAAAGAAAAGAGATTCGAGGTTAGCCTGATATTGAGGCTCAAGCATCAGGGAGTGGAAATTATTCCTTTACCCAATATTTGTTTTTGCTCCACTGCAAAATAGAATTTGCGGAAGTGGGAGCCCTACCAAGGTGTGTCAGTCAATTGAACATGCGGTAACTAGATAAACTGATGGCAAAGAAGGAGCAGCATGAAACAACAGAGGTGGAATGAGACCTTTTTAAGGTGAAACAATAGTCTGTAATGAAAAATGGAGACTAAGTATGAAGGAAAGCTCTGAGCAGCAGTTTTCAGGTCTTGGAGCAGATGTGGTGGCAAACTGGTAGCAGGAAGAGAAGCATTAGCTTCTGAGAAAGATTCCTCAGTCCCTCTCAGCTCAGGAGCTGCCTTTGGTCCTAAATCAGAGGCTTTTGGTCTACATGAGGTGGTCACTGCTCGATGTGCCTGTCCTAAATCTAGAGCCGAGCAGCTTTTTCACGCTCAGTGCCTGCTGAGAGCCTGAACTCCACCTTCATGTTTGCCATGAGTCAAAGGGGAGAAGAAAATCCCTCTGAAAGCCTCCAAGTCAAGGAAGCCTGAAGGAAAGACCTCATCTTTTGAGCCTCCAAAGGAATTTGTGAATCTGAACGTGGTAGCCACATCGCTCTGCCTGCACCAATTCAACCTCCCTTAGGATTTAGCCCCGAAAAGCTGGTATGGTGTGAATGCATACCTTGCCTTTCTATTGCCCAGGTGGGCAAATGATCGCATTGAATGTTACACATAGCACCTGTTATTTATTCTAAGATTTGAGATGTAGAAATAAATAGACATTTCTCAGCTGTAACAGATTTTGTTCATGTACAGAGAAAATTACAGTGCAGGAGTTAAATGCTTTTCCTCTGCAAAAGCGACTTTGCTGAGGTCATACTGTCAGCTCCGTTTTGCCATTATGATTTTGGGGTTTTGAAAAATATTCTCTGTGCTGCTATGATTGAATTATCCTGTTCTGTGTGTTCTTATGATACACCATTGCACAGGAACAAGAGCCAAGAGCATTTCTGTAATGCTTTAAGCAGAGCATACTGAAGGCAAACTGCACTGGTTTCAAACCAATCTCAAAGTAGATATCATCTGAAATTCTGCAGGTGGTGTAGTGTGCCTACACCCAAGTTTTTAGTTACTCTCCTAACCTCTAGTCCATCAAAATCACTATTAATAAACTAAACTTTAACAATGTTTGAAACAGATTGCCAATGCCATCATTGCTGATACCTTTTAAATTTCAGGAAGGACTCGGAGACTAGCGTACGTAGACTGCAGGCTTACTCAATAAGCAATGCTTCTTGTTGCAAGCATGACAGATGGATGCTAAGGACATGGAAAATGGAAAGCTGAGCCTCACAGCTGAGCTGCTGGAAAACCAAACGCTGTTTCCTTGAATTAAGGCTTTGATATAGGCAGAAGTGTGGGGTTCCTCTTCACTGGGCTCCTCCTAAATACAGAATAGCATATTATTCACTCAAGCAGTATTCAGATGAAATATTATCCAAACGATTTCCTTATTGGATCAAGCTTTAGACAGAGGCCTTACTGGTCATAGAATATCAGATTTAGTTTTCCTTTGTTCCATCACAGGCACCCTAGAGTTACAGGGTCTTCCACAAATAACTGTTCTCCAAAAAGAAACATTAAGCAATAGTTTGAAGCTAAGTAGGTATTAACAAAAAATATGGATTTGATATCTCCATCCCGTCTTTCCCTGATTCCTTGTCCTCCTAGCATTTATCATTTTCCGGGCTCTGTACATGGGGAGCAGCCCGTCTTCTGATCTGTAGGCAGGGACTGATACTCCCATTAAGAAAATAAGCGGGTAGGCAGGGATGGCACATGCTCAGCTGTGTCTTGGAGTTTCCTTACCTTCAAAACAGGATATTCCTTCCACATTTCTTGCTGCTTTACCATGCACTTTGAATAGACATGCACATGTTTTTGCTAACAGCATGGAAAGCCACTTCCAGGGCAGAAAGAAAATAGAGAGTTTCAGAAGGTTTTGTATAATTTTTCACTGAAAATGGTTTTTTCAGCCCAGTTTTTTTCTTAAGAACTAATATGCTGGGTTTATACCTGAGCTTATGGACTGAAAACACAGTCAAAGGAAGAAAAGGTTGCAGCTTTGCCATGCTACAATGTGTTTTGTCTACAAAACCACTGACCTACCCCGCTGTCCTAGTAGCTGTGACTTTGAAGGATATTTTGGTGGTTCATCCACTTCCCCACCATCGTCTTGGTGTCCGTGCAGTTTGTGTGCCCCAAAGCATCAGGCTGATGTCTGTCTGCACGGAGGATTTTAGCTCTGGATGCTTTGCTTGGCTAGCTGGTCCAAAAGGGCTGGTTTTCCTCAGAGGGCTTGGACTGATGAGTTTGATGTACTGCATCTAACCTTGCACTGTCTTTCTGCCCCCTGCCAAGTCACCCTCACTGTCACAGGGTGGGCTCAGCTGCTTACCTTGCCGTTGCTGTCCTGTTTATAGCCCACAGTATTAAAATACAGATATGCTGTTTTGAGTCACCTCTCTACTCTGGGCTGTAAGCTGCAGAGGTTCCGCAGCTGCTGGGTTTGGGCAGGACATCCCAAACCAGCAAGAGGGCAGGCAGGCGGGACATACTAGTTCTCCTGACCTGCCCCATGCAACGCTCTCTAGCAGAGCCCTAAAAACAACTCTCCTGGTTTTTTCATAATTTAGACTGCAGTCTGGCCAGACTCAGTGGACACTTGCCCTGCGCCCTGTGAACTGAGAGTAAGGTGGAGGGGCTGCCTCAGTTCCACTGATGGCTGATGCAGGAGTTAGCAGGACAGAGAAAAACCTACAGACATATTTATTTGCCTTTGGCCAGCCCCAAGACTCATCAAAAACAGATAGTTGAAAAATAAAGGTTAAAGCACCCTGGAAGTGTCACCCTCCTACCACCACACCCAAACAGAGCCATTGTCATCCTCAGGGGCTGCTTTATCTCAGAGCATCGCTTGGTATCAGCTGGCTGGCATTGGTGTGGTTGTGGGCATATTACAGGCGCTCAGACCTACCCCTCACATCTTGTCTCCCTCTCTCCTCCCCACACTCCCAAGGTTGGCTCCGTGGTGGCCGTTGGCTGGATCCGCTCCAAGAAAGCTGTTGACTGGCGCCTTTTCCGCAACATCTTCCTGGCGTGGTTTGTGACTGTGCCAGTGGCTGGCTTGTTCAGTGCTGGGGTTATGGCGCTGCTGAGGTATGGGATCTTGCCTTACATCTGAAGAGCTTCCTCTGCTGGGAAAAGGGGAAATGGCCAAGCTACTACCGAGGGGAGAAGCGTTCCCGTGAAAGAAGCAGTCGGAGAGGATCCATCTTCCATATCTAACTTCTTATCTACTGTACATAACAATGTGTCATATTGGTGACATGGTGATGTGGTGCCATTTCTTATATATTACAGAAATATATATGCATATAGTAGGTAACAATACCTAAGTTATATTATCAGTGGGGTGAAAATAATTACCTAGAATTTAATATTTAGTAAAATTTGTACATAGTGTATCATTTTGGTGGCTATTTTTTAATCTTTTGAAGAAGAGTATGGATTAGGAAATGTTTCTTGTCCATTTGATATAAGAAGCGAGGTACAGGACTGCATAACACATGAATTTTTTAAAGCTATTAAGATACTGGAACAAAATAAAATGTGCAGAAGTGCTTTTCATAAAATAACTTTGTTCATATCACATTGATCTTTGTGTATCATAGCGTGGTGGTTATGGCTGTGTAAATACTTACAACAGTAACTTTTAAATGGTGCATTTCCCTTATATATTTTGGATAAGAAAGTTTAGGAAGTACCAAAGAAGCAGGGGAATAGCTTGCCAATATTATGTTGTTGTCTACACGTGTGAGCGTGTGTTGTGTTTCCCAACCTCTAATTCAGCATTTTCACCAAGCTCCAGCCAATGAGGCTGGGATAGTACTGTTCATGTCTTAATGTAACTTTAAAAAAAAAGAAGCGCACACAAAAAAGTTAGCTCTTGTGACTTAGTAGGCAGACCATGGTTCTCCACATTAGCTGATAGTAGACTGACTTCATTTTGTGGGTTGATACTTCAGTATCTCACTGCTCACCTTCTACCTTCTCCCTTCAAGTCACAGCTCCGAGTTGCCCTCCTATCAATTCCTGTGGGAGAACAGATCATCAGTCTCCCCTTTTCCTGTCCATCCAGCCACAAGCACACACTCTCAGGTACAGGAGTGGGACCGTGGCATGCACGGCACCCCCGCGTACAGAAGCGAAGGGCAGCAGCTGTTAGGAAACGGGCCTAGCCCTGGTTTTGTGGTTGAAGGTAATGGGCGCCCATGGGAGTGCTGATCCATGCAGGGGATAGCGTGAGAAACAACGGAGAGGATGTGAGCAGATACTGCCTCCCCCATGGCAAGTCCCATCCGATGCCACAGCCAGCCAACCTCTTGCTGTGCTGCCAATAGCAAGGAGGGGATGGGAGCCTGGCCCTGCATGGATGGAGGTTGTATGGTAACCAGCATTTGGGATGAGATTTTTTTCAAGGCAGCTCAGGGGAAAATGTCTAGCTGCATCCCCTGCGTGCCTTTGGAAAGCACATTTGAGTGAAGGTTACTGTTTTGTGGGTGGGAGGCAAAGGGCAAAGGGTGCCCGGAGGAGGCTGGGAATCTATTACTGTTTAAATGCTGCTAAAATTTTGATAAAATGTTCTTGGTACTCCATTGTGACTTTTCCATTGGTCATTCATACTAAATTTATAATAAAAAGATAAACAGCCCCTATAATTGCCTCTTGCGTTTTTCCAGTGTTACTCAGCCGTAATGGGAAGGCTCCCCGGGCAGTTGAAACCTACTCCTTGGCATCTGCTGACTGTTGTTCTTTGTCTGCTGTGGTCAGTGGGGATTAAACCACGCTTTGTGTGGCACTGACAAAACCTCCCTTTTCTTCCTGCTGTCTGGGCAGCCCCAGTGCCCAGCCCTTGCTCTGTCCAGGCTTGGCTCACAGGCGTCTCCCCGTCAAGGTCTGGGAGCTTGGGGGCTGTTTCAGATGCATTCCCTGGGCACTTGCTGCCTCCAACTGCCGCCCTAACTCCAACCCTCCTTTCTGGGCCTCTGTAAGCATTCCTGTTGCTGTGGCACTGTGGAGCTCGGTTTCCAACCCCTCTGAAACCTTAGAGCTGGGGTATAAATAGTGCTGGCAAATAAGTGGGACTGGTGGGGCAGCGGCTGAGTGACCAGAGTAGCCAGTAAGTGCACGAGACAATTTGGGACCTGTGGATAAGGGTGGAAGGACTCACCATGTCTCAGCACTTGCATAAACACTTACCTGCCAGTGGCCCAGCAGCTTGCCACCTTATTTTATCTACAGAGACAAACCACACTTCTCTTCCTGCAGCGGCAGGGACCCAGCTGCAGCCCTGCCAGAAATGGGCAGCATGTGGAGGACTGTGCCAGCTCTGGGGGTATGTGATAATCCCCCAGCACATGCAGCTGGGTGTCTGTCAACACACACATTTAAAAATAAAAGTGTTATGAGGGAAACGGCTGGCAAGGAGGCATCTCCAAAATATCCCTGCCTGCCCCAGATACACTAACCTTTAATCTGGAGGAAGATGATGGAAAGCCCAAAGTGACTCTCCACAGCACGGAGGTGTCCTTTGCCACCCCAGAGAAGAAGAATCACTGCAGGGGAGGCATAGTTAAAATGCCCTTGGCTCAGGCAGCAATCAAAATAGGTACAGGTCTATTTTCAGCTCAAGAAATGGTGAGGGATTCGCATTTTTTCAGCAGTGTGGGGGCTCAGTGGGGCCCAAGAGCTGAGCTTTGTTTAGCCAAGCAGATGCTGATGGATCCTGACAGGGACATGGGATGCTGTTCACCTCGCAAGGCTGCCCCATCCCCTGGCAGAGGTCTTCCCACCTGGATTCACGGTCATCAGGGCTGCAGCCCTCCTGGGCAGGACACAGGATTTCATGGTTGTCATCAGGAAGACCTTGCTGCATGCTGGGGAGAAGTGCGCACAGAATGGTGGGGGCTACAGCAAAGGTAAGCACAAGAAACAGGTTAGAAGGTAAGAAAGATAGAAGCCTGATGAAAATATTTATTACAAGTAAAAAACACTTCTGGCTGCAGAAATGTGGGCCTGAATTTCAGAAAACAAAGTGTCTATAAAGTGGCTCATGGACAAATGGTAAAATCCTTGACTCAAATTAGCCTGAGGAGAGCCAGTTGGCAGTGTGTGAAGGTGCTAATAGACTCTAATTACCCTCATCAACCTCTCCTGGTGCCTCCAGCCTTCACCCCACTGCCAGATTTCTTAGCTTGCCTTGGGACTTGCCTTGTCTTTGCATGTCTGATGATTGCTAGGCTGATTCTGGGACTTGTTATTGCCACCAGCTCTGCTCTGCTTATGCTGCTTGGTCCTATGCCCCATGCTGGTGAAGTTGCTGTGGCATGCTAAGCCGTGCATCCTGGCTTGTCCTCCCCAACAGAGCAGTGCTGTTCTTCCAGCACCCTGCTGCTGGTGTTCTATTTCCAAGGTAAGTAACCTGTGTGCTAGTGACTGGTCAGGCTGGCTGAGCACCCCTTGGGCAGGTCTGCCCGTGCCACAGGTACTGAGGCTTGTTCTGGTGTTGGTCACTGAATGTTCCTTGCAGGGCTATGAGTGGTGTGAGAGCCCAGGAAATGCAGCTGGGAAATGTGTGGGGCAGGGCAACCCAGAGGCATAAGGCCCTTAGTTTGTTTGTGGTAGAGAAACCTGCGTTGTTTTGTGAGAGCTTCTAGCCCAAAGCTGGGGACCTAGGTGCCCCTGGACTGCAAGATGATGCTGGAAAGGACTTGGACAGATATGTGTTTTTGGAGGGAAGAAGACTGCTTGAATGAGTGTCTTGTGCTGTTGCTTCTCTAGAGAACGCAACTGATGAGAAAAATGGGTTTGTTTTTGTTTTGGGGTTTTTTGGGGGTTTTTTTGTTTGGTTGGTTTTTTTAAAGTTTAGGGACCTTTGGTTTTGTGTTCTTCCTTTTGTAGACCTTGCTTTAGTTACACTAATGATATGGCCTGATGGATCTGATGGACCATTGATTCCACCTCCTGGTTGCCAAAAAGAAGTCTGAACTGGAGTAAGATTTTATTACCATTGTGAATGTTTGTAAGCCTTCATTTTCTAAGCAGTAAAACAGAACAGAAAAGAACGATATGTAACAAAAACATGAACTGTGCTCTGTCCAGAATTCTGATTTCTTAGATTCTAGGAGAAAAATTTCTTCCTGTTGCATGGAATTAAATTACGTTTTTATACTGACTGACACAAGCAGACTTTGCTTCTACTTGTCTTGCTGAAGTAACTATTATCTGACTTGAGTTCTTAAAACTAGGCTGCTGAACTTCTGGAGTGATGCTATTTTAGCACTGTATTGATGAGCACACACTCTGTCCTGAGGTAGCATTGGTCTGATAGATTTTATATGCATATTGCATCACTTGTTCAACTAATTGCAGTTTTCAAAAGGGCATTATTTTTCCTAAGTGAAACAGGTTTTTTAACTTGTACAAATATGCTGTGCTTTTATCAGCTTTAAGGTGCAGAAGTTTTTGAGAGAGTGAATGCAAACAACAAAAGCTTATTTCCTTCCTTAAATATAATCAGCTTTAAACCAAAGTTGGTGCCTGGAAACCAAGCACAAACAGTGCCTGAGTTGCATGGCTCCTCACATCTGTCCCAGCTGACACCAAATATCCAAATTCAGAAAGCTGGCTTCTCATCCGATAAACCCTAAATTCAGGGATGTGACATACGCTCCTGCTTGGCAATGGTGCTGCAGTGCACGTATTTACTGTAGATAATTATTCATTGCTGTGCTTCAGAAAGAGGAAGTGGAGTGATAGGTGTCCAGCTGATGGCCAGTCCTCTTCATTGCAAAGCTACAGTCAGCCCCTGGACCCACAGGATGGTGCAGTGTGTGCCAGTTCCTTTCCTGCGAGCGGCTCATGCAGCTTACAGAATTTGAGTTGCTACTAAAGAACATGATCCTTGTTTCTGATCTCTCATTGTAATCTGAGGTTCTCTGTCTCTGAAAGCTGACTCTACTAACTAGGAAGATTAATCTGCAAATGTTACCTTGCTATCTTGATGTACTTCGTAATGGATGTTCTTCTCTTGATTTGATAAGACAATTTTGAGAATCCCCTTGGTTCCTGTGGAAAGCAGGAATACCTGGAACAGCCCAAGGTTTCTGTTCTAATAATTTTTTGCATGCCCGAATCTTCCACTCATTCTTGCTTCTCGTGGAATCCTGGTGATCTCTGTAATGGAAATTGCATGTGACATGTCTTTCACACTCATGGGCTTATCAAAGTAAAGCTGACAAGTTCTCTCAGCCTCCGGCTTTGCATGACAACCTGTAGTAAGTCCTGGCTGCTTCCTGACAGACGACTACTTCTGTTTCCCACAAGACCAGAGATGTTTTGTTACACTGATAAAGTGCCTGTCACAGTACTGGGGTCAAGTGCTGCTCAAAATACACCAAAAGCAATGGGGAACTGGCACAAGAAATTATGAAAGGGAGAAAGGGGCTTGGGGCTAGACCCAAGGACCATGAAGAGCTTGGTCGCTTTATGGGGAGAAAGGCACGAATTCAATTCTGTAAACAAGCTTTGGGTGGTAGACAATGGTGAATGCCTCCAGATTTCTTAGGTCACAGCCATGTACTGTGTTTTCCTGCTTTCCAAAGTTTTAGATACTTTTTTTCTAAGCACTGTGAACAATTTGGATACAGAAATCTGTGCCCAGAATCTTTGAGACAGCAGTTCAAAAGCTATGTTAAGTAAGGTTGGCTAAAAACCTTTCTACTTACTTGGGTTATTGTTTCTAAGCACTGCAGAAAGAGGTTAATAGGCTTTATCAACTTGCAGGCTGTTTTCTTCCATAAAAACCTGTCCTTCTTATCCCATCTTTATCACAAATAATGTTCATTAAGGCAGAGTTCCCCTTCCTTTATAAAGGCTGAGGTAAATGCTCTTAGATATCATTTGAAGAAAATCTCCTGAATTCATTGAGTATTTATGACAAAGACTTCGTACTTTTTTGCTTCATTCTTTCATTTTGGGTAGTTTACATCAAATGAGTTTAAAGATATTTCTTTTGTTACAAAAAATTACTCCAGTTCCCCTTCACACAGGAACGTATAGAGACAAACAGTTCTAATTTGTAAGACCTGTTAACAAATGTGAGAAGTTTGCAGATGGTGTTGATAAAAAGCACATTACCAAGATAAACAGGGTAGAAATAAATGAGGTGGAAAGGACATACTAACAATACCAAAATAGCCTTCAGAGATCAAGAGGTTGCAGCTGAGACAGACAAACAAAGGCAGAAGCACAAGCTGCTGATGCAAAACTAGAAGAAAAACAACGGCTACAGAGATGCCAATGGCCTTCCTCAAAATTCACCAGCTTAGGTGCCTCTGTTAGAGTAGATTCAATTTCCAATCTGTTGCTTTTACTCTCATGCCAACATTAGCTCTAGGGCAGAGGTGGCCTCTAACTTTTCAGATGGAGACACAGAGACAGTGGTCACAGAGCCAAGCAAGCATCTTTCTCCTGCCTTCTCTGTCCTCCAACCTACCAAGGTAGTGACTCTTACTCTGTACAGCCAGTTTCAGAAGTAGTCCTCAAGGACTAAATTTCCACTTAATGTAATTGAGAAAAGGGATGTAGGGCTTTACTGCTAACATTGTTAAGAAGCTATTTTTGCTGAAGCTACAATTATCGCTTACAAAGCAATTCAGTGGGTAATGGAGGAATGCTTCAAAACCTCTCAGGTGCTACCTACCCACAACACTTGGAGAGGCGCCCACTCTGAAACATTCAAGTTCAGATCTTATCTGTTTACATTTTCCATTAAGATTCTGCATATAAAGAGCTACTAAATGTTTTAATACATTCTTCATGAAGGCATAGAATCCAGCAGACTAGCAAGTTGTTTCCACCTGTGGTCTGTAACCACCTGCAGCATTCATTGATGTATTTATAACCATCTAGATATAAACAGCAAATGTGATAACTTAGATGATCTTTAAAGTCCCTTCCAACCCAAACTATTCTATGATAACACTTCATACTCTTATAGCCCACTGGAGAATGGGCTTTGATATGAAGTTGGATGATAATTATATTACTTAGAGGACATAAATTAATTTCCATTTACAGTTTAGTAACACATGCGATAGACAAATCTGCTACAAACCTTCTGACAGAAAATACTGGGCAAGGAAAATTTGTCATCCTTAGAAGAAAGTCTCAGTAAGGCAATGGCAAGTTTTTTATCAAACTTACTGAAAAAAATGAAAAAATAATTAATTATCCAGGTACTATCTGGGATAAAAATTGCAAAATACAGGGATTTCTTGGTGTAATTATTTGGTATGCTCTGCTTATTCCTACTCAATATTCCATGTTAGATCCCTTTAATCAATTAAGCAGGTACATTTATGATGCAGGAGAAACTAAGTGGAACAACCTTGGACATGTTGTGCTTGTTGATTTGTCCTGCCTTCAGCCCGTACTGTGCTAATGCAAGTGTGCCATCAGGTGGTACAGAATGAAAGAACTTGATAAAAAACTGATGCTCTAACTTAAGCCTGTTAGAGGAGACTGAGTGTCTCCTAAAATGCCACCTTTAAAGCTGTCAATAACAAGGGACAGCTACTGATAATGCCACCGTAACACTAGGTGGGAAAGAGCTCTACAGCTGGGGTTACTGGGCATGTAGATACAGGGGCAAATGAGTTCAGCAGGCTTTGAGGCTCTTAGAACAGGCTTATATAAAAGTTTAACCTTTTTAGAGTCTGCCAAAGGATCAAATTACCACAGAGCAAGGTGTATATCCCACCTGACAGAACCAATCCTTGTCAGGGATTTCTGAGGGACCTACACTGCTTCCATCACCAACCTCCCTCAGTATCTCAAACCTGAATGCATCAATCTCTATGTTACTATGAGGAAATGCTTAACTGCTACATCCAGGTAACTTGAGTGTGTGCAAGGGAAATATGCTTCAAGAGCTGCTAAGGCATCCACGGTGAGCAGCACAGAGCTGTTTGAATCAGGACCACAATTGTTTATTTCCTAAACTCCTCCCCAAAGCAGCTTGTTCTTGCTGTCAAAAGCTCTATGAAACATCCAGATTTCCTCTTTTTCACCAATTGTGAAGACTTGCACTCAGTACAGCTCTCTATGGTCAGCTGAGCTTGGGATATGTCTGTATTTGTGTTCTTACCAACAGCCCACCTCTCCTGGCAAAAAACTCACAGGAGCATAAAGGGGTCCCTCATTTACTCCCTGTGGAGTATCTGTAATACTGGGATGCTGAAACAGCCACGTGTTTTATTCTCTGTCATCAGTATTTACATGGAATGAGAGACGAAAGCGGGGGGAGAGGACACGGCAATACACTCTGTCAAACAAAGGAGCAGTGCTTCCAACAGTTAAATGGCTAGAGGAAAAATGAGACTTTGCAAACATTGTGAGTGACCATATTTGTATGGTGTATAATATGTAGTCCAGGAAAACTGGGGGAAAAAAACAAGGGCATTTCGGTATTAGTGTCATAAAACGAAGTAAAACATAGTGCATGCCAGCAGACTTTCTAAATTGCCAAGGAAGTGCAAATGGCAGGGAAAAGTTCATTGGAAGACAATGGCAAATAATGAAAGGTGATTTAGTAGGAGATGTGTACCAATTACATGGGAAAGCAAGGAAAGGAGGGAGGGAAGGAGCACTCTGTTCACTAAAAATAAATGCACATCTGAAAGTGTTTGTCATTAAAATTGCTGTTACTCTCCTCACTTCCAATGTTGTTAGAAAAGGAAACCTGCTGGTATGTGAAGGCATGATTTGGAGGCTTGGAAAAATGTAACACGTGAAAAGCAGAGGCTGTGCTTTAAAGTGGTGACTTTGTCCTTTCCTTTTTAAAAAGCAAATCTTAAATGGGCTTTTCCATTCCCCCCAGTGTGGATAATGTGATGCTCGGGCCTGTACAGACTGACTGTATGAGTCAGTCTGACATTTGCTGCTAATGGAGCTGCGTCAAATAAGGGTCATCAAAGCTGAAGGCAGCATTGGAGGCAGAAAACAGAAATCCCAGTGGCAGAGCAGCAGCAGGGTGGACACTGCCCACCTCTCTTCACTGTGTTAAAAATGATGAATTTGGCTTAGATGAGGTTTTAATTGAATTTACCATTTCCTTTCATCTGCCTTTCAGGCTTTTTATTGCAACTTGTAAGGCTTCTCCAGCTTCCAAACTGAACAGGTTTAGGGCTTGGAAGCAGTTAAGTCCTACATTTTGTGTGGGGGGGAGGTTGTTGAAAAACAAAATGAAGTCCTGTGTTTTGGGAATTTGAAACTAGGCTCATCTGGGCAGTTTAAGGTTTCGAAAACTGAGATGAAGTCCTGTGTTTTACTGCTTGAAAACCAGCATTGAAGTCCTGCATTGTTGGGGCTTGGAAACAGGCTCATTTGGGCAGTTTTAGGGTTTGCAAATTGGAGACCAAGTCCTGCATTGTTGGGCTTGGCAACAGACACCAAGATATGTGTTTTTTGGGGGCTTGGAACTAGGCTCATTTGGCCAGCTCAGAGGCCAAGAAACTGAGGCTAAATCCTGTGGTTTGAGGATGTAGAAACAGGGACAAAGTGGTGCATTTTTGGGGCTTGAAACAATGCTCACATGGTCAAATCTAGGGCTTGGAACACAGGAGATCAAGTCCTGGGTTGCTGTGCTCAGAAACATAGACAGAGCCCAGTGCTTTGGGGCCTGGAACCGGGACCGTGCTGCTGTTCATGGGCTGGCAGCAGAGTCCCAGCTCCATGTGTTTGGGCTCAGCCCAGAAGCCCCCTGGCTTTTCCTGAGGAGGGTGCAGGGAGGCAAAAAGCGCTTCCTGATGTTACTGAACAAATTATATTTCTTTAAAAAGGAGTTTATGCAGCAGTGGGGGAAGATGGAAAATTCTTTTAACCTTAGCACAATACTGTTTGATCCCTGCATTTGTAAATGCTTAGTTTTGTACCATATAGTGCTTAGTAAATGACATAACTTTCCTAATAACTTTTCTAATTAAAAGTTTTAATTAACCTTTCTAATTAATTGCTTTAATTAATCATAAGCAGTGTAATTTTCCACTCTGTCATATGCCAGCATTAAGCAAGGTTTGTCATAAACTGCTATTGTGGGAACACTGTTTGGAAAAATTACTGAAACTATTAAGTTTTGCTAAAACAACTGTAATCAACCTTGATATACTTCAATGATCTTACACATAGGAGGAGGTTAACAAAGCCTGTGAGAGAGACATATTGCTGAAAACGGACACAGGGAATGCAGCATTTATGGACCACAAAGGCATTTTGGAGAACCCCAACATAAAGAAGAAACTAACAAAGACAATTCTACAGTTGTACTGAAACCTTCCCTATCTGGGAAAGAGATAACAAAAATAACTGAAAATTAGCATAAGAAGCAAGAAATCAATAACCAATAGAAGACAAAACACTAATTAATGAAGAGAATGATGTACTTTATAGCTAATGAACATTTATTTCTTTGTCTGCTAAAATGTATAAATAGTGAAAAGTTTTGAAAGTGGGTGCACATGTCATGTGGAGCTATCCCCATGCACCCAGTGGGGAGCTTCCCTCTTTCTTTTGGCCTCTCTGCTGCAGGTTGGATTGGAATCACAGAGGCCAGTGGTTAAATGCTGGTGCCTGATTCGTGGGTCACTGCCATGTCAGGGCACTTGCCCTCCACTGGGAGCCTCTGGCTTTAAGCAGTGTGTTGCCTCCCTCCCCACAGCACTGAGGTACCACACAGACAGGTCACTGGGCAGCACAGCCCTGCCAGAAAAGTGTATTTCAGGGGGGAAAAAACCCCAAACCAGCCCTTATGAAATTTGAGCTAGGATCAATATGTTTTTTATGCCTGGGATTTTTATGAACAACTTTAAACGAGGTAAAGATTTTTTTCAATGGAACAGGAAATTACTTGTCTTAACACCCTTTCCAGTTAGTAAATAGCAAACACTAGGAAATAAGTATTCTGTTAAAAATAGCTTGACAACATGTGTCTCATTTCAAAACAGCCATAGAAATGCAAATTTGAGAGTGTGTTTAATTTTTGTCCTGCCTGATTCACTTTGAAGGCAAAAAGAAATCCTCCCAGCCATACTCATTACTCAGTTGTCTCTTCTGCAGCATTCACTGGGAGGCAGCAGTGATGGCAGATGTGATTCACAAAGATGGTGTCAATTAGTTTTACCTCTATAGGAAGAAATGGTCAAATTAGGTGAAGCCCTCAAGCTTCTGGAAAGGTCTCTATGCTATTTCTATCACAGCATCTGGACTTCCCTGTAAAGGTTACATGGCACAATGCACAGTGCTGCAGCCACAGTTGTGATAACTTTTTAACAAAGCACTAAAGTGTGACAAATTAACTTCTGCTGTATTTAATCAGGCAGTAGAGATTACCTGTTTCTTCAGTTGGTTTTGGCAGACTTCTTTTTACTTCATGCTACATTTCCCAGCAGCATTTCTTCATTTATTTCAGTCACATCCCACTGGCTGGTGCTTTGAGGGTGTATAGCTTTACCTAATAGCGGATCTCAAAATTCAAGCTTGTTTTTTTGAGCAAGAACTGTGTATTTGAATGAGGCTCCCACGTGAAAGATAATGACTTTTCCATTAGTGCACTAAAACACTTGAATATAATTTCTAGGTACTCTCACCAGACAACCTGAAACAGAGGACTGCATGGGATGTAAATGCTGTTGGATGCTTGTGACCACCTTTCTGCAGATCTCCCGGCATCCTGCCAACAGCTGCCCAGGCAGGCAGAGTTCAGGCTTTGTGTGCCCTGCAGGTTCAGCAACCCAAGTAGGTGTTTCTAATGGGATTGTCAGGGAAAATCCACACCAGTAGAAATATTTACTTTTCTTACTGGAACTAAGACAAATAATCTGTTACTGAGCTGAGTTCAGATGGTTACTGATACTTTTAGATTCTGAAATGAGTGCCTGAAGTGTGGACCTCTGGCAAAAGTGAGAGGTGGGAAACTAACATGGGGAAGAGTGAGTCTGGGCCTCCACAGGGCCATGTTCAGTTCCCAGCTCTCCTGTAAACTCTCCTGATCTCAGACAAATCTCAGCCACCAAATACAATCACTCTCTATCTCGCCAAGAAAATTACTGTTTTCAACCCTCTTCTGTTTTTCATTTCCTTAGGTGTAAGCCTTTAGAAACAGATACGACTTCTTACAACAGGATTTTGCAGCATAAGATGCATAGAGGTTTGCAGGTACTAATGGAAACTAAATAATACCATATGCTGTCTTTGTGGTAATGTGGGAGACCACTGATCCTATGCTGACATCTGATAACTTATTGGATAAGTGTGATATTTTGATGTAAATTTCTTAAATGACATCTTTTAAGTTGTTCTCTTCAGCCATAAAGACATAAAAATGTATATGTTTTTAAAGAGAGTATGCATACACATTTTAACCACACCTACCAGCAGGCTTGAAGCACAGGTCTGCATTGCTGTGGTGGGTTTTCCAGGGAACTCCGCACTCTGAAGAGGCAATGTCATCACACTTAACTTTGATGTTCCCTTAAATGGCCTGTTTTATTTACACCCTCCTTCCTTTCACCTTTACAAAAGGGGAGATAAAGCCTTCAACGGAGGCAAGAAAGAATTAATCCAAGTTATATGAAAAATTTATCCAAAGTTGTAATCTTTGGGCTACCCCTCCTTTAAAGCTGAATTCAGGTTCCATGCTTCCCTAAGCCTCTATTTTTTTGGCTCGCTGGATGATGACATACATCAAATAATGCCACCTGTGACGGTTGCTTTGTGGATTACTGCCTTCCTGACTGGGTTTGAGTAATTTAGTCCAAATGCAGAAGCCCTACAGTAATTCCTAAGGTGGTGGCAGTTGTGGTTTTCCTGGTGGCTTGGGTTAGCTCTGAATAGTTAGCCAGAACTGCAAAGGTTTCCCTCATGCCATGACTCTTGTGAAAGGCATCCATGTGCTGCTGAAACTGTACATGGAAGGGGAGGAAGGTTCTGTAACTGTTGAGCAATTTCTGTTAACACTGGAAAGGGAAGTGTTGCTCACATCACTGGCCATGAGATTATCAGCTTTTATGGTCACAAGTAATTGAATGTCCAGCCCAGAATGCTGGGGGCACATTACTACAATGTACAGTTTATTGAGCAAATCAAATGCAAGAGAGCAGAATTTGGCAATAATTTTAGAGCCTAATCACTTAACTCCTTTCTTTCTTCCACTGCAATGGGGCTAACACAGACCATATCAGCTTGGTTATTCCACAGGAATATCACTCCTGCCTCCAAGCTGGATAAATCAGATATTTGGAAACCGAGAACAGTATTAAGCAAATATAAACTGTGTTATCTCAGAAAAGAATCTTTCAGTTAAACCAGCCAAAGTTGGAGTAAAGATGCGGTTAGATAATCTCTGTGAGTGATACACAATACTGAAACATGTTGACAACCAAAACAGGGGAAATGAGCAAAAAAGCAATCTCTGCAGACTACTTAAAAGTGGGCCCCTTGCACTCATGTCTCTAGAAGAACACAAGCAACTCAACTCAGCTTTTAGTTGTAGCTGTACCAGATAACTGGAAAAAATCAGCTTCAGAGCCAGAGTCTGGTCTTTCCCTCTTGCAGGCAATCATCCCACAGCACCTCTTTTGGAAACAACCAAGCTTTATCCTAAAAGCCGTTTCCAGTTCTTGTTGTCACTGATGTTACTCCTTCAGAATCTTTCTCAAATGAGGGTTTGAAATTTTGCCTAATATTTGGACTAAAGTTACTAACAGTTGTTACCTAAATACCCTGCAGCCAACAGCCTTTCACTTACTTTTCCTGTGCTTTGTCCCATGACTTCATTTTCCATTTACAAACAAGCAAGCTTCCATAAGATTTTAATGAAAATGTTTGAAAGATTAAAAAAACTTAGTGCAGTGTTTTGACTTATTACATGTCTAGTGAAAATATATTGTCCAAAACATCCTAGGTTTATTTTTTTGACAGCCACATCTTACTCTTGGCTCCTGTTTCCCAGCATGCAGCTAAAATTCCAGCTATCCTCCTTTGTCAGTTTCAAAAGATGAGCTCTTAGAGAGCCTTTTTATGAATTTAGATCTCTATGATGATCTTGCACACCATACTATGAAATTTAGTTTCCCCGTTTTCATAGCATCAGGCCTTAATGCTGAGGCATTTTGCATAATCCTTCCTATTGTTTCTGTAAGTTTATTACACGTCTAATTCTTGTGCTGCCATCACTACTCCAAATAAAAACAAAGTAGGTGTACAGACCCCACTGTGAAGAATTCTCCTGCAAGACTTCTTCCAGTCTGACAGCTTTTCTTCATTTCCCTTGTCTCAGCTGGAGTTTTATCATGCTTTTCTTCCTATAAATACTGATTTACAGGTCAGCTAGGTCTGTTACATTTATCCTACATATCCTGGCTATGAAATGAGTTATCAAAAGTATATGGCTCTAAGAAATAAATTCACATTTTATTTTATCTAATTTTGTGCATAAGTTTTTTGTTATGGAAATAACACCTAGAATGCTCAGGTGGGAAGTGTCAAGTAAGCAATATTAGAAATAGTTTCCTGCTAACTCTATGGAGTCTGGGCTTCAGGTGCTCTGTTCAACAATTTCACTGTTCAAAAGGCAAAATAGGAAATGCAAGCAAAACTTCCTGGAAAAGCCAAATACAGGAAAAGGCTTAAAGCTATTTTTATTTAATTTCTTAAAGGAGAAGGCTCATCCATGAAAGTATCAAAGGCTCAAAAAAAGCCAAGCTTGCTGAAGATCAGCTCAAGAGTGAGCCATGAGGCACATAAATAATTTACATTCCTTTTTTTCCCTCTACACCAGCTAATGCTACTGCAGAGCATGGTTCCTGCTTTGCACTTAATCATAAACAAGCAGGAAGCCCCACTGAAGAACAGAAATAGCATGCTAAAGCAGAAACATGCTTGTTAAGAGTCCAAAAGTATTCAAAAAAAGCTCTTAAGTCATTAATTTCTAGAGAAAACAATGATTGAACTGATGTACCAGGACAGATTTGCAGTTTGGCTTGCACATGTCCAAGCTGTACGTTGCCGAGAAGAGTTGGAGATCTCTGAGCAAAGACAAACCAAATAAAAGGTCAATTTAGTTACAAAACCAGTAGCTCTTCAGGCCACTCAAAACTCAGAAGTCAGTCCAGTCCTATTTGAAGTTGTCTACAGCTAATAACTGAACTGGCAATTAACATGCTCATATAAGTTGTACCTATTGGCTTTCTGATGTTAATGCCGTTCATTGCTGAATGCTCCTCTTTGTGATCCTTAAACTAATTTGATAATTCTTTCCCATCTTTGTGTGAGTTCTAGTTTTGTGTCTGTGAGATGCTTTTCAAGAACAGTATATTATATGACTAATAAAGACAGAAGTGCACAACCCCATAGTCATGGGGGGGGACTGGAATGGGAGTCAGGGAAATGCCAGGCACAGCTTAAGGAAGGAGAAGGCCCCTTTGCAGATGCTTGAGATGAAAAAGACCCATATTTCAAGAAATAAGATCCTACATAAGATATTATGTGCAGTATCTTTTAAAAAAGTCTTCGTGAAGACATTTCAAACTGGGTAGCACCAACCTTCTAAATAATACAATAGTTTCCGTTTGTGTGTATGTTATTAGTAGCAAAATATGAAGAAGACACTCCCAAAAGAAATGACATTTAATAATTTTTTTACTGCGTCCAGAAGGGAAGGTAAAACATATTGCATGTCTGTGAACTGCAATGCTAGAATGGCTTTGCAAATTTCTGCTGTTAATAAAGCCATTGAAGCAGGAAAAGATGAATAAAGATAATCATCCCAATGTACGGCACTGTGAATTTTTTCCATGGAGTGCTTCAGTGATTTTTTTACAGTGATAATGGCATGGACCCTTGTGCCTGTGTACATTTTTGATAGAGTAAGCTCCATTTCTCCTCCTCAAGATAAAGCACTTTTGAGCTCAGCAACAAAACAATGTTGATTCAGGAACACACAGAAAATACCCACATGCATTCAGCTGGCATCATGTGGTAGCTGCTGAAACACAGCCACCACAAGGAAACAGGCTGTGGCACAGCTCTTCAGGCAACTTCTAGGACATATGGAAACCCCAGGATGCCCTGGGAGGTGAAATGAGAAGTGTTATTTAAAGACTCGCTGTGTTTTCATTTTACAAAAGAGTAGTTCAAATGCCACTTCTATTTGAGAAATAAACTATTCTATGTATTCCTTATAAAAAGCCCCAAAGGAGAAAATCATAAATCTATGCTTAGTTGGTTTTTAAAGTTCAGAGCCTGTTCTATTTTAGTCTATGCAACTACACACTTGGCAAAGCATTCCACCTAAACAAACTGTCAGCCAGAAATCTAGGCAAAGGCTTTACAATCCCGTAAAGGCCAGAATTACCCTTGCCCACGCACCAGCACAGAGACAGAGGAGAGGCAGCATGTGCCTGCCCTGTTTAAGGTCACTGGAGATGCAGGTGACTTCTGTCACGAAACACATTAGCCTTCAGAGCAGCACTGTCATGAGACTGTCCTGATGACTTTCTTCCTGGGGTGTCAAAAAGCCAGGACATAGATTTGCTTCAAATCCACCACAGCATAAGCCTTGCTGTAAACACAACTTGGACTCCAGGACACAGGGCAACAGAAGGACAATTTACTGAGCAGGATGACTGCCCTCTGTCCGGTGTCAACAGCAGCATTTAAGGAGCTTTCAGCTGCTTAGGAATGACAGTGGATTGAATGACAATGGATTGAATAAAAACATAATACAAAAATGTCAAGATGGAAAATATTAGAGCTCAACACTACTCAGGAGATAGAAATTTAACTCTAATGTTCATTGACTACAAGTGTGGGGAAAAAAAAATCCAACAACCCACCAGGCATGTAGCAAATAAATCATTAACAGTGCTGAAAGTGAAGAGAATGTAATATTTCACTACTTCAGTGTTTTATGGGAAACTCAAAAAAAACCCCTTTGTATCTTACCAGTTCCCATGATAATTAAGCATCTTATTTCTGACACGCTTCTTCATGACTTTGTGTTACAGGGAAGGTTATTGCAGCCTGAAAACTCCCTTTGAATCTTCACAGTGATTTTTGTGGCTTTCAGATAAAGTCCCCAGGGTCAAATTCAAGTCGCAAAGGAAGGCCCATATCCCACCCCCAACACTGCTCTTGATCCTGCTCTAACTGGTCTTGTCCTCTTATTTTTCTTTAGGAATTCTTCCCAAACCCCTTCTCTGCAAAATCATCATGAAGATTCAAAGGGAGTTTTCATCAGCAGTCTCAAATAAGCTCAGTCAGAAACCTGCTTTAAAATGCTACTCCTCAAAGCAAGCAAAAGGAAATGACACATACAATGACACAGAAGCAGAGCTGATTCTGAGTTAAATAGTTTCTGAGTTTCCCCAGGAGAACTCTGAAGCACTTAGGGAGGAAAAATCAGCACACTACCACTACACTGGAAGCAAGTGCATTCTATTTGGGAATAGCTACACTTTTTTCTCCCTCTACTTTCTGTATTACACAGTAATTTGAAGTGGAAAAATAAAGGTGGCAATCAGCAAGCTTTCAGAAACGATGGGAGAAGGGTAACATCAAAAAGGATCTGTGCTACCAGTTTCAAAATTTAAGTGGAGGATATAGAAATGCACTGAATTTTTTTTTCTTTAGCTCAGTTTCTTGAGTTCCTTGAAAACACTGTCATTACAACACAACTGTCTCCCAGGAAACTGCAGCAAAGCTCTCGCTGCACAAGTAACTAATAATCTCAAGCCTTAACTACAGTTTAAACCCTACCTGCTTCTTAGCACAGAACCCCTCGCACCCTACAGATGGTGAAGCCCAGGTGACAAGACAGGCAGGTCTCAATAATGACAAAACCCCTGCCAAATGCAGGGTCATAACACTAAATAGTCCAACAGTCTTATCACCACTGAGGTATATCCATGGCAAGGAACAGACTCTCCCCAAAACATGCCTGGCTTTCTTTAAAAAAAAATAATAATAAAAAAATAAATCTAAGCTGATGCATCAGAACAAGAAAAAACAGACTGAACATAAAAAATACAGCAATTCTTATGTACCTGCTGAAGACCTTGGGATAAGACTAACTAAGAGCCAAGTTAACTCTACTGATAACAGAGCTCAAACAAATACTCTTTTATCTCTCTAATCACAGATGGAATGAAGAAACTGGATATCAAAATGGAAAAAAAATAATATTCAAATAGTTGCATGCCTTTGGTTCTCTTATCTACTAAGCATCAAGAATGGGCAGTAGACTCAAAACTTAATTATTTTTCTCTCTCTGCAACAGGAAGCTTCACAGAGAGGCACAGAAATGTTTGTTCTGTCCAGAAAATTGTATGATCACACTTTTCCTAATCTTATTAGGACGAGGACATGACTCCATGTGCGAGACAGTATTTCCACTCTCAGCAGGAATGAAGGACAGTTATGTGAGTGCCCAGCTGTGTATAGTTGGGCAGAGTGAGTCTGTTCAGCAGCATAAAGTCCCAAGCTCAGAGGGCTGAAATGCCCAAGGAAATCAGGTACTTGGCTAATGTGAGCTCTTGTTCAGCACCTAACAAAACACATACAGAAAGTGACAGCAAAGAAAACGCTGAAAACCTGCTTTAAGGCTTTGTGACACCAGCCAGGTAGCACTAAAGACACACCAGTCTCTCCCTGTGACCTGCCATTCCACATGCATGGGCTACCTACAGCCCTACTGGTAACAGCTATTGACAGTGAAGTGACTTTCAAGAATTTTGGACTGATATTAACGACTTTTAGAAAGAACATGAATGAAAGAATGATTTAAAACAATAACCAGATAAAATACTCAAGATAAAGAATTAATAACCCCAAACACTGAAGAACTCAAATTTCATTCAAGTCAAGAAGAGATTTCCCGTTACAGACCAGGATTTTGGTTGACCAAGGGTTTTCCTTAATTAATAATTCATTTCCTTGCTATCGACTTCTTGTACCCAGGAAGTATGTTCCAGCTACTTAAGCAAGATAGCTACATTTAAAAACAGATAATTAATTTGTGAACTAGGGCAGAAAAATGGTCACTTTCTACCACCCATTCTGGACAGTATGCAAACCCATGTCTCTCGTACATTCATTACCCACACATCAGTTAGCAGCTTTATCCTCTAAAAGGAAGCTCTCATCAGTGTGTCAGTGACTAATTTGGCTCCCTTCTCACATATATTAATTAAACCCTCATCCAAATGCCGACTGGAAGATGAGCCCTTTTCCCTTGTAATGCTTTAAAATGCAATTAATGCTAAATGGTACATATAAAATATGCCTACAGACACAGATGGGTTCCAGAAGCAGAACCATTTGCCGCAAGCAACATTCATTCTGAACACGAGGTGATGCACCAGGACAAGCCAAGAAACAATGGGGCTTAATTAAATTTCATTTAATGAATATAAAATCTAGATACGGTACTCTGTAACAGCTTTGTCTGAAACACTGTCTGATCAGATCCCTTGGACTGTGGTATATAACAGTCCTTCTCCTTCCATGCCACTTGAACTCCAGATATTTCAACAGTGCCTGGGACTGGGCAAGATGTTTCCCTAGCACTCCGGTAGCCTGCTGTAGGTGCTACCTGGGAGGGAGATGGTGCCCCTGAGGCTGCACCAAGAACAGCTCCTGTCATCAGAAGGGCTTTATCCAGTCACATCCCTCCTGCCACCTGAGAAGGGACGTGTAGTTTTCAATAAATTGCTTGGGAAAAAGCATGTATTATCACAGCTGCTTTATTTCCGTATTAATTGGAAAACACACATATAGGCTGGGGGGCATAAAAGACTTGTGACAACTGCATACAAGACACAAACTACAAGACTAATTTGAAAAGACCACAAGCTTGCATGCAAGTTAAAAAATGCTAAGTCCAATTCCCCTTTCCCATTCTCATCCTCTTTGGCACCTCTGTGTAAAACAGAGCTGATGAAAGCTCAGTTTTCTTCAGTGTGTAGAAGGAATACTGATGATTTTATATGCATTTGGAGACATTCCCAGAAACAACTGAGGCGTTGGCAGGAGTTACGGGAAGTTAGAAGTCTACCTGCCTGTTTAAGCTTGAAACAACCCTGAGCCACACACTGCTTGTCCCATCGATTTTCAAAATCCTGATGCCAACCTATCAACAGCTCCTTACCCTACACATTTGCAACACTCTCTTGGACCTTTGGCAACAGCACATCGCAGTTTGGTAACCATCACCTAAACCAGCAGATAAGCACTGCAAAAAATGAAGTGACTAACCAGCTTATGAATATTTTTTTAAAATCCTCTAATTTCCTCCCTTCTATTGTTAAGCAGGCACACAGTAAAACAAACAAATACCCATCTGAAAATAGATTTTCTGTCTAGGTAGCTTTTAAGAAGACTGAATGATGAAAAAGCCTGAACCTCTGGCACAGAGAGAGACTGTTCAAAGTGAACACCCCTAGAGAAGGCAACATCTCAGAGTGAAAGGAGGAACGTATAAAGGGGATGAAGCTGACAGTTCTGGCAGAGGGGAGAGGCTAAGAAATAAAGTTCCCAAAACCTAGAGTAAAGCCCAGGATGGAAAGAATCAAATAGAGATTGTTTTTGAATTTGCATGCACCCTATAAAAGGCCCGACAAAGATACTTCAACTGAGATAAAGCTTCAAGGCTTGAATTCATTCAGGAATAAGCCTTACTTCTTCTGTGCACATCCACCAATGAGAGTCTGAAGGACCAAAATACAACTTTGCTACTTAAAAAAACCCTAAACTGGTTAACTCACTGTGCATCCTGAACAACACAGATACATTTAAGTATCTGTTGGATCTGGCAGAATGAACACCTTTCAGACTTGCAGAAAAAAGCAATAACAACAGTTAAAAGTAGATTTGTTTTGAACCATTTACTGTTCTATACATATTTAAAAAAACCAATAAAAATCCTCAAACCTTTCTGTGGCACACCAATTGTCACTTCAAAGGATTTTTCACATCCTTGACTACATCTGGTTCCTTCAGAGGCTGCTCTAGATGCAAAACAGATATGCTGTGAACTAAAATCTACTTTACAATGTAATGTTACCATTATTTGTTAACATCCTGCTCTACTATTTATTGTTTTTTGGTTCAGCATAATTTGCTGGACACAACCATACAGACCTGACGCAGTTTATTCAGCTCCTGTACTGCAGTTTTTTCTCCTCTAGCTGCAAGTGAACTGATTTCAGCAGTTATCTGAACATTGACCCATTCCATCTGGGCCTAACATGAAATTTTGAAAGGAGCCATGTAACACTGAACAAATCACCATAAAGAATTCACAGGTTCATTGATGGCAATACTTTTTATTAGAAAGAGTAACAAAGTGCTTTCCATAGAATTCACTTAATACAGAGTTTTTAAGAAATATGATTTTTCCTTTTAATATGGACAATTTTGATGTGATTTTTCAGTGCAAACAGGGTTCTCCAAGATTCTCCTGCACGTGGAGTTTCTTCTCTGTACACAGTAGTTCAAACATTTATGCATTTGGTAGGTGTGAAATAGTACTGAAGAGTCCATCCTTTAAAAAAACGAGGTTATGTAAAACGCTTTCCATGTCACGCTAACCAACAGAAACTGCATCATTTGTTGTTCAACACAGATTTAAGGGACATAATTCCTTCATACAGTCCTACACACAGATGCATAAAGGTGCTTTCAGTTCTATCAAGAACAATAACATTTAACATCATAAATAACATTATCAATTTTTACTCTATAGGCAACAGTGAAATTGACTTTTTTTTTTTAAATTAACCTTCTGCTTTTTAGCTAGGGACATCCTTTGAGCACTGGTGCTTCCTCTGCCTTGCAGCTACATCTGGATGGAATGAAGAATACAAGGCAATGACTGTTCACCCATTTCCTCTTTGTTTTGACACACATTTATGACCAGATTTTTTTGGACACATATATGCATCGTTTCACCGCATTCCATTTTGCACTCTTTATGTCTGATTCTAACTCAGTCCCCCTTTTTCCTTAGCCCCTCTTTCCTTTCCTGCAAATGAGAGGGAGATAATATAGTAATTGCACAAAATTAGGACAGACAATTCAGTATAAGTTCTTATATATGAGGGAATGTATGAACAGAAGAGGGGTATTTTCCATGCAATACATTATTTTTCTTTTTCCACTTTCAGTCAACCTAACACTATTAGGAGGATTATTTTTTCATATTTTTAAAAATGAAAAACTTCCATGAAGAACAAGACATAGCAAGTTACCCTTAAGAGAAACCACACAAGACATTCACTATACACAATCTCAGTCCAAAAGCTACTTTTCCCCACAGTACATGTATAACATGAACAGTGAACAACCAACTGAAATGAATTCATGAGTGCAACAGTCACAGTTATGCATATATTAAAAGGTTACACACATATAAACAATGTCCTCACTGAACCTGTTGGTCACACTCACGATTCACCGTTCCCCATTCCATATGTACAGAGCAAGATCACCACCTCAAGGAAATACCACATGCCATCTCACAGCACAGCCTCTATACACAAGAGTACTACTGCAAAAAGAGTATCACAGAGACACTTTTTCCTACAGGATGAAAGGAATTAGATGAGACCCTCTGAACAGTAACTGGATTGTGGGAAGAAAGAAAGAACATTTTTTTTTTTTTTTACTTTTAATGACAGGATGCTTTTGTAGTACAGTCCTTACACAGGAGAAGAATACACATAAAACCACCATTCTATCTATACAAATTACGCAGAGGTGTAAACAGATGTTCTGCTTCTAGGGGACTTGAAACAAACTCAAAGTTTACCCCTAGGCACTTTAGAGCACAGAGCTCCTGCCTCTGAGTTCAGCCTGTACCTGCTGTTTGCTTTGGGTCTTCCAGATGAGAACAACAAATCCCTGCATCCAGAAACACCTTCTGTTGTCCAACATTTCCCTGCTACAAGTGTAACTATTTAACTATGTGCCAATCAACACGGGTTGCCATCTGACCACAGAGCTGGGGCCTCAGTCCCACTTCCCTGCAGTTCTGATGGTTCAGCAAAGCCTCTCAGATCCACAGTCAAGGTCATCTGAAGATCCAGACAGGTAACCTGGCTCCTCAGAAGGTAACTACATGTTCATTAGAAAAGCACAGAGACATGTCTGCAGATGGCATTTCAGTACATAAAGACTTTAAAGGAGCTGGGCCTTCATGTTTACTGCCCTAAATAACAATTATTTCCCTAACAGGAAAGTCCATAAGGACTGGGGCCAGAGGCCCTGGAAATAGAGCCTAGCAGTCAACATGGTCCATGCAGGCATAAAGCTGGTCTTGAGAATCCAGTTGCAGGACTGGGACCATACAGAAACTTCCCCTAACTTCAAAAATCTCTGAATAAGACAGCATTTTCAACTAATTGATTGTTGATCTAATTTATTGTTCTTTAGGAAAAAGTCACTGCAAAAGTTTAAGTAATTTTCTGTAAATTTCACATCTCCTATTACATTTCTTTCAGTAAATATATAATTTCACTGGACCATAGATTAAGTCAATTTTGCAATTTAAGTTTCTTAGTAAAAGTAATGTATACCAATTATTAAATTGGCAGCCTATTTAGTAGTAGTATTAAAGTAGAAGTACTAAAGATTCTGTTTCATTTTACTGTTTTTCTTCAAACCTGGAAATATTCAGTACACCCCTGGTGTGGCCTCTGGGGAGTCAGAGTGAAGTATATACCCTATTCCCTAATTTGTGTGGCCCATGACATATACCTATAGGTAGGCATTTTTTGTTGCCCAGTGTGGAAATGAATCAGTTAAGACTACTAAATAAAATGACCACCTGGTTTCAACTACATTCTTGCCCTGCATGAGGAAACAGATCTGGTTTGCTGACGTGAGCAAGGCTTTAGCTGATGTGGGCCCACACTGCAAAACCAGGGAAGCATTAAGAGATCTAGTCTGATATCTGGTTGTTCAGACACTTCACACACCACCCAGAGGAAGCAGACAACATCCTAGCACTGCTGTCTGGAATGGCAACTCTCCAACACTGCAGCTGAAACTACCTACAAACTCCATGAATTATCCAAATATTTATGTTAAGAAGGAGGGCTGGGGGAAAGAGCAAGTACAAAAAATAAAGAAAGAAAAATAGCAGCAGGAGCTGAGTACATTTCAAAAAAACAAGGCAGAGCTGCATTAGACCACTTGGCCAATGTAGGACTGCAATTTCTCCTTAACAACAGCTGAAGCCTTGTGTGCAGTCACTAATATTAGTATAAGAGCATTTTGCTGGTATAGCTTGTTTCTTAGGGGAAAGCTTACTATAAACTATACAAACAAAAGATGCTTTTGTGAATATTTGTCATTGTAGTTTGTTACTAAACCTCCCTTGTGCAGACGCAGCTTTTCAGCAGAACACTAACAAATTATGCAGATTCAGGGAACAAACAGAACATAAGCCTCCCCCAACAGTGAAAGAGGACACTCACATCGAGTATCCTCTTAAAATCAGCAGGAAATTTTCACTATACAAAGCAAGAAGATGGGGAGACGAGAGTGGACAACAAAAAGCCAATGTTTGGGCTAAGGCCCCAAGAGTGCAGAAAACAGTACATTTGACACCATTATATTACAAACATCTCCTTTCCCCATACCCCCTAAAGATGTAAGAGGGCACTGCTGATTTGGCTTAAAATGCATAATTTTAGTCCCCCTCACCTCAAATGTTGGAATTTCAGCAATTTGAAGCATTGCAGCTTTTGATATGCTGCCCATTTACTTTAAACACATAAATCCACTGACATAGTGATGGTGTAGAAATACATAATCTGAACAGTATCTATATAAAATTTTACTGTTGTACATAAATAATGACAAGGCACAGAACAGCAACCAGTCCAAGAGCTTGTAGGCCAAGAAACCAGAGCATAACCCAGAAGAATATAATTATTACAGGTTCTACTATCCGTTCTCCAAAGTACATCCTTGTGAAGCCTATTCTGATAAGGCTTTTGTTTAGTTCGCCGAAGAGAGTCCCCATCTTTTTATAGTCATCTATTACAGGTTCTGTGGTGTGGTTCCTTTGCTCTTGCTGGACCTGTAGACAGAAGACAAAATAAGGAAATATGTTGTACAATCTTATTGCTGTCTCATTATGAACAAGTCTCATCTATTTCTGTTTGAATGCATAAAACTAAGATACACATGCAATAAATTTATTCCTTAAATCAAGATATTGAAAATGCTGTGTAGCTTGTGACTTTGGCACAATGTTAACGATGTCACTTTTCCAAACCTGGGACACTAAAGTACTGCTACAAACATATGATAGCCTGTCTCCCCTTGAGACACCAGTCTAGAGGGGTAAAGCTCTCCTGCAGGTCACACATCTTACCTGTCTGTGCAACCTGTCTGTGGTTGTCAGGACAAACAAAGTGGAATGAAATGCCAGTAATTTCAGGGAGGGGATTTAGTTGAAGTAGATTTGTTATAAATTATTTCCAGAATATCTTCAGAACCACAAGAATGATACAAAACTATTAAACATGAACTATGAAGTATTTCACACCGAAGCACAAGGGAACTGAAGGGCTACTATCACTGCTGAAAGAAGGGCATAGGACTCAACTAGCAAGGTGACAAACATCTATCCCAATGTTGATGTAAGAAGCCATGCAAGTCAGGCAAAGGAAGACAGACCAAAGGCCTGCACAGATGCAAAGTAGTGGTACAAAAAAGCAAAGGGGAGGGGAAATAAGTGCTGGACTTTTTGCAAAGTGAACAGTGGTGGAACAAACGCATAGGAAGGCAGAAGACCATCTTTAGATGAAGATATCACAGAGTTAAATATCACTTCAGAAAATGTGAATGTTTCAACATGTAAATTGCAACTAGATAAGAGGTTGAGATCTCTCATTTCCCAGTGTCCAGAGATCCTTTGCACAAAACCTTATTGTCTTGTGTTTGCGTATGACAAGACGAACGTGTTTTAAAGATGATGAACGTAAGTCTCCTAATGTTTCCATTAGGCAGCAATGAAAGCACATGAAGCAAGTACTCATCAATATTTCAGTCGACTGATCAATGGGTCCTACAAATTGCCTGCAAACTCTATGGGCAATTAGCCTACTCCCAGATTCAAAGCAAACATGTTCTGTCTTCAAGGATGAAAGCTATTCTGCATCCCTTGTTACACGGCATGGCCTTGGTAGAGAAACAGAAATTCCCTCCCACAGCAGTGCCAGGCTCTCCACTAGAGAGCAAGTAACAAAGTGAATTCCCATTCCCACAGAAGAACATCCAGCAAAGACCAAAGGAAGACTACTGTTTTTCTAGGCCAGACTTTAGGCCACGATGCAGAACCTGCCTGCTGAGTGAAGGCTGGGTGAAGCTCCACAGCTGCTACTGAAAAAAAACCCCCAACAAAACCCCAACAGTCCCTCAGTTGAGAGTGCTTGGATATTTTTTTCTGTGCTTATCCATAAAGAGTCTGGTTTAAGCTTTAGTACAGAATCCCAGAAAGGGAGGGGTGCAGAAGCCTAAATAGTAACATGTTCATAACTAATTCATAACTAACATTGTGTTCACTCTTTCTGCGGTTCTACACAAGAGCCTGAGTGTGGAGAACTGCAGGACTGCAGGTTACGTACAGCCAGACACCCCCTCGTCTCCTTTCAGTCTGCTTCTCAAACCCAGATCATTTTCTCCTCCTTACTGGGTGTGGAAACTCCAGTTTTCAGCATTTTGGCTTTAACTGTGCTTTATTTAATTCAAATAAATGTTGACTCGTTAATTCCAGTGTTTCAAGATTAGTCTCTTCCGGAAAGGCAGAGCCTCCTGTGAGCTCCTGCAGACTAGGCAGGGCTGGGAACACAATGTTACTACAGGAACTCTCATCTCTCCATTCCCAAAAAGCACAGGGAGCCAAACAAGCTAAGTGGTATTTTGATCAAAACAACTAGGGAAAAGAGAAAGGATGTGCCAGGAAGGGAAAATATATTTATTTGCATCTTGCATGCAGAGACCAGCGGGAGCATATGCCTGTGGGATGAGGGCAGAGGGGATCAGAGCGCAGCTCCCAGCTCGTGTCAAGTGCTGCAGAGATCACTTCTGAGAGAAACAGTCTGCAGGAGAAATCACTACATTTTCTAGCAAAGTAGCCAGTGAGAGGGAAACAAATGCATCACCTCCTTGCCTCTGGATTGCTAGTGGTACTAACAAAGGCTCCTGGGAGCCTTTGCAAAGAGCAAGCCCAGTGCAGCACTGGCCAGGAGGCCACCAGCAGGAATGTGTCTGCAAGCTCCTCTGCAAGCTCTATCTCACTGGGCTAAGCATGATTAACTCTACGTGACCACGCTGACAACATCTCTCCTGGTACGAGGCAACTGTAGGACATGGGATTTCGCTTGCAGCCCCTCCTGCTTTGATAAGGTAACAGCAAGGACTGCACGCAGTCTCTTAAGCAGGGTACAGAGTGAATTCCACCTCACTTAGGCAGTCCAGGTCTTTTTGATTTTTTATTTACCTCACCCTCGCCTTCTCAAACAAGGGTAGATTCATTAATTCCTAAAGCGATTATGCAAAGGCAGCTTCCAGGTGCAGAGACTGACAAGTACGTGTTTAATTACGGAACAAGTGTCAAATTTTCCCAAATATTTTCAATAGCTTATAAAACCTTTCAAAATGATCGTGAAGATTCTCAAGACTTCAAAGTCTGCTTCAGTTAATTCAGGCTGAATACATCTTGCTTCAGGCAACTCAGCAAAAAGCAAGCGAAGCTGAAAACATGATTAGCCGTGAAACACTGATGGCATGTTCTTTGCTATTGCATAATAATTTACATGCTGAGCAAATACCTTTCTTCTGAGGTGTAGCTAAAATAGAGCTATTAGGGCAAATACTCCAGATCACTAAAGATTGTTAAATAAGCTTAACACCGCAGCTAAAATTTTTCTCACTAATTTTCAGGGCAACAGTAAAATGGCACACAATCCCATATATGTGCCAGTAGCTCTCAAACCATAGCCTCAGAACCAAATACTTTTTTTTTCCCCCAAAAGTACTTTTCTAAACATTTTTAGATATTGACCATCTTTAGCAAACACGCAGTTCCCAGTTGACTCTTAATTTTTACAGAACTATTTTCACAGGGCTATTTTCATACTAAATCTTGCTGAATCAATCAGCCTGAAGCCAGACAGACACTACCATAAAGAAAAAATGCTGAGAGAGAAATGTACCCATTCCGAGCAGCTGCACCCCACCCCCCCGCCCCTACAAAACAAAACTTCCTCATTTAAAAGCACAAGAAGTTTCTGTTTCAAAGTTGCTAGTTTTAAAAATCAACAACCCAGCCTTGGCTTCATAACTTTTAAGAATTATTTCTGTGAGGGAATTTCTTTGCCTGCAAGTAGCTCCAGAGAAAGCATGCTTTTTCCAGGCCTTCCCAGCAGCTCTTCTCCTTATAGCTAACATGTACTTTGCAGGGGACACCCCCAGACTTCATCTGCCACAATGCAGGAGGAAATGTAGGAGAGAGACACTTCAACTGCACTAGTTTGTTTGCCTTTCCTCACTCTTTGAACACAGGAGCGACAAAGAAATGCAAAGGGACTGGGGAACAGAAGTGCAGCCAGAGATATAGATGGATATAGATTAATGCATGCCCAAAATATCTCCTGAAAAGAGCAGTTCTGTCTCCCCAACTTCTCTCTCCTTCCTCCAGTTGGCTGAAAGACACTAAATACACACATATAGTATTATTCCTGAAGGATAAAGGAGAATGGGGCTTTCCTGAGTGAATAAATCTAAATAAAAATGTATTAGAAATGCTGATTGCATTTGTTTCCTAACCTAATGTTTCTCATCAAATTACTGTAATGAATTACTTCTTACTGTAATTTAAATAAATTTTACATCAAAGATTTTATTTTAGACTTACTGGGATCACCTAGTCTGAATCTACCCTCTGCCAGTTTGAAGTCATTCCCCCTTGTCCTATCCCTACATGCCCTTGTAAAAAGTCCCTCTCCAAATCTCTTGTAGCCTCCCTTAGGTACTGGAAGGTGTTACAAGGTCTCGCTGGAGCCTTCTCTTCTCCAGGCTGAACAGCCCCAGCTCTCTCAGCCTGTCTTCACAAGAGAGGTGCTCCAGCCCTCAAAGCATCTTCATGGTCCTCCTCTGGACTCACTCCAGCAGGTCCATGTCTTTCCTGTGCTGGGGGCTCCAGAGCTGGATGCAGTACTCCATACTCAATTTCATATTTGGTTTCTGTTTTTTTACTTTACTTAAAAACAGAGTTATCATATGGAACAGAAGGGGAAGAATCTGATCTGCCTTACTGCTTAGCATACACAATGTCCTTTGCAAGCCTGCTGGTACACGAATGTGCCCATCAAGCCCCCCATTTCCTCTTGTCTTTTCAGATATTTGGTATTATAAAATTTCCCTCCGTATTCGAAATGGCACATTTTCATCAGCAAAGCCATTATCTGCTGTCTTCCACTGTTTACTGGTAGAAAGTCAGAACTTGAAGGTCCAAACTCCAAAAAACTTTATACAGGAACTTGGTAACTAAATTTTCCCAGTTTTTATGGCCAAATGGCTTAGGGGCTTTGATACTTTAGGGAAAACCATAACGTGCCCTCTCAGATTTGATGCAGGATGCCATAAAATCGCCTTCTTTTCAGAATTAAACTCTATAAGGATGTCAGAGAGGAGATACTAAGCCCAAGTTCTGTCTGCTTCCAGCACAGCTGATGTTCCTACATCCCTGAAGTGCTTCTGAAAAAATCCCCCATGTAATTGAATGTTTTCCTTGACTAGCTTTAAAACAACAGAGAAGGTAAAGTCAACTCATCCTGCTGAACCCAACTAACATCCGGTTGTGGCTTTACCAGTTATGTTTGTCATCAACACAACACACAAAATTCCCTGTGTTCTGACCACTAACTACCCTTGCTTATGGCAAACTTCCACCACATTCACGCAAAGTCACTGCTTCCTAAATTCAGGAAAGCACATGGTATGTCAAGAGCAGAGGCTGCTTCACACCAGTCTGACAGGAGGATCCTTTTCTTGCTTATTCCCTTCCTATCAAGGGGTGTTTTGATCATGCAGAGACACATGAGATCCCATTGGAACATCGTCCCCCTGGAAAGAAGCCATCTTTGCAAGGAGTCATGTGCTACTAAGTGGGAGAGAAGGATAAAGTTAGGCACTGAACTTTTCACAATGGCTTAAGACTGATCCCTGTCTGCATCTCCTAAGTGTAATGTAACCAGTGCAAGGTCTTTTCCTCTCAAATTGCTGGGAGCACACAGTTCCTGCCTCAGACCATTTGCAGATCACACCAAGGCAAGTAAGTCTGCCAAGCTCTTGGAGGATGCAGAACACAAATGGATCTGAAGGGGACAAGAGCCTCACTTGGGAAGTTATTTTCCTGTGGCTAGATCAAAAAGAGCATGGAAGCCCAGATTTAGCATTTATTCTTTTCTGCTGGGAGGACTGAACAGCTGTAAAGTAACCACAAGGAGTCTCAGTCCTGTAACCTCATCACTGCACTAGCTGTGGGGAGAACAGGTATGGTTATGGTCTTTTGGGTATTTCACCTGATGAAGCAGCAGCTTGGTCCACAGTTTTCCACACTCAGCCTAAGGATCTTGTGATGGCATGTTTAGTTTGGATTTTTTTTGTGCGTGTGGAAAAAAAAAAACCAAGTAACTGATTTGAGTGAAATAATTGGATAAAGTTCAACTGCTTTTGTTCTGTGGGAGGAAGTAGATGAACATAAGAAACCCGTGCCACTAGAAGATTCAGGGTATTTTGTTAGAAAAAGAAAATAAAAATCCATTCAACTACTCTGAAGGTATAAGATCCATCAAACCAAACCAAATAGCATTCTTCTATTTTTCATGACTAATGAATTGAAGAAACCTCAACAATCTTCTCTTGCTCAGACACTTGAAAAATTCCCCCCCACACTCAACAATAGCACTAAGCTGAGTACAAGTCCATCATTTTCTCTTTTCCTGCATCATCTGCCTGAAACAGGATTAGACAAATGTGAACTCCAACAATGGGGGAGAAATGTCCGATGGATTGGGAAAATAATTACTCTCCACGTAAAAACATTATTTTACAGTCAAAAAGTGCTGCTGGGCAAAGAAGGTAAAGAGAGAGGACACAAAGGTATATACAATATCCATCTTCCCACACAAAAAAGTAGCAGCATCTCCAAATTGTTTGACGTACCTCAGATCACAATTCATCACATGTACAGTTATAAAAGAAAGAAAAAGGAATGGCACATTTAAGAGACTTATTTCCACATTAGATAGAAAAGAAACCCCTTTTGAGTTTTGTAGTAAACATGTTTAACATCATCTAAATGAAATCTTAAGAAAAAACTGCAATAAAGAAAACACAGGGATATCACATTTACATACCCACATGCACATTTCACCTTTTTTTTTCAAGTAAAAGGTTTCCTCTGCACGATTTAACTGCTCACTATCTATTTTACTCCAGTTGTGGTTATTTTTACTCCAGGGAACAGGTGGTGTGTCTGCTAGCTGAAGCCCACAGACATTTAAATGTCAAAAAAGCCAGTGAGATACGACTTAATGGACATGCTAACTTACTGGAAAATACTCGTATATTTTTGAAAGCTGGGACATTAATGTTCAGAAGCGACTGCATCACAGAGTCATCTGTTTTTAGAGGATGCAAATTAAAACTGAAAGCACTTTAGGACCAACCTTAAGGAAAATACAAGATGAAAGTGAGCAGATGAGAGAGACCAGGATGGAAGAAACCACAAGCTCCCTCCCCTCCAAAACAAAGAGACCAAGTTCTGCTGGGTGCAGATGGGGATATGTATCAGCCAACACACAGCTACAAGTATTTGATAGTTGAATAACCAGCCATTTTAGTCCTGGAGGAACGAATCACTTGGTACTAAAATCCTGCTGGTACTCAGCCATCTGACTGTCCAGTGTATTGCCACGGACAGGCTTTGGAGATCTGCAGTGAACAGCAAATTCCCAGGTCATGACCTCCTCTTTCTCCGAGCCACCGCCTCATCCCATCGCAGGGCACCAGCACAAAACCCTGCCAACGCACTGGTTGGGTGGGTGCAGGCTTTCTGCTTCCTACTCCTCCACATATGCAAAAGAGACAGTTTCGTTACTAGTAACACCTGGCATGTGATCAGGATTTCACCCTGCTTTCCTACACTTAAAAGGTAACTTATGTTCAAATAAAAGAAAGTGAAATTTGCCCAAGAAGGGCAAATAATTTTATTGGAAAAGTTTCTGATTTTCTTCCTCTTCCACTACAGCAGGAAAAAAACCAGTATCCCTTTGTATCCTTTGCTAGCATAAAACTAACAATTAGTATTTAACCTTGGAAATGTAAGCAGTAAAAAGATCTTGATATTCAGCCAACAGACTATTAAGACAACAAAATCAATTTCAACTGTCTGGAGGAAAAAAACAACAAACAAGGTTCATTTCTCTGGGCTAATTTTAATCTGATATTTAAGTATGAAAAGATTAATAGATTAGGAAATGAGCAAAAAAACATACTTCACTTCCAAATGAAAAACAAGATAGAAAAAAACTAAGTTTAACTTGTTCCTCTGAGAAAAAGAAGCAAATGCAAGAAAAGTAGCAAAAAACCTTTATACCAAAAGCACTGTACAGCAGCTACCAATAAAAGTGACATACTTAGAAGAAGTTTAAATAGAAAGATTCCAAACCGAAGATTGGGTTAACATTCATTTTACAGCAGGAATCTAGACATCATTTATAAAATTGAGACAAGATGTTTCTATAGAAACAAGCAATAACATAAGAAAAGCAACAGCACTGGATTCCCCTTAGTCAGCCTTTACAGCAACTCAAGTTTAGAATCAACAGTTGCTGGAACAAACTTCAAAATACCAGGAGAGGTTTTGTGCACAGGAGATGAAAAGGCTTTTCCAGATACTTAACTTGTGCATGGGTGGAGCAGAGATGGCTTCAAGAGGAAAAGAGGCTTCTCTCAAACACAAAAATAAGTGTTGGAGCCCCATAATTTTGGGAGTAAATTTCCCCACCAAGAGAGCACCAGATAAGAAAGTGTACAGATGGGAACCTAGCACAGAAGCATTGTGGGAGAGGAAACCTGCCTGCCTCCATGTTAAGATCTACTGTCTCTCTTCTCCATTTTTGGGTGCTGTTTATGCTCCTCCTTATGCTCCTACTACTGTCCCTGTAACTTGATCCCATCCATGCTGCAATTTTAGAGATCAAATGCAGTACTAATTCATCTTTTCCTTACACCTGCAACACTAAATTTCCATAGGATTTTGTTTATCAGGGTTCCCCCACTAAAACTGGTCAGCTTGACCCAGCAAAAGGCTTTCAATCCCTGTATGTTCAGCATGGTTTCAATGCACTGGTTTGCTAAAATGAAACAGCTGTTAATTTTGCCTTACAAAGAAAGGATTTCTATTTGCTTCTATCTCCAGAATACTTTTTTCTTTAAGAAAATGGGATCTTCACATCATTCAAGCAGAGCACGTTATCCTGCTTACTATTACAGTTATGTTTGAAACGTTGGATTTTTTTTTTCTTCAAATGCTGTCAAGCCTCAGAAAACCGACTAATGCTTTTTAGAAAGTTACTATCACTTATTATTTTGTAGATATGAACCTCTGCAGCAGACTTAAATTATTTGTAGAGCCTGAACAAATTTGGGATTAAGCCTTCCCTGTCTGGTATGACTATTTTCAGAAACAAATCCCAAATGGCAAGCAGGAAAAAACTTCAATTTTCAGATTATCTCATTGTAGAATAAATCAGGAATAGGTTTCTAGCCTTAGGCATCAGTTTCCACATATACAAGTGCACGTTAAAACATTCTCGGCCACTACTGATTTATGACAAACTATACCATTCTGTGCAACACAGCATACATCCATTCTACAGTCTGATGAACAATTAGGCATTTACACAAGGGATACCACAAATGTGTTGATATTATCCTCTAGTTCTGTTTCTGGTCATTCTTCCCATACTGGAGAAATACTAGTGATACTCGAGACTTATACAAAAAGTTCAGGACTCGAACTTAAAGTTAAGACACCCAAACCTCCTCAACAAAATTCTCAACAGGAAACCCCCAAGCCCTTTTGTAACAGACCTCTAAATCTGATGTCATCTATTAGAAGATAAAATACTCCGCTTATAGAGATAAAACACTGTTAAAAATAATAATAAAACATACCAAAGAGTTACAAACTCAGGTTAATGAAAAGGTGATCATCTAAGCTAATTTAATCTACTTTTGAATACATGTATCACATATTAACTCTGCACTTAGACATTTTCTAGAAGCATTGGGTTTACGTTTTAACAGCACTTTGGATTCTATGTATGCAAATCCAGTGTGAGGTGGAGATCCCAACCTCACTGAAGCAACTGGGGATTTTGCCATTGCCTTCAACTTTGATTATGAGAAACTAAATCCCATTACTTCCCAGACAGACAGTTTTCAGTCCTGAAGGAAGTCACAGTGCCACAGCTTTCAGGAACTCTGCTGTGACACAGTTTGGCTTCAAATTGCCTATAGACAGAGCAGGTGCTGTGTCTGCTGCTAACACGACCTCATCCCTTGCTGTATGGCATGTGCAAGATGCAGAAGACACAAATGCAGGAGTTTTGCATCACCTTTTATTATTATAACACATACTTTTCTATTCTTATTTCATGGTTTAATTTATAGGTGTTGATGAGATTTAGACTGCACTAATGTGACAGTGGCTAACCTATTTTAGAAAGTGGGTTAGGGAAGGAGATTTGATCCTTATCTGTAGTGATGTTGAGAATACAGGACAATGTGTGTGTCTGACTAATAACTATTAACAGTTAGGAAAAAATTGTGAACTTGCAGGGCGAAGCAGCAATCTGCTCCCACAGCTTCAGCAACAGCTAAAGCTTTTGGTGCTTTCATGTACCACTTGTGAAGCCCAGCAGTGCAATAAAGGAGAGGTGGAAGAAACTACCCAGGTTCTGCAGTGCTTTGAAGACTACAGTAAGTGTAATTATTTTTATCTTTGCATGCAAACCTACAAAGGATATTAATCAAATTAGCATCCAGTTCAGCTCTCAAATCTAATCACTGAAGTAATTCTAGTTTATTCAAATAATGAATTCCAAAGGCTATGTATAAAATTTAGTTACATATCCTCCCATTTTTTTAAAAAAGTGCATGTCAGTAATTTCACTAAGCACGTCCTTGCTGACACAATAAATAAAAAATTAAACCCAGAGGGTTTGGCATTAAATAAGTAGACATTTCCTACAGAATACTCTCTCTTAGAAAATATTATAAGGTGTATACATTATTATTTAGGTCCTGCTTGTCAGGAAGGTATTCTTTTAGCATTATGCTACAAGATATGATCTTACACAAACTGAGCTTATTTTGCAGGAAACGGGAAAAACAAATCATACCCAGGTTTGTAGCCTCAGATCCTCACCTAAAAAATCCTCTCAAATAAGGCCAAAGGATTTGCTCTCATGCAGGCTTTACTTCACACCAGCTGAGAGAAGTAAGAATTTACACCACCATCAGAGCAGATTTTGACTCCTTTCTTTTGCACTGCACATACCACTAAGGCGGCGCACGCATTTATACTTCAGGAGAGAATGTGAAACAGGAAAACATGAGTTGAGGATCAGAGTCTGTTAACAGTGCAAACACCCTCAGCAAACACAGCGACACTGCTGGGCCTCCATGAGGTACTCTAGTAAGGACTCAGCCTGGAAACAGGATTCCTGCCCGCTGGAACAGCGGTGTTCAGCAACAGCCCTTCCATGAGAGCACAAAAAGGGCAGGGGCTACTGATTATTTTGAGAGAAATATCAACACATTCATGAAAGCAAAAGAAGTACAGCACGTGACTAGCCTCGGTGACACAGGAGACCTCCAAGTCAAGCTCCATGTCTGTTCTTTTCTTGAACAAGAGAATATGGGACTTTCTGTCAAAGTCTGCAGCAAGTGAACGCACCACCAACTCCTCACCTAGCTTTGCTCTTCCCCACACATAAAAATAAAATACTCCTATTTATTTATCAAATTATGATTAGTTTTTACTGCTATTTTATACAACATTGACATTTTCTATGCATATTAAATAAAGGGAACTCATATTCCTTATTTCTAAATCTAGTTTATTATTTGCCCAGCTGCTGGCACCTCAGTATGCAGAAAAACTATTCCATGCTACAACAGTGAAATATTTCCAGTAAACAGGAAGGATTTTCTCCTCCTTCCTTGTGGTCTATTTAAAATTTCTGCCTTGGTATCCTATTGTTATGCCCCAACTTGTCAGAAAGGGCCAGGATCACTACCTGTATCTGAGAAAAGCCAATAGAGAGTTTCTCAACCACGTGTGCCTGTGTCCAACCAAGGAGTACCTTTATACCAACTTCATTTTAAAATGTGTTTAGGGAACATTGGAAGGCAGTTCTTCAGCATGCACCATCCCCGAGAAACACCATCACACTGGTCACTAAGAAGCAGTGGTAACCTGCAGGGAGCAATCTCCTCAGCAAAGAGTTACAACCAGTTTGAGAGAAAGAACAGATGAGATGATCTAATGCAACTTTTTAACGTCTTTTTCCAGGGAAGACAGCAACAAGAACCAGCAAGTATTCCTGACTCTCCTGTGATATCCTGCAGGAGGACTTAAGGATGTAGAGACGGGAACTGCTGAGCCTCTCTTGGGTGAGTTTGTCCTTACACTGCATTCAGGTATGTGTCCTGCTCTGCACTATTTTTCTAGAGAAAGGGACAAGAAGATGCACTGACTTACGTAAATGGTGACCCAGTGAATTCTCAAGTACCAGCATATTTCACTGGCCCACTTCTAGATGTAATGTCTGGCAAGTACTACCAGACACTTCCAAATATTAAGCTATTTTATCTGTGAAAGGGCTCACTCATGGTTAAGGGGAGAGCATCTTAAAAGAATCTTCAACAAAAAATATTCTTCTTTTATTTAAATAAAACATCAGTAGAGGTGCATTTAGAGCACTGCCTTTGTCTAAACACCGGGACGATGCTGTCTGCAAAACAAAGGGTACATGGAAAGCCAGTTTACAGTTAACAATAGGGAAACGGTCCTTTCATTCCCTAAGCAAAAAACCCACTTCCGTGCAATAAAGACATAAATTCTGAAGAAAGCAGACAAAAACCAACCAACCAAGCAAGCAAAAAAAGAGTTGGTGGTTTTCTCCAATTACAATTTATTAAATTTCAGGAGCAATAAAAAGACTAAAAGCTTAAAATATTCAAGTGAAGGAACACAAGAGCTAAACTACTGGGGAATTCGGGGATGACAAGAGCACCCCGGTTATTTCCAGCGAGATACACGTGGATGCCGTGCGGGAACCATCTGCTCCCACCCTCTCCCAGCCGAACTAAGCGTCCCGAAGGGAAGAAGGAGGTTCAGGCGGGCCCACCGGGGGGATCCTCCAGCATCACGCGTGGGCAGCCCCACGCAGCTCGGCTGGGTTGCATAAGCCCCGCCGCAATGGAGCGTTACCCGGGAGCGATTCACCCGCGTGGGCTGCACCGGGAACGCCACGGGAGAGGAACCAAGAGGCGTTCACGGGTTCCCGCTGCCCGACGGCGGGGCAGCCCCGGGGCCGCCCTCCCAGCCCCCTCGCCGGCTGACACCCACCTGCTCCTCCGGGCGCCGCCGGTGCCGGGCGGCCGCCGCCCCCGCTTCCCGCTCGCATTCCCCGGGCGGCGGCGGTGGTGGCGGCGGCAGCAGCTCCGCCGCCGAGCCCATGGCCCCTCCGGCCGAGCGCAGCCCGCGCTCCCGCCGCTGCCGGGGCGGGACGGGGCCGTCACGGGGCGCGGGGAGCGGCGGGAGGGCGGCGCCGCGGGGAGCGAGGGGCGGCCCCTGGCACGGCCCCGCGCCGGGACTGGGGGGGCCCGGGGCGGGGAACCTCCTGCTGCCGGGTCCCGAGTGGGACAGCAGAGCTGCTTGCTGCTAGTTCAAGCTGAAAAAAACCCCCCAAACCTACCGAAACCTAAACACCCACTTTCCCAAGCTTTTGTTAAAACCAGGAAGCGCCAGGTGTTAATAAAGCGTTAATTTTAGCACCACTCCCTGTTGGTATGTCCCTGGGGAGGAACGGCTGCCTCTTGGCAGTGTGAGGTGTGGCATTTGCTGTTCCTCCCTCGGGAAAGAGGAAACATTGGCCTCGCTCTTCCGAAGGTGCCTGGATCAGGTCCTCTTTCTTTAGAAGGAACTAACACACGCTAGGAAGAAGGAAACACAACAGCTAACCCAGAAGATGAGGCTTGGTGTATGGAGGACTAGATTTAGATTAGGGGATGTTTAGATTGGATATTGGGGAAAAATTCGTCACTGAAAGTATGGTCAGGCATTGAAACTGGCTGCTCAGGGAAGTGATGGAGTCACTGTCCCTGGAGGTATTTAAAAGATGCATTGATGTGGCACTTGGGGACATGGTTTAGTGGTGAACTTGGCAGTGCTGGGTTAACAGACTCGATGGTCTTAAAGATCTTTTCCAATCTAAATGATCCTCTGATTCTACATTAATAAAGTGCCGCTGCACAGGGGTGTATTCAGTTCCCGCTCCAAGCACAACTGTACCTCTATAGAGAGGCCTCGTTCCTGCCAGCCCTGCACATCTTATCCATGCTGTCAACCCCAGCACAGCACAGGAAGGACGGAGCCTGAAAGTGCAGCTGGATCTCAGTGCATGGCATTCCCAAACTCTAGTGGGACCACTGTCATCACCTTTACGCATCTTTTCTCCTCATCCAGAAGCCAGTTCATGCATTACGGGTGGCGGGTCTGCTTGGCTCAGTTTTCTTTGCACAAGCAATTACTGGAGGTGCTAACAGGTTGCAAGATAGTAGGATTATGTGCAAATCAGACAGATTAATATTATATGGCTTTTTGGTGACTGTGTGTAGGTCCCACTGTCATTTGGAGTGAATTCTACCTGCTCTTTGCTTTTTCTGTCATTATTGTTGCCAACAATCAGCAATAGTTGTAGCAAACCTAAAACCATAAAAAAGAACTGCTCAGGGTACTATGGTGTAGTCACACCTTCAGGCTACAAGCAAGTATTCTTCATAAGTGTTGAACAATAAACAAGCCACAGCACTTGCCAGGCCCTCAGTTTGGCTGCAGGGGCTGAGGGCCAACGTGGGACAGCTGGGACTGCGCACTTGGGGAAGGGGCCACTGCTCTGCCCTAAGGGCTCCACTTGGCTGTGGCTCCTCATCCTAATGGAGCAGCTGACCTGGCTGCTCCATGAGGTACAGGGTGGCCAAAAGGAATTTGCCCTGAAGACCTGACTAACTGCTTGCCCATTTTTTCTTAGTAGTGTTTCTTAGGAACAGGGATAAGCTTGATGAAGTATCAAGCTGTTGAAACAGTGCCCATACACCACTGCAGTCTTGTTGGCATGCAAAATTACTGGACACAAGAAAAAAATCCTATGGACTTCACCACCAAGGGCTGTGGTGATATATATCACGATGTGACTGCTCAGCAGCCGCGTTGTAAAACATCCCCGAGGTTCTCTGCTCTGTGGGCGATTTGTGAAGAAATAAAGTGTCACATATAGTAGTGACATTCAGTAAATGCCTTCTGAAAAAAAAGTCTTAATTGAAGTACCGATTAGGTGTCCCTTTCAGTGAGCTTTTTAGTACACTTAAACCTTTGCTGATTTGTGAATCACAAAAAAGTGCATTAGAATTTTTTTTTAGGGAAAGTTTATGCTGAGGCCACCACTGTTCTTCACAGTACAGCCTCTGATCCCTGCTGCCTCTTGGCCATCAGCAACCATTCTGCCAGGAGTACTACAATATGTACTGTCTGGCTTGGTGCTATGGTTTCATCCTCACTTATCTGCAGTCCTACTGGTTGGATGTTGATCTCCCTGCAGACGAATATTCTTCCAGAGCTTCTTTAGTGAAGGAAAGCTTATCATATTTCTTAGTAAGTCACAATCCTCCCTACTGCAGCTGTTGGCCTTTGACTGCTTTTTCACACACTGAGCAACTCAGTGCACTGGAACTGCCTCTGGGTCCCTGGCACTCTCTATGTGGGGAAGCACCTCTGGGGCAATAGCCTCAGCAACCAGGGGAAGAACAGGGACTCAGAAGCCCTCACTGAGATTTCTTAGGATGCATTCACCTGTGCAACTTCGGTAACCTCAAAGAAACCTATTCCCCTTCATAGCAAACACTCATAGTAAAGGCAATGCCACAATCACATCACAACCTCTAGCTCTTCTTATGATGAACTTTTTGAGGCTTCATGTGCTCTGCACACTGGTCCCTGAGTCTGTGAATGTAGCTGACCTGCTGTGAACTTCTCTGAGTGAGTGATGTATCTCCTTTGTCTTACTGAAATCAGGATTATTTCCTAACATTCATGACTGTGTGGTAGCTTCATAAGGATCTAATCACAAGAACAAGCTCAAGGATCTATATCACCAAAAGAGATCACCACAACTTAGGAACCTTCCTTTCAAGATCACTGTCTGAGTGAAGTTTCCCACTCTCAAAGCCCTCAGGACATGGCTGACCTTCTGCTGATGGTGTCTTCTCCCAGAAGCAATACTCTCAGAAAATGCCAGCATAATCCCCAGCATGACTTAAGTGACAGGCAAAAAAACCACGTGCCAAAAAATTTTGCAAAAATGCAAGTTTAAGGGTAGATTTCTGCACAATAACTGTTTCACAAGGCAACTTGTAGTCCATTTGTAATACATGTGCAGACAAAATATCTCCCAAGGAATAAAGAGAGGTTGCCTTGCAAGAGTCTGTTATTTGGGGGTCACTAAAGAGAGTCAGAACTTCATGCAAAAATCTGTAATTAATGGGTTTTTGGGAAAAAGAACTACTTGCAGCAGAAGGAAGATTAAATGCTGTAGCTTTGCTCAGAGCCAGGACAGGCTGAGCCCACTGGCCTTGCTGAAACAAAGTGCTGAAACAAGACTGCAAAACGTAGACACAGCTGGAGTGAGTGGGACTAAACTCCCTCTAGATGGGTATCTGTGCTCTAACCAAAGCCAATAGTAGGTACTGGGGAAAGGGTAATAGATGCTGCAGTGAAACTTCTTAATATTTCTTGAGATTATTCTTGTGGCTTCTGGTAGTCTGAAGTTCAAAGACTTCCTGAGCCTAGGCTCCAGGTTGGAGAGTGAGAACAGTATTTCAAAGGCAGCAGAGGAAGGCCCTCTACCACAGGGATCACATGCAGCCAAGTCACACAGAGTGCTTATACTGGTCTTGTTGCCCAGAGGAATGTATCCCATTCATCCTGCAATTTTATTTTCATGTCCCTGGCCTTCATTAATGCCTCCTTAGACTGCTGTTATGGCTGGGGCAGTGAGCCCCCTCTCCAGGGATGTCAGCTGCTCCTGCTCTCAGGACTTCCCCATCTCAGCTACCTGCCTGAGGGCACGAAGGCAAAACTGAAGCCTGCCAGAGTGCAGGCTTTGGTATGACCATACAATAAACCCAGGTTTTGGCTGTTTAATTCCAGATTGAAAAGGCCATCGCCGTGTAGCACACACACCCCTTCCTGTGTCTGTTCAAACAGGTCAAACATTTTTGATGGATTAGCACTGTGTATACAGGTCTTAGCCAGAGCTGGTATTGTGTCTTCTGTCCTACCTGACAGAAAGCTGGCATGAACACCCACCATCAACCTAAAATGGGGCACCATGTACTATCCAATCCAACAGATACACAACTGTGTGCCTGCATCTGCTCCAGACCAAGCCTTCAGGGTTATTCCCAACACAAAATTTGTTCTTGTGGGGACTCAGAAGGGGCAGAAATAAGATCTAATGGATGTCCAGAGTTCTCACCTGTTTGCTACCTGCCACTTCCTATCAGTGGCAACTCAGCTAACTTCCTTTAATAAGTAGGTGGTTAAAGACTTCAGGGAAAAAAAACTCAAACAACCAACCTCTTTTCCCCCCCCTCTTTATGTGCATCTAATAGATGTAACTGACTTCAGTATCAGATTCACTCAGATTGCTGACTGCACAGTTTAATCCTGAACCTTTTCAAGCTCTAGAGTTCATCTAAATATTAAAAGGCTTGGAAAAAACAGAGGTTCTTTAAACCCCTGTTAATGGAAACTTTTGTCCTAACTGGAAAGAGGTCAATGTGGTTTTATATAGGATAATGGATTTACTGACAAATGGAACATTTCTAACTCTCTGATGGGTTTTATCTACTTTATATTCCAGATGTTAATATAAGTAAATTCTCTAAACTCTCAGACAATTTGCCCAGTATGACCATGCAGCTTACGATGGTCATTGTAGCTTTTACATGGATATTTGAAGTAAAGCTGTTAAATTCTGTAATTTCCTTAGATCCTTCAAGCATATTAAGAAATACATGATATGGCTTTTCCAACACTGGATACAAAGTGAACTGGAAGAAATTGGAATTCAAACCATGAAAATATATTAAAGTATACTGAATAAAAATGAAATGAAACAATTAATTTGGTTCCTTTTTCTTCTATGTATAATGACAAAAGGACATTGAAGATCACCTCGCATTAGCAACATCTATTCTCCAACAGTTGATATGTATCATGCAATCTCATTTAAGGGTCAAAGCAAAATATACATGGTCTCATATACACGGGCTTAGAAAGGGAGAAACAAAACAGTCATGGAGAAGTTCTATTAAAAAAGGTCACCTGGAGCAGTACTAGGCATTGCAAGGTAGTTTTCTGTAGTACCTTTTCTAATGCGTTTACCAGTCTAATTTTTTTTTTAACATTTCAATTGAATTCTGCCATTTCCTTAGAAATTATTTCACAGTATAAAAAAATTTGACAAGAGGCTCTTCCCTGGATATCAAATCTAAATTTTCCCTTTTTTGTTTAATTCTATTTTTAAGTTAGGTTAATTTACTATCCTTGATGAGAGCCTGATTTTCTGCACAGCCTCTTTGCATGATCAATATTTACCTCTAACCCCATTAGGATTAGCAAGCTTTCAAAACAAAACCTTAATTTTGCTTGCTTCAATTGCTCTGATCTTTCTTAATTTATGACCTTTCTTCTTGGCTATCACCTGAGAAGTGAGTTTTATATTTTTATTTTGCCATGAGCCTTTTATAAGCATTTACTCCATGGCATATAACCTCAGAGCAGGCAAACAAGTACTTTGACAATGTATAGACAGTCCAAATTCACAGCAGTGTATTTATTTATTTGTTTATTACTTCAGGATGATGGAAGTGTGGGTCCAGTTTGCTGCTTGCTGCCACTCACAAAGGTCTTGTGCTTCCAGCAGTTCTCTACAGGATTAGAGCCTTTTCTTTTTGCAGTGTCAAATAGCAATGGTTCATATGTAAGTTGAAATAAGTCTGATGGGTTACTAATATGATGTTTTGTCTTTACAGTACCATGCCAGTTTCAGAGGTCCCTCCCGGCCTCTCCCTTCCTCATCCATCCTGTTGGCCCATTGCCCTCCCACAGCTGCAGGTGCATAGAGGACCCTGATGTGGGCCTGGAGAGAAACATATGGGACAAGTATGACAAAGAGTTTATGATCATTCCTAGCCCAGTCTCACAAACAGTTTTTGTGCCACTAAGCCAGGATGGTGCTTTGAGTCATAGGAACAGAAAAAACAGCTTGAAGCATGAGAAAGAGAAGGGAGAGGAAACTCCTTAATAAAGCACTGATGCTGAACACTTTATACTGTGGATCTGTGACCTCATGCCCAACATTTAATTATGCTTCCTCTCCTCCACTGAAAATCTCTTTGTGTTTACATGAAAAAAATGCCTTTTTTTTTGTTGGTTTTTGTTTTGAGGACAAGAAAGAATATTCGGACAATGGACACTTTAAAAAGTATGGGCTAATAATGTAAAATTTGTTAGGCTAAAATAAAACCCAAACTTTCCTTAATGTGCTGTCATTCATCCAAGTGCAAGTAAGGGCAGACCAGAATAGTATGTTGCTGTTTGGGGGGCTTGTGTGTGCATGTGTTTTAAGCTATCTACATTTCAGTATGACTGAACCAGGCTCTTCCTAAGGGCCAGATTATAACACTTAGTTCTTGGACAAGAAGAAATGATTACAGATCAAGTCTTTAATAATTTAAACTACAGAGAGTAATAAAATCTGAGATTTCTCTTTTGGATTGAAAAAACAACACAAAGCAATGCAACAGAGACCTGATGCGATGACAGGCTATACTTAAACTAAATGGCAAGACTTAATTAACTCTGCCCCAGCCTGGGTTTAGAATAAACTAAAGCCTACTATATGATTAACTCCCCTGTGCTTTAGTAAGAGAAAGGGTGATTGCAAATGGAAGCATCTGGTGCCTCTCAGAACTTAATTAAAGAAATGCAAAGTAGCTACTATTGCTACTACAATTTCTCCTTGGGGCAACAAAAGACAAACACAGTAAGTGGGAAAGGAGAAACTGACATATGAAGGAACCGTCCCCAAACAAATCCCAAATAACTGAGTTTTTCGTAGCTGTCAAGCCTTCTGTTCCTTATCTCTGAGCAAATTGGCTTAAATATTACCTACTAAGATACTGAGAATACTGAATGAGTTCTGCTTTGAAATTACTAAGATTTTTTTAACTTTTCCTTCCACACCAGTGTTGGAGAGTAACCATAAACGATTATTATGAACCTACTTTAAAATAGAAGCTGTTGAGTCTTTAAAGCTGCTCAGGGATCATGATTTGGCTTCAATGAAGGTTGTAGTTAGACTCAATAGAAAGATTTATCCTGCCTAGTTGACTTATTGTCTAATTATGAAGAGCTGGTATAGTTAATAAAAAACTAACTGAATTTTTTAGCTTTTAAAATATCCTAGGATTTTTTCCCTTATCAGATTATTTTTGTACTTCAGGGAGACATCCAAACAGAAGGAAGCAAATTAATTGCTACCAAAGAATTGTAAGGCTGTTCCAGTGCTGCATGTCTGTTTTGCTTGTTAAGAAAAAGGAAAGAAAATGACTAATTCCAGGGGGAAAAACAATGGAAAAGGAAGTTACTGAAAGCCTTCTTCTAAAGCTATTTCATGTTTTTATTTATGTCCTTATTCCCTTCATAATAGTACTCGAGTGAAGCTATTTTATTTATTTTTAATGGAGTTTCCACTCTGGACAGTTGTCCTGGAACATTCATAGTAGGACAGCTTAATCCAGTCAATCTCACGGAGACCAGCCTGTCAGACCTGCTCTGCTGATCTAACAGGTGCTAAAATAGCCACTCAATTTAGACAAACTGAGGGCAGTGATTTTGAGAGACGCTCATTAAATTAGGACAGTCAAAAAAGAGGCAAGCTGTTGAACCCCTGCCTGTTTTGAACCCAAAGTTTTGTTTAAAGTGTATGATGACCCTCTTGGACACATCCTGTAGCCTTTCTTTCTAAGTGCAGTTCCAGTACGTCCGGAGATCCAGCTGCCAGGAAGAACCGTGCTGCTCATGCTCGACGTGGCTGCAGCAACAGCAATCAGAGGGGTGGTTGGCAACAGCACTATATTTTGGGGCTTGAAGGAAATGTTTGATGCGTGTTTGTTAGAAAAGAGAACTGACAACTAAAAGCTAGGTGCATTGCACAAGTCTGATGTGACATTACAGTACCTTTGACACTCCAACTCACAATTTGAACACTCCTACTTTACCTGCAGTACTACACGTGGAACCTCAACCTGAATTCACCGACTGTAGAAATTCCCAGTTTCATCACTATCATATGAGTGAGGGTATGATCAAGCGAAAGAATAATGCGAACTTGTGTTGATCCAAAGCAGCAAAGCCTGATTGTGTAAAGCAAAAAATCCTTTATTTTGGAAGAATTTTTGTAGAGAGAAAATGTGAGAAATTTTAAGAAATGGTTATGCTGAAATGTTCCTAAATGTATTACCTAATAAAGCTTCTGATCTTTACATTTGGAAATGCAAGCTCTGTGGAATTAAACTAAACCCCATTCAAATTCAAATTATTTGTGTAATTCAATGCCTTTCCCACTTATTTTCTTCATTTGAATTTCTTATCAAGTTATATGGTCCTTAGTTTTTCAAATAGAATTCCCTGTCCTTCCTGTCTGATTGGCTTCTTCTGTGTTGATATCAGCTGAGAGGTTTTGACGAACTTTATAGAGAGGTGCTTCTGCAAACTACAGTATAAAATTATGAGGTTGTGTGCTAAAAAGCTGCACTGAATTTTGACTATGGTCTTCATTGTTTTATGCAATTATTTAGTGATGGCTATGGTATACATGTGAGCACATTCTTATCCCTGGCCTTTTTTTTTTTCACTTTCCTCTTTGGAACAATCATAAAACTCTCAGCCATTTAACTTTTTTTCTTTTTCATGGCTCAGAGATTGCTATTTTGCAGTTAATCAGACCCCTGTTTGGGAACCAAGTTCTTTAGCATATCAGAAGCAGAGGCTGAAAAATGAAAAAAAAAAAAAAAAGGTTACTGTCCTAGTTTTGGTTACCATGGCAACAGTGATAAAGTATAGTCTTATTCTCAGTTTTGGAGTACCTTTCCTGTAGTACTTTTTGGAATTAATTTGGTAAAGGTAAGACACTTCCCTGTCTAATTTCTTTTGTAAAGCTTTCCAATATTAATTCTGGGTTGAGGGAGAAGTAGAAGTAGCGTGGAACTAACAGGAAAGGAGGTAGTAAGGGAGGTAGAGATGACAGCAAAGAGAAGGTTAGAAATTTTTCCTTTGCAGAAAGGTTTGACATCAGAAGATGTTCCTCTGAGATGTAAAATGAAGATCTGTGCAGAGGCCCTCAAACACTTCCAATGTGGCTGGACAATTAGAATAATACAACTACATCTTGAGGTTCTAAGGCATAGCAGATGGAGCACATTTTAAAAGAAGAAGCTTATCTCTGTAGGCAAGACAGAAGTGTCAGTTTTCATTTCAGTATTTGTCTTTAACAACTCAACTAAAACTCATAATGAGAACACTAGCAACATGTTTCAGATCCAAAATAGCAACAGCGTGATTCCAGGATGCTGTTATGTTTCTGGGAATTGCTTATTACTGGAGCAGCTTGTTTCTACAATTGTAAACTAATTGGACCTATCATTTCCAGTGCAGTGTCTTCTTCCAGTGGTGGTATGGGGTCAGGCAGATTCCTACTGCATGGTGTAGATTAGCACATAATTGCACTTCCTAGAAAAGTTGATTTAAGCAAATACCCTGGAAACAGTTTTCCTTAGCAGAAACAAATTGGTCATAGCAAATGGGACTTCTAAGCCAATTCTGTGCATTGACAGTCTTTTATTGTTTCTAAGAAAGAGAACTAGATACTTCATATACTGTTTTCTTGTAAGTGCTCTTAAAATCATTACTTGTCCCTTTCCCAGCTCACTTACAAGCTGTTGAAATGAAAACCTGCTTTTCAGCAAAACAACACTAGACAGGGTTCAGGAAATGTTCAATAGTTGTACATGTACTGCATTAAGGAGACAGGAACTTCCTTTATTTTAACAAGAAGTAGTGTACACTGAGGCACTTTCAGCAGTCCCTGAGAAGCCTGGAAAGTAAATGGAGTAGCAAAACACAAATGGTTCTAGATGACCCTTGATGGAAAATGAACAAATATAAGAAATATAAGGCCAAAATATGAACTGGCTAGTCAGGAAATGAAAGCTCTTCACTAGTTCTATGTCATCAATACAATATTCCTTCATCAGCAACTGAGACAGTGTCAGAGACCTGTCCTAACACAAAAGCCTTGGCAGTTCCTCTCTATGATCTCCCTGTGTTGCTTCTGGGAAAGTTCTTACTGTCAGAGAGCTGCTACAGAAAGCAAGGAAAGGACTGAAACGGTCTGGAGGTAGGGCCTGAAGTTGTCCAGGATTGTATTGATTAGGGGTACTGGGGTGCACTGGCTGCTGCCACATAAGGTGGATCTTTTCCACTGAGGAAAGAGTTTCAGCTTCCATCAGTATATTGCATGTTACATACACTTAACATTTCTACATTAACTAAACATACTCATATGTAATCACGCAAACTGCAGAATAGAATAAAACATTTTTAAAAAACATTCAGCTAAGGTTGTTGTGCAGATGACTTGTAAAAGGACAGTTTCCAAACTCCAGCTGTGCTGCTCCACCACAGATATTTTTTTTTCTTATTTACACTGTACAAATGTCTTTACAGTATACCAGTGTCTGCAGCCTAACTTCCAGCTGGTATGGTGGAAAAGGTACCTCAGGCAATGTGTGTGTTGGATTAAAACTGCATGAAAAAAAAGTTTATGAATTCTGTAGTTGGGTGTTTTCCATCGGTGCAGGAAACTATTGCAGAATGAATTGTACTGCCTGCTTGGCTTATTCATCATCCAAAACTCTTGAGTTTGTGCCGCTCAGTGACTGTCATATTTTCCACTTCCCTTCTCTATTGAATTAGATACAATTCACTCACCATCACTCATATGGCTCTTCTAACAACCAGAGAGAATAAAAATATTCTGTCCTGCACACTTCAAAGAGATTCTATTTCCTTAATGCTTCCACCTAGTTGAGGCTAAGTCACTTTTCTTTTAAGTCAATGACAGAAATCCCATTTCCTTTATTAAGATCAAAATGACCTCTCCAGAAAAGATCTAGGTAGATTACATTTACAGAAACAGACAGATCCTTGCTCAATAATACCTTACACCTCGTATAATCATAACCTGAAGTTTATTTTTGCCTTCAGGTGATTTTTTAAACCTAGAAGCCCGATGCCCAAGTGCCACCTTGTGGACAAAATGACTTTTTTATTCTGTCCTCACCTGTGTACTAAAATTTCTCCTTCCATCAAGACCTGAGTTACAGAAGCCTCTAGGGAAGAGACCTAGATCAATTAATTTTAAATTTATCTCTATAGATCTAGCTCTATATATAGATATGTTGATTTAAAAAAAAAATTTAGACATTGTCAATGTGCACATCTCTTGCTCCTTGCCACCATAATTCCTGCCCTCACAAAGAGGGTTGACAATTGTAGCAGGAGCAGCTTCTGTGGCAGGGATATAGAATGCCAAGAATTAAAAGCCATTTAGTGCAAGCAGCTGGAAACTCACTTTCCTGAGGAGGAATCCTTTCCTCCAACTAGCTGTTGTCACTGTTAGCTGCCGAAGTAGTTTTTATTAGTAGTTTTCCTCTAAGCTCCTGGAAGAGCCCAATTTTTTGCCAAGTCATATATTCCTGCTAGGATCTGCAGTATGGGGTTTGGATGAAATGGGAAAATATGGAACTCCTGAATGATTGACCTGTTCAAGCTAAATACAGTAATGGGCTTTATTTTGTGATCTTAGCCAGGTACACGAATTACAACAATGAATGGGAAATAGATGCCTGAAGACTTAATGTAGGTGGATGTGTTCAAATGAGCAAGAAATTATTCACCACCAAGCCCATGCATATTTGGGCCACAAGAGTTTGCAGGAAAATGCAAGAGACTCTTCATGGGACATTTTTAATACAATCTACCCCAAGAATGTTTCTTTCTAATAATAACAACTGATAGATATCTCAAATGTCATGGCTGAAGTCCTTCACTAAAGCTCATCTTGAAAGTAATTCTATCTCAAACTGTAACTATGTTAAAATGGAGGTCCTCTTGACAGTAGGATGGCACTCGACCACTAGTAGTGCTCAACATGAATATTATTGTCCTTGAACATGGAAATTTCTCTCCTCTTCACTATGTCTGGCAGCGCTGTTACTGTGTGGACATATAATATATGTAAAATAGTTTCTAAAAATGGACGTAAATAATATTATAACATACACAACTACTATATACCCATCCATAGTGGAGTTGCACAACAACTCATTTAGATCTTACCCACTAGGTGGTAGTATAAGATCAGGTCATATAAAAATATCTGTTAGTTTTGTATTAATTTTGTAGCAAACTTCGAAACACGTGCCAGTACCATAAGAAATACTGTAGAACATTTTCCTGTTTCCTTATCAAATCAGCAAGATGCTGAACAAAAATATGTCTCACAAGATTCACTTACCAGTGGTTCAAATGTGTTTTTTGAAGCTGATGAACCACAAAGACAAAAGGTACATATAAGTTACCCATCTTTTTCCTTCACCTTATCTGTTTGTGATCAGCAAAGTTCATTAAATACAGTTTAGTCATTGTTGAATCTTATTTAGAATAAAAAAAACTACAATATGATCAAATTCTTCACACTCTGACATCAATCTTACACTGATGCTGAATTAGGTGAACTAGTTATAGGAAAAGTTCCTATTTTCACAGAATCATGGAATGGCTGAGGTTGAAAGACACCTCTGGAGGTCATCCAGTCCATGCCCCTTGCTCAAGCAGGGCCACTTAGAGCTGGCTGCCCAGGATCATGTCCATCTGGATTCTGAGTATCTTCAAGGATGGAAACTTTACAACCTCTCTGGACAACCTGTGCCAGTGTTTGACCACCTGCAGAGTAAAAAAGGAATTCCTTGCTTATAGATTTTCTGGTTTTTATTGTGTCCCCATTGCCTCTTGTTCTGTCAGTAAGCATGGCTGAAGAGAGCCTGGCTCCCTCTTTATTCCCTCTCATTAGGTGTTTATACACCTCGATACAATTTAGTTTAATTTTTGCTAGTGTTTAAGATGAATATGGAAATTTCAATTTGGGTCTCATGTGACGAATTGATTTTATAGGTTTAGAACCATAAAAAGGAAGATTCCGTGACTACAGAGTAAAATACTGACTAAATTTTGGGAAGCTCCCAGCTGTAATAAAATAAGTCAGCCTGGTTCACGACATCTGCTGTGTTTGTTTGACTTCAGCAGTGCATGTGATAATGTGATTGATTGCCTTCACTGATTGCTAAAAATGCCAAAATTAATTTGGGTAAGTAACAAAAAGACCAGGTATGCAGCATTTTGGCTCTTTTTCACAAAATTGAAACAATCAGATCGTTCTTCAGTACTACCTGGGAGTACCTTCAGTACTACCTGAATTCATGTTTTTTTGAGATCTTCATCTAATATTCTTTTGTTTTACCAGATACCTATAGTTCCTTCTAAAATAGCTGAGGCTACTGTTTATCGTAGCACTGTGCTGGAATCTCTCTCTTGGATTTATTTTTTGTTGATAGAGGAACACAAGGAGACAATCAGGAAAAATGCCTTCTTTAGATTTTCATAATTTAAGACTATTTCCTCTGCTGAGAAGAGGAATGCAGTGCATTATTAGGAAAACTAAAAAGTTTTTTTCAATTTATCCTTGTTTTGCTAAGAAAAAACTAAGTTTCCCTTACAGCATATTTTTAAGAGGTTTTTTTTTAACTGGTTTCCAACATCCTTATTAATGGACATTTTGTACAGTGCTGTGTGGATTCAGAATACTGTAAAATGAATTTTAAACCAAAACTGGACATAAGCCATAAAGTCCAAAGTGAAACAGTAAGGTGTTTTAATCTCAGGGTTTGTTTTAGCCTGTTATACAGAGAGGAGCCAAAAGCTACATGAGATTGTGGGCTCACCTTTTTTGAAGAATATATTCTATAAATATTCTCATTTAGTTGGAATTCTGCCCTTTAAATGCAAACAAATTCATGAAAGTTAATGCTGTTTAATTCTGAAGTCTATATATTGGTATGCATAAACTAGTGAGCATGAAAACTCTAATCATACTCCCACTAAACCTACCTTAGTTTTACAAAACCTTTCCCACAGATACTGATTTCTACTAGCTTATTTTCAACCTAAATTTGAACCATCCTCGATGAATGTTTGCCAAACCAACCAGTGTTATGTCCATTTTTTATTTTTGCACAGTAATTTTGAATTGTGGGACCTGATCCCTCAAGGAAAATGGAAAGACTCCCAGCACCTCTAATAGTTCAGGATGAGGTCATACAAGCTGATACGTAAAAGAATTTTTTTCATCTCCTTTCATCCATTTAAAGCCTGATGCAAGTCATGAATCCTCAAGACCCATTTCCTTTTTCTTTTCTATTATTTTTGGAGGACCTTCATCCCATGTAACTCCCTTCTCTGTTGAACTGTAACAAGAAGATGGATACTGTGGGGGGAGGGGAAGTTTTACAAAAAAAAAAAGCTATCCTTTGCTTTTTCTTATGAAGAAATTTCAGCTTGCATAGGCCATGGTGTGAAAAATATGTGATGCTGCAGTTCCTCTTGCCATGTGATAGTAGAGCTATTTCCTGGGTTTGTAGGTATTGATATATTACATGAAAAGGCTTGTGGTTCTTTCCATAATATAATAATATTAAACCCTCGCATCTTAATATATTACCTTGAAAATTCAAAGAGTTAATAGTTATTTTAGGAGGCTATCCAAAGGTTAACCAGATAAATTTAAAATTATGGTCATAAATAATCCAAACAATGACCAGCCGTAGAAACAGATGGTGCTTCTGGAAGGGTCCAAACCATTTCCACCCTTAATTCAATGTAAACCTTCTGTTCGGAGCTCTGTAGCTGAGGTCCTTTGTGCTTGCCTTTAAATGCATAATTTTTTCAAAGGTGAGATTTGTGACACAATGTGTGAAGCTTTTTTAATAAGAAACAATGCAAAGCCCCTGGTATGCATGATTGACAGAAGAACTGAGATAGTTATCCCAAAATTAGAGAGACTGGTTATGGAGTTACACAAATTGCAACTGAAAATAACAAGCCCATTCAGCCTTAGTTTCCACTGCTGTTTTAGCAAGGATCAGTTCCTGTTAATGGTGTTGAATTGTCAGTCTAACTTGTTATTACAGATTACTCCATGCCTGAAAACAATAAATTTTGATACCTACTTTTGATATTTCTATAGTTTTTTTTCAGCTCCATTTCCTTTGGTTCCTGGAGTTGTCAGGATCAGATGCTTTGGATTTGAAAGGTACCAAGTTACTGAGGTGAATGCTCTGAAACAGTCACCTGAGTGAAATAACTCAACACAGCTCTTCAGGGGCAGGGCTTTTAAACATCATGAGAGTTACCTGAATGATGATGACCTCAGTAAAGGAGCATGCAGATCAGGTCATAGTGGTGTCTTCCAGCAGACCCATTCCCAGCTATGGGGCTTTTTTTTTCTTTGCCAGTTCCTGTCAGGAAAAAAAAAGGGTGTAGGTTTAATGCTAGGATGTATTCACTAGGCAAGTTCTTGCCAAAAGCCCTTTTTATGGAACAAAAAAATCATTACATCATAATAATTTTAAAGAATTATGTGAAATAAGTGCAGGATATGCTCGCTCCATGTAATTTATTAGTTCCTGTTCTTCATCAATCTTTCAGTCTCTTCTGAAACAGCTTATTTTTTACTTCCATGGTACTGAGGTCTGCCATTCCAAAACAAGGTAAAGTTATCCAAAGTGGGAAAAAATGTCTGGGAATTTATGAACTAGATACATGGAGACATAAAACATCATTAAAATCCAAGGAAGTGGTACAGTAATTACAACTTGGGCAGCATAAGGTAGGACTTAAAAGCACTTCCTCTTCTTTAACAAATATATTGGAACAAAAATTCAAGAGTTAGTTGCATAAACCTAAAGTGGTTGATTACAGTTGTCTTTTGCTTCATTCAAGAGCCAGCAATCAGCTGTATTTATTTATTTGATTGGCTTGTACCTATTCAGCATATTTATAACCACTGATAAAACATGCAGATCAGTGGATAGAAGTATTTCATACAGAATAATGTCCAATGAGTCACTGAAAAAGAGGGAAAAATCCTTTTTGCAACCGCTTACAGAATCAAGGCAGCATAGCAACATTTGCAGCTCCAAAGACTGGATAATGTTTAATTCATGTAACTATGGAGTTTAGGGGCCGTCTGTTGAAAAAGTTGAAAGTAAATACCTTTCAGGATAAAGAAGTTAATATGTTTTACAGAACATGGGAAGGGGGGAGGAACAGAGAAAGAGAGAGAAAGAAAGCATATGTGAAGAAAATAAATCTGTCTAGACCCCTGGACTACTCCAGAGAAGTTAAGTTTTAAAAGCTTGCATAAGAACAGCTTCCAAATATTTGTGTAAAAGGCCTGTGTCACTAAGGCACCTGAACTTTAAAACAATACTAAATAAATATACCTTCACAATATTTTAAAAGAGAAGGAACTGAGCTACAGGGAGAGTGAAAGCCTGATTTCCATTTCCCTTCAAGTAGGCTGGTACTGTTTCAGAGGCATGGATGTGAGAGAAAGCACTTCATGTTTCCAGCATGAGTGAAATGGGAGATGTGAGTGGCCCCAAGCTGGTGCCTGGTTCCCAGTTCTCTTGGGGGGCAGCTGAGAGTGTCAGAAACAGGACCCAGCATTGTGTACATGTAAAGCAGAGTGCAACCAACACTTCTGTTACCCCCCACATGCTTATCAGTTTGTATTGGCCAAATATTATCCATCGCTATTGTAGTCCTTGTCACTTATGTCACTGTTTATTATTATCATGTTATGAGTTAGTGATGCAGAATTACATTCCAGCATACAGCATGAAATACTTGCTGTCCCTTTGAAGCAACATCTCTAGATGAAAACTGGACTGATCTGATGGCTGTGTGGACAGAGTTCCTCTGAGAATTGAACGAGGTGGATTTTCTCTACAAGAATTATTAACTCCCAAACGCTTCAAGGCAAAATGCGATTACTGTATCTTACTGCACATCTCAGAGCTTAACCGAGCATTTGGTGTTCAGAGGATGAGCAATTTCTGTTACAGGAGTGACTTTCCTGAGGGCTCTCTAAATTGATGTGAGTTTTCCTAAGCAGTCGGTAGGCTATTACTAAGTTTGCCTTAGAGTCTTGCACAGTAGGGCTTTATCTCGAGTTGTGCTCCTGTGCACTACTAAAATATAAATATTTCCTAACAATGTAGTGGTAAGTCAGAATGACACAGAGCATTGGTGGCATCTTGAGAAAGGGCCAGGCACTCCAGCATCTTCTCTGTCTGTATCCTGGGAGCTGGTCCTAAGATAGCACTTGGCCTGCTTTGCCTGAGTTGCCTTCAATGAGTCTGTGAATTCTTCTACGCTTTGGGGTTCTCTCATTCCTGGTGGGTACTCAGTAGAGTTGATCCAGAGAACTGAATTTTAGTTACTGATGATGGCTTTCTTTTGCAAGGTTATTTATATATAGATATGTTTATACATAGATTTAAACACATATCACAGGATCACAGAATGTTTAAGTTTGGAAGGAAACCACAGAGGGTCATCTGGTCCAACCCCCTGCTCAAGCAGGGTCATCCTAGAGTACATTGCACAGGGTTGCATTCAGAAGGTTCTTGAGTATCTCCAGTGAGGGAGACTCCACAACCTCACTGGGCAATCTGTTCCAGTGCTTGGTCACCTGCCCAGTAATGAAACTCTTTCTCATATTCAAGTGGAACTTCCTGTGCATCAGTGTATTCCTGTTGCCTCTTGTCCTATTGCTTGGCACCACCAAGAAGAGCCTGGCTCCATCCTCTTGACACCCTCCCTCCAGATACTTACAGACATTGATGAAGTCCCCTCTCAGTCAACTCTTCTCAAGGCTGAACAAGCCCAGCTCCCTCAGCCTTTACTCATAAGAGAGATGCTCCAGTCCCCTCATCATCTTCATAGATCCTCCACTGGACCCACTCCAGGATCTCCATGTTTCTCTTGTACTGAGGAGCCCAGAACTGGACACAGCACTCTAGATGTGGCCTCACTAGGGCTGAGTAGAGGGACAGGATCACCTCCCTTGACCTGCTGGCAATGCTCTTCCTAGTGCTCTCCAGGATACCACTGGCCTTCTCAGCTGGCTAAGGTACATATGTAGAAATATAGACTGATATCTGTTTCTCCAATGGACAAAGGAAAAAGAGAAGGAATAGGAAGAAGAAATAATGAAAGAAGCAGAAATATTTCAATAAATGATGAAAGATCAGATTCTGGCTCACTGAAGGTCAACTCTATCTTCACAATACTGAAGACTTCGCAGCATCAGGAAACATCAGGCTTTTGTTTCACTGAATCAGTGCAAAGATTTTAAACAGCACATTTTCCTTGATATTCTTCCAATACAAGATAAGCCCAACAAACAGGCTAGTGAGTGTTTAGCTTTTCTATGCAGGAAGAGAACTGTGTGTGTACTTTGACCTTATCTTTCCACTATCCACTCTCTAAGCAGAATCATCTTAGAGAGTTTTCAGTATCAGTATATCATTCCTGCATCTCCCTAGCTGTTAGTATTACTAAAAATATTGAATTGTTACTGCTACGTCCACACAAGATGTAGAAACGACTGTTCTAAGATGTGGAAATGACTGTTCTTTTCTTTAAAATGGAAAAAAATTGAACAAAGACCAAGCAGGGAGGGTTCCTGTCCTGCCAAGTAGGAGAGCTTAAAATGTGTCAAGCAGACTTGTTTGCAAAATATTATTCCAGTTTTAATCAAGAACAAGTTTCAGTGATGTTTTCATAAACACTCATGCCAGCACTCACAAAGAATCTTACGTGTCAATCCTATTTTCTGACAAACGATGACCATAGGGCTATCTCCAAGGTATTTGAGTTCTCCTCCTGTCTATAAATATTTTGATCACCTAAACAAGGTGATGATACAGGTGTTAAATTAGCATGAGCATTTACAGATGCAACCAGTACAGCCATCCACAATTATCTTTGGGTAAAAATATATAAGAATTAAAACCCAGCTGAAAATCAGACCAGAAAAGAATTTTCTTCCAGTGTAGCTTCATTAATTCAATGGAATTACATTGAAATTAATAAATTCAGCCCAATCCTCATACAATTAAAACAGAAATCAAAGTTCCCACACTTCTGCTGGTGTCAGTGTTACAGCTGAAACAATTACTGCATGAGATGATTTTTAAGTTCCATGAAAGCTGTGCTTACTGATTCAGCACTACATTTTAAGTTTACAAATCCAGTGTCAGAAATCAATGGCATAATGTTCTTATAGTAATCTAGGGAAAAGCCTTTCCTAAACCTAATGTACATTGTATTTATTCCTAAAAATCTCATCAGCTAATCCCTTGGAAATAAACTCTTGTTCTATAGATGTCATGTACTTCCCTGTCTGTGTTTTCAATTCAAATGAATGCTTCTTTTTTTGAATGCTCCCATAGTGTATCTTTTACCTCTCTAGAGTCAAAGAAAAATAGTTAATCTTCCAGGAAGGTGGAAGACTCCTACACACAGTTCATAGTGAAAACTATGTATGCATGCATTGCACACCTTCGGCTGTCTATATGTTGCACACAGGTCATGTAAGTTGTTCTCAACTGACTTACACTGGGGAGCCACTCTGCTACAGAAAGTCCAGCTGTGTATGATGTTTGTAAGCAACGATACAAAATTATTCGGGCATGGATTCTGTTTGTAGAGTTCAAGGGAGTTTGGATTTGTTTCTACAAGATTTGACATATAATCTTAATTAAAAAATAGACATATCTTCTTTATTTCACTGTTCCTGAGCATTAACATTTCACTGTTAATAAGCATTAACTCTAGTATAATTTTAACCCAAATCACTGACAATATCTTTTTTACATGTCCATAAATTTTCTATTGCGAACACTTGTCACTTATTTTTTGTGCTGGAGATTGCTGCAATCTATTACCACAAGGGACCTAATTTTTCCTAATGCAACCACATCTCAGCCACCTGTTTATTTCATAGAACAGTCTGGGACAATTAAAATTGCACAACTCAGACAAAGAACAGGTTTACAGACGGATTAATTTCCACAAAAATAATCTGAAGGTATTTAAAAAAATAAGTATGTTCACGCATACACAGAGAGTCATGCAAACCTTTAATTTTTGGTCTCTGTAAGAAAACTCCCAGCAATCCTCAGGGATGATGCTGTTTGTACACCTTGCCAAGCTGGACTTTCCAGCTGGACTTTTGGTAGTGCAAGCACTTACCCTGGCTGTTAAGCTACTGTGGCTCTCAAAAAGACAGTATCTATCACAAGATATCAGATGATATTTCCATCAAAGCTGGTATTTTTCACCTGCAAATAGTAAATAATAAATGCCCCACAGAAAAGTTGAAAATCCCATCAGACTAATATGGTATAGAAATAGAAGAACATACCAGGCTGATGCTGAAATTCGACTACCTTTCTGAATATGCTAAACTCTGTGATTACAGGCAATTGAACACATCAGTTCTTTTTAAAATTTAGTTGTACACTTCCCTTGAGAACAATCTCATGGAGATTTTCTCAAAAAAGGCACAGATGACCTACCATTCCCTTTGTCACCTATTAAATGCAGAAGCAAATTTAGATTCAATGCTACAACTTTAGTCTCTGCTTAACAGTCATTCAAATCCAGAATCTTGGTTTGGGCGTATCTCTAAATGGAAAAGTTAGTCACACAACTAGGACCTCTCTGAAGAGTGATCAGTGCAATAACTGTCAAGTAATGGTGCTTCACAGAGGTGCTTTGTTCTCCACCATCAGCTGTGAGACCTTGTCTTTAAAAATGACTTTGCATCACTGCTACAAAACCCTACAGGAACCAATGGAAATTGAAGATTTAGTGCAAGAAATCTTATTCTTCATTGTTTGACAATAAAAGGGCACTTAGCTCTAATAATTTTCCTAATGGCTTAACTTGGAAGTTGTAGCATGTTTCAAAACTAAACTACTCAGAGTGATTGCCAAAATTAATAAACTATGACATCAATAATTTTTGAGAGAGAAAACTGAAACTCCACTTGCAGTAGAAGTCCAAACAATTAAAATGTGTATTCCATATAGGACCACAATATTAGCATTGCATCTTTGTGCTAGCCCAGAAGCCTATCTTTTAAAATAAGTTACGTATCCATCACAGGAGTCAGTTCTGAACCTTGTTCCATTTTTAAATTCCTCTCTATCAGGCAGCTTAGAATTCCTCTCTGTCAGGCAAGCTGAATGCTTGCACTTCAGATTTGGCCAAAAATAATGAAAATACAACAGATAAAATAAAGCTTAGTGATATATTTGAGTAAAAAAGGGCCTCATATAAAATGAGGTCAGCTTGGCTTATGTTATACTCAGAGCATAAGTGAACATGCTAAACCTTTTTAGTTGTTCTTTTTGCATGCTGTTCTTCCTATAGTATGAAAGGCATTTATGATATATACTGTCATTTCAAGTATTCTTGCCAAGCAGTTTTTGAGTCTTTTCATAAATTTAGAGGAACTACATAACAGCTCATCACATTAAATAAACACACTTTATATGGAAATAACTTTTCAGATAGCAGTAAGATACATTTTGTTGCAAAAAGTTCTGCTATAGCTTTGCAAAAGCAAGTTAATCATAATCTGATTTAATACCTTATGCTAATGATAACTTAAATACAAATGCAGGCATAAATTAGATGCCCTGATAGTCTCTTACTGCACTTTAAAGACTGCAGATAAATCTGGAATGCGCTCAAAGACAATGTTTTAGTAAGAACAGAGAAATATTAAAAAAAAATCTAAATTTGTAGCAGTGATGGGCTAAAAGTGTACTACGTTGCCATGGGACACAGAATATGGAATGATTTAGACAAAGAAGTGAAATATGGCAGTGGAGTAGGGGAAAAAGAAATACATTCACTTCAATTCTCAGCTTGCAACAGATCTCTTGTGCTGATTTTGGTGAAAAGAAATGTGCCATATTCTATGTTTGCCATAGAATTCCCGGGAAATTAACTTCACCCAGTTTGCAGTGGGTGAGATAGCTCAGCTACAATGCAAGAAGGCCTGACAGAGTGAGCAGCCATGGTAAGGTCTCACATCATGCTGGCTGTCTTCTCCTCAAAGCCCTGTGCAGCAATGCTTGTACAGGGAATGATTTTCCAGCACTGCCTCTCCCACAGCAAGACTGAAGGTCTCTCCCTGTGGCTTCTGTGACCCCAGAGCTGCCTCCCCATAGGATGCTTTTTTAAGGGGATCATTCACAACATGGGACAGAAGCTATGAAATGGCAGCAGAAGGAGCAGAGCTGCTTATTCCAGATTGACTGTTGCCAGGAAAGGATCGGAGAACATGTAAACAACACAGATTTGTAGTTGTCCTCTTCTTTATCAATAAAGGCAATGATTATTTATTATTTACATGACAGGCCAAAGTATACTGGGCATTGTATCCTGGGATGTGCCACATTTTTACATCTTCCTTTAATCTGCTGCAATTTATTTTTAAGTGTCATGCTCAAGTATTGCTGTATGTTTTGCCTCCTGCCTTGTTGCATTCCCAAGGCTTGATTAAGCAGGTTATAATCCTTCAGAAGATGTCTGCTTAAGGCTTAGTAATGCCAGAACGTCTTGCTTTCTTATGTACTCAGGCAATGCTGGCAGATTTCTAATATTTATTTTCTAATCCTGAGCAAAAAGTATTAAGTGTTTTTTCTGGATGAGTCTTCATCCCACCACTTTTCTTCCAGATCTTTTGTAAGAATCTCATTACAAGAGGGTACTGGGCATTCATCCAGGTTTAGCTATACTTTGTGAACTGAATAAAAGGGATGTGAGGGCTTTACAGTATGCACCACTGCAAAACATTCTGGTTTGTTGTTTTGATACACATTAATTAATCAACCCTCTTAGACAGAAATTACGCAAAATCTAAAGGTTACTGAGAATATACTACTTCCCTAGGGATTTGTATCCTGCTGCAAATAGGAAATTGCCTTGTTCAATTTTTACGAAGACCTCCCACCAGATGTCCCCCTTTCCCCATCAAAATGATAACAAAAGACTGTCAGTTTAAACCCTTTTGTAGAGATTCAATTCTTCATTACGCTATATATCCTATAAAATTAATTATCATACTTTCACTTTGACAAATAGCAGCTGCTTTTATGCATGATGCCATAATAGCCTCAGCCTTTGGGAAGAGCACGTAATCTCAAAGTGCACTTTACACTTAGAGTGCCTGAGCCAGGCAGAGCAGATACCTCCCTGCCTATCTCACAGTACATGAGAAACAATGGAATATTTCAGGTGTCTGTTTTCCAGCACTGGCAATTACATGCAAACTCACTGGGACTGATTTTAGTCACCTATTTTTACAGAAGTGAAAGAAATACAAAAGGTATATTTGAATCTTTTGACCTACTCATTATGAAGTTTTGACACAACAAAGCCAAAATATTTCAGAGGCTTCAGAAAGTAATAATGTGCAACTGAAATGGGCACTGCCATGAAGGGAGAATTTTTGAAGTGCCCTTTTATTAACATGCTTGCTGGCACAATGGTCATTAGTCATGAAGGTGCACAAAAGAGCCTGAAAAATTTTGGTTGCACTTCTCAGCCAGATTTAATTTCAACCATGGCTGCAACAATCAAAATCACTCTTTCAGATATAGCCATCTTTCTTTCTCTGCATACACCTGTTTCCACTCATTCTGACAGTTTAGTACTTAATGTGGAAAGGGCAGCAGGGCCTGACCATAAGATCATGCTTACATTCCACAGAGTCCAAGACCAACAGTAGAAATGAGTCCATGGCACTTATTTAATAATGCACACAGAATAATGGGATATTTCTGGTGGTTGAGTTCTAGACACTGACAATTAAATGTGCACTCTCTTAAGCAGAAGTGTGCTTATTTGATATTTTGTCAAGTGAACTGTGAGGCAAGGTGCAAAGAATTTATTCTCTGGCACTGCTAGTCACAATGTGAGCCAAACCCAGAACCTTAGTATCACATGGGGTAAATTGGTTTAAGGGAGTTGAGAGCCCATGATGAACCTAGCCAGTTTTTAGACATGGTTGGGAACAGAATGGTATGTGCAAGCCACAGATTGTGGATTAATCCATTTTTCCTATAATCTGGAACCTCTGTGTACCAGGTGGGATCAGAACTGTAAATATCACCCTCTGACGCCTCCTCACGCCCTAACCCCCCCCCAAACACCAAACCCACCCAACAAACAAACAAAAAAAACACCCTCCAAAAACCCAACTGCAAAAAATTAGGAGCATGAAGACAATGAATTATCTTTCCTTTCTCTGTATCACAGCTACTTATGCATATAGCAGAAATAAGAATATTTCTTTCTTCCCACCTTTTGTGATGTTAATACTGTCCTTGTACATCCCTTAACACTGAGAGGTTTCCATCTGATAAACACATTGGATGGTTCAAGTGATAGTAATAACAAACAGTGGGGACAGCTTGACTGACATAATCTATTTACAAACTCAGGGTGTAAGGAGTGATCTTGCAGGGCGCTTATCAGCTAAATCAATGGTCAATGGTACTGGGCACAGATAGTATTTTACAGGCTTAACCTCTTAGTTCCCTTCTCATTTTCTTCATTAAACTCAAAAGGTTACATGAGGAATAAAAAGGGGAAAACTAGTTTATGAAAGGATTTACTTCAGCTATTAAAAACAAATAAATTCCCAAATGTCCACTGCAATTGAAACAGACATTTCAAATATTCTAAGATAGGCAACTACTCAGTTGTAGCTCTAATGATTATGATATGAGCTTATGATTTGTACAAAAAGTGCCATAATTACTGTGAATATCCTACTGGATTTTGCAATAAGGAAAGAAGGTATTTTCATGCTTTCTAGGTTTAGGATAAACATAATTGATTTATGATTAGCATGAAGGTCTAGGCTTATCTTCCAAATACATGGTATTTCACAGAGAAATGAGAATAAAGGCATTTTTCTCATTTCTATTGAAACAGGGTATTAACAAGGCAGAACGAGCAGGAGCAATGCTGATGAGAGCTCCTACTAGATGAAGACTTGTCATCATTCATGCTAGATTCCAGTCCATCTGTTGTATGGCAGAAGAAAGATGAATGGAAGGTCAAAAGTCTAAAGAATAACATGAATAAGGTTTTTAAAGGACACAATTTAGAAAGTAACACAATTAAGAGACACCAGGTCCACATCTTCCTGTCAGTTCACTACAAATTGATTAAGCAACACTGATCACTAGGCATTTCTTGGGAACTAATGGGAGTCAGAGGTTAATAGTGCAAATTTGTGCCCCAGACCACCAGTTCTTGCCAGCTTCTCATGCTATTGAAGTGCTCCAGACCAAGGCTCTCACTGTAGTTTGGATTAAAAAAAAAAGGATGCAAATATAGTCTAAATTTTTGAAAGCTGTATCAATAATGGAACAATAGTTATTCCTAAAGGGAGGTAGATCTGTTTCTGAGACCCAACAATTCCCATCAATCCCACTGGAACTCTGTTCCTCAGCAGCTGATAAAGCCTCTGGCAAGTCTCACTGAACTCACACCCTCAATTTCATGACTTTGGTAGTCCAATTCAGATAGTAACACAGAAGATAACTACATCTTCAGGCATTTCAGGCATCCTCAGTCTCCAGGAATACTGCACTCCAATCAAAGCAGTGGGTCAAATTTGGCACTGCATTCATCTCCAGAAACTCTAGCGCTACACGCAACCCTTGCCGTAAAAAGGTCTTTTGCAAGGCTAAGCAAAATCGTATTGCTTCAGAGAAAGTAAAGAAAAAGTTCTAGTGCCCTGGTAAGTGCTGGAAAAGACCTGTCCCCTCATTTAACCTGGTGGCTTACATTTTAAACATCTCTCTGGAGTACTGAATAATTTTGCAGTATCCTGCCTTGTTCAGCAGCAAAGATGACTTCCTGCAGGACTAAGATGTATGAAAAAATATGTGTGAATCCACTGCTAGGGAAGGACAAATGTGGTTCTGGCCATCCCATGTGACAGGATGAAAAAAGCAAATAGTTGTCATCTCTATGCAAATTCGAGCCCTTACTCCTTCCAAAGGTTGAACATGGCATCCACAGCAGGATAGCCAGCCATTCCATGTCTGTATTGCTGGCTGAAGTGCCAGTCAGCTACAGAGCTCCCTGGCATTAAGAATTTGTGTTCAGGGGTATCTGAATTCCAGATATTAGCTTAACCCTGATTAAACTGCCAGTCTGAGTCTCATTGTCACAGATGACAATAGCCTTTTACATTGGCTATGGCTCATTTCTTTAAGACTTCCTCTGAAGCTTCTCTGCTCCCCTCCCACCCCAGGTTTATTTCTGGCAGTGTATAGAAACCAGCAATTTCATGAGGTTGTTTTAAACACTAGTCCTTATATCTAAAAATCTCTCTCTTGTTAGCTTTGCTTAAACACATGGCACTCAAGTCCTAGGTGCTTTCTAAATGGCTATCAGTGGACTCTGTGCTTAAAGGGCAAATGTAAAAAGGAACAAACTGAACACATACATCACATACCTTTTAGGGCTGAGACATTAAAAAGCAGAAGCCTAATCTTTGGAATTTTTCAGTATAAATAACTGAGCTTGTTTATTCAACTCCAGAAAATGTCTTCCACACTGTTCTCTGGCTAGTGCTCTGAGGAGAAAAACTTCTCAACTTTCTACACTATCATTTTCTCTGTTTTCAATCTATCAAAAGCAAATGTAGCCTATTAAGAAAAGTTATTCCAGTGTATTGATCTGTTTTAAAAACAATGAGAAATACAAGACACTGTGAGAGAACATCCTGCTTTCTTGAAAAATTAATTATTCGATACAATTCACCTTGTCCATAGCTGCTACTTTTATTAATAATGACCTTCTTGACTGCTCCAGTTTGAATAAAAAATCAAGACAATAGCAACAAAATAACACAGAGGTGGTGGCAGCCTGTTCTGTCTGCTCCGAAGGATTGAAATTACAGCCAGTGAATAAAGATAAGGAGGCATATGTAATGCACTTTACTGAATGCTGATCTCTGCTTATTTTTCAGATGTTGCTACACAATGCTTGCACAGTGTTTAAGAGTGCGAAGTATGATTTGAAAAGTTGATAGTATTTATTAAGTGGTAAGACATTCTCTAGGCTAATATAGAACGAGATGGAGAAACTTCTTTTGAAGAGTTGTACATGTGTTCAGTTTAGCAGTAGAGCAGACAATTTAAAATACATGTGGTTACTTAAACATTTCTAGTTAATGCTGTTGCCATGCAGGATATCAGGGAAGGACACTTTATAAGCTGCAAGATACAGCAAGTCAACTGCATGTACTTTGTACTTTACAGCCTCTCTCTTTATTGATTAATAAGATGCATAGGCCTTAACATACATTCTTACTTACAGCCAACCTCAAATGAGGATGGAGAGCACCAAGAGAGATGACTTTTGTGGACACCTCTCCCATCACATAGTCCAGTGTGAAGAATTACAGATAGCTGTACTCCCAGCTGAAGTGAGCTTCATGCAAATGTAATTTTTGGAGAATTGGATATTTCATTATGAAGTATGCATCTATTAGTAAAACTTGGTAGAAAAAAGAACAAAAACTCTTAAAATATAAAAATAGAATTGGTCAGATTGGGTTTTCCTTCTGCTTACACGGTTAATATAAGCTAAACAGTAATATTATGGTGTCCAGCTTAATAAATGCACTTACATGCAAAGTCTTTATAAGATGAATGTGTGAGATGTTCTCAAATGCATCAAGTTCTTTAAAGCTTCCACTGATACTCTAAGATTTTGCTCTGGAAAATAAGATGTGAAGTAGCAAGAGAAATAAGGGATGATTTCGGGCTTGCAATAATCCTGTAAATTCTAACACCAGTGGGTGTTATGCTTTGCTCTTCTACTCATACTCCCGGAAAAACTCTTTGTTATTCAAAATATTGTGCCATGGCTTAGCATAAACGATAGACTTGTTACTTATTCCTCACTTCATCTTTTTCTTTTGAAATGAAATTCGAATTCTTCCCTTATTATTAGAAAGTGGGGTCAGGAATCTGAGGAAGCACTGGTACCCAGCAACTGAATTAGAATTAGGATTCTGTGCTTATGACTTCTTTTCTCTTCTCTCTATGCCTTTAGGGAAATCTCTACTTTATTTTCCCTATGCATAAAAGCCTACATATCTGGCAATTTTAATTAGATGGAGTACAACACCTTCTGGATTGTAAGTGCCAAGCATTATTATAATCTGTGACCTTCAGCTAATGAAGGAGTGCCCTGCTTTCACATAAAGCATGTTAGGTATTAGACTGTGATACTGTTTGAGCACTCTGTCCTTCTGATACAAGCTGTGCCTAACCTGGTGTGTTGGTAAATCCTTGCTCACACACCTGCACAACACTGTTGAAGTTTGCAAAGATATAGTGTTTGGTGCAAGTCAAGGCTGTGTGTGTTGTGATGTTTATATTCAGCTTATGCAAAGTCAAAGCCTTTTACAAAATGCACTGTGACAGATTTCAAAGTAAAGGAGCATGATAACCTCTCATTTAACATATCTCAAATTACAAGATCAAATGCGGATTCAGACATGTTGGAAGAGAAGTTCTGCTCTGCTGGTGAAAGTTAAAGAATTTAAATAATGTGCTTTGATATGGCCTTGGGACCTCTTGCAAGTTCCATGAAAAGCTACTAATTCTTCTTTATTTCTATCACTTTTTCAGAGTTAGAAGATTTTTTTTTCCTTCTCCCCTAAAGCTTATAATGTGGTAAAGAAGCTGCCAGGAGCAGTTAAATCAGTGTAAATCCCCATGAGAAAGAGTCCATCACACATTTTGCATATCTCAGGGGTTCAAGGACAGTGGGCAGGAATATGATCTGGCTTACAATAATTTAAACTATGACTAATTTGAGTGAACTCACCGGCATTCCTCCAGATGTCAGTTAAAATAACAGAGAGCAGAGTGTGGCTCAGGAAGTGAAAAATAAAACAGAAGATCTGTGTCTTTCACCACTGATGCTGTGACAGAAACCTTCTCTGAAGCAGCAATGTGCTGGTGTTCCAACCATGCTGAATTCATTTACTTTGGCAGTTTCTTGACTGTTCCACTGTCTATTTGAAATGGAAACCAAGTCATGTTGCCTGCTCCTTCTCCTGGCATATGATTACACAATACATCTTCCATTTTTTGCAATCAATCACTCCCAGTGCTATTTTCCCATTGTGCACCACATTACCTGGCTTTTGGAGAGGTTTCCATTTGAACATGAGTGTAAAGGAAAAACTTAAAAATAAGAGAAAGTCTATATGCATTTGCAAAGTGCAAGGAATGTCTAAGTTGTTCCCTGCACTTGCTTGGTCACTTACTGACAGCTGATTTGGAACATATGCTTCTCAGACATTCAGTGTGCTTCTCAATTTTGGGTGTAAAAGCCAGAGATTTTACTGTCAGATATGCAAAGCTTGTTTTTCAAAAAGTCAGGACCTGTCAGCTTTATAGACATCTCCTAGTTGGCTAGGCACAACTCCTGTAATGTGGCTGTTCAATATCAGAGACAGATAAGCCACATATTCTCTGGATTCTATTCAAATTGTTCTGCGGTCAAATAAAGGAAAAACTACAATGAGGTAGATAAGTGACAACGCACATCTAATGAATTGTATGCAACACTTGTTAAAATGGATTTCAAATGGAAAGAAAATGCATTAGAAGAATGTTTTTATTGTTATAAAGGTAACTTAGTATAATTAAAATGTTTTCTCTCTTATAAGTTCAGAGCTCCCACATATTAGTGGATAGAGCATCCTTGGACAAGTTGTTTTAGGCTTAATGTAAAGATGTACAAACTGAGGTATTTATATAAAAAAAGAGTGTCCAAGACCAAACAGCAGGCCAGTGGAACAGCAAGGAATAAAGTTTGAGAGATGGGAATAAAACTGAATAAGGCCATATTTGAAACAAAGAAAGGTCTCAGAGAAACAGGTGGCCACTGACTTCATCCAAATGCTGACAAAGTTTCTTTCCCTGTTGGGGCACAGCTATGTGTGCCAATATCTAAGGAAAGGCATGGATTCTGTCAGGAATTGATTTACCTTGGGTTAGTGCTTCATCCATCTATAGAAAAGCTGCAGTAAAGCTCCCTAATTGATCAACTAATTCCTCAGGAAAAGTGCTTCTGTCACCAAGAGTCTGTCATTCTCAAAGGGTTGGGATTTCCTCTCCTACTCCACTAAACAGACCTTCTTTGTCTCCTGGATGGCTGGTGTGCCTCCCCACTGTCCATGCTGACATTTTGGTCTTGACACAATTTTTGCTAGCGTCCCTCACCTGTCACCTTCTTCTTGTGCCTCTTTGTTGTCTGGACTCTAGTCACTGACTCAAGCTGCTGTTACTGTCTCCTCCTTCTTGACCTGTTTTGTTTGGTAGCAAAGAAACTGACCCTATGTTCAGCACCATTAGCTTTTCCCACATTTTTCTTGGTCCCTCTATACCTTCACCTGTTTTGCTGATAAAGAATTGATGCCTTAAGGGAGGAGTGCTGCCTGATTTCAAGGATCTTGGGGACTGTCACTGTATGGAGGCACTGTTCAGTGCCTCAGGCAGGGGTGATGGAGGGTTCTTGCATCATTCATCTCTGTGTACAGTGGCCACAATCTGGCCTCTGGCTGCAGAACTGTCAAACCTTCATAAGCAACCACAAATTACTGAAGAGCTAATTTTTCTAAAGCTGGGCCCACATCCAACAACTCTCTTCTTTGACAGTTAAAATTGCAGAGATTGCACATGCACACCTATTCTAACCATGGCCATAAAAGGTGCCTCAGACAGAACAAGTAAGATAATTTTTCTGGAGAAGACTACAAATGCTATTTGTACAAATGCTAGACTTAAATGGAGCAACATGGAGACAACTGACACATGCATAGGGCTCCTCAGGCTTAAAAGAAAAGAGCTGCAGTTTTGTTGTCTGACTTCCTGAAAATGAAGGGACAGAGCCTGGGGAAATGTAACTTGGGATAGTGTTGCAATGGTGAGACCTATATTATCACACTTCCCAGAAGAGATAGTTTTACGTCTTACTGCAGTGTTAAACCAGGTGAGCAAGTCAAATGAATAAAATGAGAACTTTAAATGGAAAATTAACCAACCAAGGGGAGGAATTATTTGAAAACGTGTTTGTGGTTAATCCCTTCTGTGCTATTATCAGGGAAGACTGCCACAGCTGCAGGGTATGTACATCTCAACCTGCTGACATGCTTAACTGGAAGTGAAAAAGCAAGGGGTGAAACATCGACTGAACTGGCATCTAAATTGCACCTTATTAAACAGAAAGGTGACATTTGGAGCATATGAGTTGGGACTTGCTTTTTTCAGCATCTGAACATTCATTTGTAAAACTGGTTCTCTTGTTATTGTGTCAAAATCAGAGATTCCCAGCCAGGTAGTTGACAGGTTAGACAAAGAGTCCTGTTCAGTAATAAAACAGTCATTCAGGTGTTCTCTAGTTTTCCCTCCAGCATTTGCACAAAATATATGAAGTGTGCTCGGGCCTGATACACTCTTTCCCTTATCTACAATTTGATAATTATTGCTCGAGAAGTGGAGAAGAGATGTTTGGACTAGCACTAGAGTATGTGAAAGAAAGTGAGAGGGTCAATAATATTTTGTCTCTCAGGAAGGCTGGTGACATGTTCATTTTATCCATATGATTTGTTGCATTAAATTAAATTAAATGAGTGTTGCCCATACTGGTGTCTAGAATAGTGTGGCGCAGCTCAAGTGTGAGTTCACACTCTGTGGCTACTTGACAACTGCAAAACAGTCCATCACTAAAGATGCAAAGTGCACTGTTTATCAAACCATTGATGTGATCTCATACTTTGGGGAAGCTTACTATCCTCCTCTGCTTTCATCCAAATGTTTATTTTTAGACATTAGCAAATAGTTCACTCCTTTCTCCTCACCTTTTGGATGACTATGCATCCCTTACAGGCTTAGAATGATTCCTTCTTTCCTCTGTCTCACTCCCTCTTATCCCCAGCCCTACAGTGGCCCTGAAATTATGCCATTAATACTCAGCCAAGCAAGACCTACACTGAGTACTAAGACCACAAAAAAACCTCAGCCAGAGCAAATAATCACAATGTAGTAACTAGGAATTAAAAGTTGCAAGCTTTTTAGCTTCTGCAGTGACCTGTCCTCATCAGTCCAATATATGGACAAGAGCCTGGCCACATAACTTTGGTTCAGGAACAAGACTGTAGACACTGAAAGTAAAGCAACTCTCTGGGAAGACATTTGTATCTCATGTGTTTTGAATTTCATTACTTTTGGTGTTTGTTACTCTGCTGAAGATGCAGTTCTGCAAAAAAAGGACTGCCTACTGACACAGCAAGAGGACAGGCAGCCTACCAGTAATACAGTAGATACCAAAAGGTACTTTATAATAATGTCACATTCTTCTAAGAAATGTTGATTATGATGCTTTAGAAAGCGCTCTTCGATTATGACACTACCCAATGATTTTTTTTACCTGATACCACTTCTGTCTAAAAAAAAAGTCTGGTATTTGTTGTGAAAAAGCTACTCATAATGGCACAGACATTCCCACATACAGTTTGAAGTGGAAATAGGAAGAAATTGCTCACTCGTTCTTTCAAAACCTGTATTTATGTTACATTTATATTTGCAACCCTATCAACTCAGGTAGCAAGAAACAACTCTCCTCGCAACACAATATCTGCAGGGGAATACTTATCTGTATTTGATGATCACAGGGTTGGGAATGCCAACACTTACTCTCTCAAATGCCAAAACTCTTTAACTGTCAGCAAATCAAATAAAATAAATCATACATGTTGTACTGAAGAAGTGGTATGTAAGGGAGAAACGGATATAGTGATTAGAGTTCATAGTGGAAACAATGGTAAATCTGGATGGGTGACAAACAGAATTTGTGAAAACATTTCTAAAGTAATCTTTATTACATCCATTCCCCAGCATACAAGGCCAACTAGCCAAGAGGAAAAATGGGGACTCAATAAACAATGTAGAAGAGACAGGAAAATACCTTGATATATACTAGAGAATTTTTGGTGCTCCATCTAACCAAAGTGAGACCCGCATCTGACATAATTGGCAAAATTGGGAACTATGTAACCAGCAGCCAGGAGAACACCAAGATATAGTGAACAAAGACATTTGTTAGGTACTAACGGGGCTGCCATAATTTAAGAGGCAGTAATAAAAGTTCATGCAGAAGGTACAAAAGCCCAGAGGAAGGAGCAGTCGATCAAGTACTACAGTATAGTAGCCACCAATATGTCTTATGTAAGTCCACATCACAGTGTACAAAGGACAAGCTGCAATAATTTTAACATAAATGAGTCTAAAGAATTGAAAGGATTTAATGAAGCCCTAGACAAGTCACAAAGCAAAAAGTTACGAAAGTAAATGCTGATGGATGAAAGAAAAATCTAAGACAGAAACAGAAATTTTCCACATTGCAAAACACCAAGCAATGGGATGTATCAAGGATTTAATTTGATGAATTTAGTAAGGATTTACTTTCCATTTCTGCAAACACAAAATATTGTAAAGAATCCTAGGGCCTGTTTAGATGCCCAATTAAACATTAGGCTAGAAAACACAATCATACAGACATCAGGTAGGAAATTTTTGAGTACTTAGTAATGGTTTAAACCCTGTGTAACTATTGCTGATCTTTGACGAAAATGAAACAAGCCAGCTCTGAAGACTTCTAAACTGGCATCAATCTAACCCACAGTTATCATAACCACTCCCCCCTTGCCCCCTGCAACTCTCCTCCATAAAAGTGTTGGTACACAATCAGAGACTAGTTATGACCAAACTGAAACATCAGAACCTAGTTATATTTCCATAACTTGCAGCTAAAGAAATATACAATTATTTAAATACTTAAATTGCTCCCTAAAATAATAGTTACTCAAAGATAAATAATACCATCACTGACAACATACTGTATACCTTTTTCAAGGACATTTATCACATATTTTAGGAATTAAATGACTCTGTGTTTTAAATATTTTTTCCACATTGGGCTATAAGGCAAAACTTTTTATGGGCACAAACCATAGCTTTGATGTAAAATTAATTTATTAATGAAATTCAGGTATGGTTTATTATTGCAGCTGAAATGTCTGCCTAAAGGAAAATTAATATATTAAATATTTTTTCCATAGAATAGTCTCCATAAACTAGAATTGTTTGAAATAAGCCTGATCCTAAGGAGATGTGAAGGAGATGTTATTTTTAACATGAGAAGCAAATCATAGCTTCCAGTGTTTGACTTCCCAAATCCCTTTAAGTTTCTCATTTAGTTTCAGACTGCTCTGTTTACTAGATCTTTTTCTCTAGTAAACCTGTATTTTATATATTTGGTGGGTTTGTGACATGACTTTTTGATCTTTCTTAATTCCAGTCCAAATCAGTGAGGCATTCTGGCAACCTGAAGGTGAATTTAAATGATCCTTGCCTTCATTTATATGAGTATTGTAAATAAATATTTATGCCTCAATAAAACAAGGCACTTAAATAAATGTATAATTTAATCACATCCCTATTTCCTGAAATATAAACTCTTAACTACATGGAAAGGATCTGAGACTATTTTCCCAACTTGCTTTTACCTTCTTCTTTTCTTACTTTGAAATTTACATACGTACTGGAAAAGATTCACTAAGAAGTTCAAGACATGAACTTCACAGAGTGACAGCATACTGCTGCTATGGCCACCTCGGAGAGACAAGCCTACTGCATTTTCACAGCTCCAAACAGAGATGGGAGGAGATTACTGAAGATAATGGCACAGCTCCCCAGGCTGCAGAGTTCCAACCAAGCCCTGGGCCTGAATTTAGCTGCATACAGAAGTACCTGAGTTTTTCTCCACTGGTTGTCTATTGTCAAGGTTGAGTTACAAGCCCATTTCCTCTCTGCAGTATTAGCTCATGGGTTTCCTTTTATGTTTGTGGTGCCTTGCTAGGGAGCACCTGTCTGTGCCGCTTTCCTCATTTCCTTTAAAATGAGATTAATAGATAGCAGCCTGCATCTGAGGTGCGCTGCAGGACGTTCTTCTTTGTACAATGCTTAGATCTTGCAAAAGCCTGATTTAATGCCGTCAGACCCAACAGAACCCATTCCCGCTAACATTTGGGGTGTCTTGGAGCATATGACAGAAAAAGTCCTGCTCTCAGCCCCACCAGGGCCAACTAGTTAAGAGCAGGAAACAAGAGGATTAGTTTGTTGTATGAGCTTCCACTTCCATTTCCAGAACTCATGGGAGTGTGATCTGGCCAAATGTTTCTTTAAGAAAAATCTAGTGCTCCAGGGTTCCAAAATTTAACAAAAAATGTGACAATTTCCAGTGTGATAAAGCATTCAAATCTCTGACAGTAGTTTAGTCATGTCCACTTTTTGGTACCTTCCAACACAGATGCCTTAAGAGGTCTGTATCTGATCTAATACAGTATTTGGAGGCTACAATATGCTGGCAAAGAAGCAATTTTCTGCTAAGATTGATGCCAGACTATCAAATATTTAGATTATTCATCATTTTAGAAGTATACAACACTACATATGCATCTGCTGTCAGAACTAAAGCAGAAGTTGTACAAAGCACAATAGTTTTGAAAATATGTTGCCTGCTATTAAGAAAAAGAATAACCCTACACCATTTCAGAGACCTTTTTTCTACAAACATTGAAAAAAAAATTCTGGACAAATCGCCAGGTTTACAAATATGCACACACATTCCACATATGGATATGCTTTAGTAATCATCTTTACAAACCTTTTAGGCTACACATGGCTCTAATAAATAACCCATTCACAAACAATATATTATCATCTAAAAAAAAAAAGAAAAAAACCTAAACCCTTTTCATATACAGCCCAACAGTTCTAGTGTTCACTTTCAACTCCCAGCTCCATGATCAATCATTACGTCAGTGCTCATTTTTCATGGTTTGGTGTTGAACAATAAATGGAAAAGAAAATGACTGAAAAAATTAATATTGTCTCTGACAATGAGCAAAGCTCAAGAAAGAGCTCACAGGCGACAGCTGAGGACAGTCTGCCCTCTGTAAGTTTCAAATGTAATAAAATCTGAACTTTTTTCCTCCTTTCTTTTTGAACAGAGTTCACATGGGCCAAACTGCATGACGGGAAGGCTCACATGTCAGTCCCTTTGTGTAAATAGTAAACAGCTGCAGTTAAATGTTTTACCCCTTAAAGGACAATACTTATTAGCTCAAGGTTAAGAGCCTTGCAGAAGGTCAGCCTAGCTACTGCAGAGCTGTGAAATATCATCCTTTGGCTATCTGCTGACATACAGTCTAGGGCTGAGTTATGCGATATGGGCAATGCAAGGCTCACCACTCAGTTGTGTTCCCCAATCCCCAAATTATTGGAGCAGTATCTGCTTCTGAGAGGTAAGACCCTTTCTCAGCCTTGATCCCATGAGTTTTCTTTACTCCTGAGTCTCATTAGTTTCAGTCACTTCTATCCCAAATGTATGCTTCTTGTGTCCATGCAGGCCAGGCTAAGAACTTTTGACTGTGCAGAGTGTTTTGTGCAGGGGTGGATGCAGAGCAGGAGGAGCACCAGGAAAGTCCAGGACAAAATATGATCCAGTGGCTAAAGGTGTTCTCTGCCTGTGTGTGAGATCCTGCATATCACTCCATAGACAGGCAGGTCTCATAATAGGGAAAGACAGTAGTGCTAATGGTAGCTGGGTAATTTTGCCTTTCTGGATGCTTTTTTTGAAACTTGGGTGCCCCTATGGGAGGGACTGACAAAGCCTTTCCATACTGTGGATGTGGAGCTGAAGCAGGAGACACTTGGCAGTGTGGTGCTGGGACAGAGAGAGGTGAAGGTTGTTGGAGAGCAAGTGCTGAGGACCAGTTGTCTGATCTGGGAGGTAATTGCATGATCTTGACTGTGCTGTCTGCATTTTCCCCAGTGTGATGATGCACATGGTAGAGAAAGACTGATAACTCATTCCTTCACCTTTCCCCATTTAAATCTGTGCCTGATATGTCTAGCCACAGTGCAATATATTATATTTACTCATGGACTGTGTTAATACTCCTTCTTCTACTAAATGGCATATTAAAATAGCACGAATGCATGATCTGGCTAATCTTTTTTCCTCATTGTTATTTTTTTCTTACATTTAATGAGGATTCAAATCTTACTTCTCAGAGTTAGCAAGAATATTCACCTTTTTCTTTGTCATGTAGGACTCAAACTTCTCATCTGGGTCTAAACATGCCCAATTTTTGTTTTCTTCTAGTACCAACACATCAGCCATCCAGCTTATCCTGAGATATGGAAGAGGTATTTACCTTGGCAAGGAAATAATTTTGAGCCTGATTGATGCCAGACCCTAGGCAGTACTGATTATTTCTCTTTTTGGTGGTATGAAAAAGTCTTTCATCAAAATCAAGGCGCAGGGCATTCGAATCCTGATATTTTTTAGCTGAATGTGATCACACTTATGTTTCTGGCACACTGAGCAGCTTTTATCACAAACAAAATGTTTTGTGCAGCTCTATTTTCAGTCTGTATCATCATTATTTATCTAGTGCCTAACATCAGAGTACACCGCCTATGAAGGTCAGTACACTTGAGGTACAGAGATCATTCTGGCTTTCTACATCTTGTAAACTACTCCAGTACTCATTTCATGTACAAATGCTATTTGTTTGATTGATGAAATATACCTCTGAAAGCATAAACAATGAAAATAATTAGCTAATAAAATCTTTAAAAAACCATCTCCATCATAAGTTTTGCTATTTCAGATTGGACTGCACAACACTATTTCACAGACAGAAGAGAAAGTAAAAAGGTGTCTGAGTTGCGAAGAGGTTTCACTTCCCTTGGACAGACACCATTCTTATGCCACTTTTTGAAGAACATCTTGGGTTTAGACTGGGGTCCTGAGTGCTGCAGCTAAACTCATCTTTCTCCCAACAAAAAGTAGTGTCTAATGTAAACTGACTTCTTGAAAGTGCCTCAAAACACAAAGGATGAGTTTTTGTTAATGAATGAGTAGTATTGACCCCTTGCATAAGTTTGACAGGAAGGACAAAGGATGTCCCTACTGGCAGCAGTTACAGCTGGTTCTCCTTTTCCTCCACAAAAAGAGGTTTTAAGGGTCTGGTCTCAAGTCCTGATTTTCATAAGTGGCATTGCAATAACTGTAGATAGTCTCCTATTAACGGTCCCTTGCGGACCCCAGCACACCCAGGAGCACAAAGCACTGTAGCACTTAACTGGAGTAGGGCTAGAAAGGAGTGGGACCCTCTGCCTTTTGTCTGCAGTCCCTGAGCTCACCACAGTTTGGAGACATAGGATGACACGCTCCCCGCAGCTAACAGCATTGAGCAGGTGTGGGCAGCCACGTGTCGCACTAGCCTACATTTCCAAGTGACCTTCACTAGCAGTCCCCTGCACAACATATTGCATTAATCCTTTCTGGAGGTCACAAAACCACGGCTAAGTGGGCTGCAGTGCAGATCCAAGAGAAACAGTTGCAAATGCCTAGCCAGACGCAGATGGAAAAATGTGCTTTTCATGTAGCCAGTTCAGAAGGCTGAATAATTTATTAGTGCATCACATGCTATTTTTCAAAACTATGCCACTTTGAAGGAAATCATATATTTCAAATTATAAGCAGGTCCTGCTAACAAAATGGATCACAAATGCCAAAGCAGACAAACCGCTGTGTGTCCGCCAATTCCATGCCAAGTGACTTTGATTACATCACTGACAATGGAGATCTTAGAGAGAAACAAGCACATCACAGAAATGAAACAATTACTGCTGCTTACTTCAAGCACAACTTGGTGCGCTCAAACCTCGATCCAAAGGCCAAAGTACCTTCACCCAGCCTCTCAGTAACAGGCTATCAAAGGCTGCATCGTGGATTAATTCCAGTGGCTTTTCTGGAGCTGAGCGAGGCTGACAAATGAAATACAGTTTGCCTGTCTCAGTGTGGGTATTGTTTTCTGCACAGTAATGCAGCACAGGTGTTGCAGGCCAGGAAGGAGATGCACTGGCAGAAGTGTGATAAGGGAACTCATGAAGGAAACCGTGCCACAGAAAGTTGGGGAGAGGAGGTGAGGCAAAGGGCCGCCTTGGCCCCTGAGGGTGCTGCTGGGCCCTTGGCATTCCCCCAAGACTCACAGCATATCTCTAGGTACCATATGGTTTGAGGATGAACTTCCTGTACTTCTAAGGGGTGGAAGAGAAGGAGGAAGTGTCTATGAATGGAGAGAATAATTGCTTCCCTCTTCCGCTCCTTCTCCCCCTGTTGATGCCCCGAGCATCAACTTTACACCACCATAAGAACGAGGTGAGGTCTGATCTGTAAGGAGGCATTTGTAGATAAAACCTTGACTGAAATGCACGGGAGAGCAGAGAGGAAAAAAGAAGACAGGATAGCACCCTAGAAGCACATGGTGTATCTTTCAACAGCTACAGCCTTACTGGCATTTCATGGGAAAATAGAGAGCGAGTTCAGAGGGCCACAGATCATTAGAATCAGTTTTTTTCTGTTTTCAAGAAGCATCTGTCCTATGTTTGCACCACAGTGGTTTTGTAGTCATGCAGGAGTCTGTGTTTTTGTGGCTGTAAAAGCAATGACAGATTTGTTACTATCCACAGATCAGACTGCCTTATCATATAGCTTTTATTGCACAGAACCATCTCAGAAAATCTGTCATTCCTCACCAAAAAGTATTTCGGTACATCATAAGCATCATTTGCAATTGAAGTACAATGAGAAAAATGGAAACAATTTTGTTGTGATGCAGCACATTTCACAGAATACAAAAAATGTCTCAGTCATTTCTATTAAGTTAATTAGAATTCAATTAAATTATCAGTAGTCAGAATAGGGCACTGAATCAAAAAAAAAAAAAGAAGATGAAAGGGCTTTAAGTCTGCACTAGTCTACGAAAACTCCACCTAGAGGTAGATTTTCACACACATCTGTCAAAATAAGCAGCACAATATAGGCTAATTTGTGGCAGTGGCATGGGTAACAAAGCCTCTCAGTAAGTGCACAGGTTGATACATTGCTCCCTACCCTCATTATACCCACAGTCTCCAGATTACTTATGTGACTCCAGACAATATTTTTTCATTACCAATCTGGATATGGTTACACAGAGAGCTTTAGCCATGTGCTAATGAAAAACAAAGAAACCCTGCTGGTGGCCAAAAGTAAACTGGTTCTCAGGAAATTAGAAATTATATGCAGCACTGTCTGTGTCACATGCTTGTCTAACTTCTCCAAAGAAACTTCTTATTGACAAGCACAGGTGTAGTTCTCTCTTGTGTTGTCCTTTTTTTTTTTGATACCAGGGTCAGAATCATACTCAGGAGGTTGTCATTAGTCTCTAGCCTGGGCTGAACTGGAAGGATTTGGCCCTTATTCTAGGATAAACATCCCTATTTGAAGTGAAGATCATTCATTCCTTTATTTCTGCAGGTTACCTGAAACGTGGAATGACAATTTTAAAATCCTATCTTGATGAATACATTTAATCAAGTTACCTTACACTTTAAACTAATAAAAATATCTTTATCAAATAGTACCTTGTAAAAAAGGTTATATCATTTTACAGAATTTGATACAGAATTAGCAATTCAATCTCAAAGTTTGAACTCATCTTTTCACAAAAGTTGCAGTAGGATAGCTCAGCTGTCTTGGTGTGCTTGCAATGTCAATGGAGGTGATCTTTTTGGGTCAGATTTTTAGAGCTGTTCAAATGCTTAATTTCTAATGAAACCAACCTTTAAAAAGCTGGCCCACTTCTTTCCAAATTAAGATGGGAAATAAAAAAGAGAAGGCGATTTGGGGAGTTTAAATGTCAACTGAAACATGGTAATGTAGACTATAGATCTTTTCTTCTTCTCTTCAACTGCTCTACTTCAGCATTCTACCATGGATGACAACCTTAGCTTTTGGGCTGCTCTGCTCTTTCTCTGAGCAGGATTACCTGCTGCAGCTTTCACCAATGCGTTGCGTTGCACTCACACCATTTGTCTCCCCCTCCAATTAAAAAGCTGGTTTGGGAATTTACATTAACAAAGGTGTGACTCCAAGCATTCTGTGTGGCATACTTATTTATACATGTCCCAGTTAGTCTTTTGCTTTTGCTTTTGTGTTAATGTAAGTCAGAGGATTTCTTTGAAGCCCCACCAGAGTCAGTCAAGAGTAAGAAGAATTAAGCTCTTCATCCATACATGGTAAAACCGAGGTTTTAAATCAGACCAGGAAAAACAGATTCATAGGAAAGACAGTGCAGTAAATCCACACCACGTTTTCAGTTTTAGTTTTGATTTTCCTTTTTTTTTTTTTTCTTATTTCAACTCCTCTAAGAGCCATACCAAGCCCCTTCCATTGACACCTGTGGAACTTATTGCAGAAATCAAAGTAAATCTACAGCCCACAAGGACAAATATAATCTGAAGGGCATTTTCCAGCATACCGCAATTAAAATATGAGTGAACTGTGAAGTTCCAAACTGATCAAAGAAATTCCTCTTCTTACTTTACTTTCTAAATATTTCTGTGCAAATAATTTTATTACAAGGAAGCATTTCTAAGCTAGATGCACATAAGCATTAGGCACAAGGAATTAAAAAATTAACACTGTCAGATCCTGACAAAATACAGCTGATTTCTAGATTGATTTGCTATGTATTTTTCTTTCTCCTCACTTTCTTTGTCCTCCTGTTTGCCTCAATATTTGGTTGACTGAACATAAAGGATTTTATAGAATCATTAGATATGTCACAGATTCACTGTATTATTGGCAAAAGCCATATTGAAAAGGACTTTGAAAAATAACTTCTTTCCAGTGGATTCAGCTTTCCAGATTCCAAATGTTCACATCTCTATTTACTGTTACTTTAAATAGCTTCATTTTTGTGGATGCCTGATGAGCTTCCCAGATGGAATATTAAACTTTATGTAGCTCTTGAGGTGCTCCTTTCGCTCCTTATGAAGAATAAAGGAAGAAAAATAGCTCTCAACTGGTAGGATTTTATGAAAAATAACTGCTCAGAAAATGGAAATATTTTCAGACAAAATGACCAGCTGAAGATTGTTGGCTGTAAAATATTTGGTTTGCTTTGATGAAAGTTTTTAACTAAAGATCAGACTATTTCTGTGCACAAAGGAAAGCAGCAACATGACAGTACCTGATGGATTAAATGAGTGCACAGTACACTTTGTTGTTTCTCTGCTTTTTCTTACATCACTTAAAGCACAGCTGCTGCATGCCTAAGAATTGTGAGGAACATGTTCTACCCTTGCAAACATATTATTTTCATTCTTAAACAGTAAGGAAAAAAAAGGTCATGTTTCTCCTCTATTCAGACAGCTTTTGACTAAAGAGTTAGAAAAATAATTTGTCATTGCAGCTTTGGCTACGAACCAAGCATTGAAATCAATGGAAACACTCTCATAAGTCCATCCTGTGATTCTGCCCCCCCATTATAAGGGCCTTCCTTTTACAAATTGAGTTTTTGGGTAGATTTTCTTTGGAGAGTTCTAAAGATTTCCTTAAAGAAAAAACTTATAATTCTTAAAGAAAAACTGGATGTGAGAAGTAAAGAACTGTATCGAGGTGGAGTGTTTGTCTTTTAGTTCATATAGAGCAACTAAGTCAGAAAGATGTCATCTGGCTAAAAGATGTGTTTCAGAGTCATGGTTAAGGGGCTTGCTCAAAAGACCACTGAAGTGAAAAAGACCCCAAATAACTCTTTCATGCATGTCTTTCATGCATTTTGGAACAGGACACAAGCATGAGGAAAAAACACTAGGGTTGCAGACTAATCTTCTGTTCACATTTGGAATTAAACTCTGCTCCATATGAGACTGCTAAGGTCCATAATAAATAGTTTGAGGCTACCACAAAGATGGAAGAGCAAGGGAGATTAGGGACACTCATTTTTATTTCATTTGTTCATAGCATAGTCTGCAAGACAACAACAGAAGGGGGAAACAACTTTGTATTTATTATTATGGCTGAGCGGCATGTAATAAATTATGAAAGAAAAAAAGGCTGAGGGATAATTGACTGAAAAAACAAATGTCAGTTAAAGTAAACACAGCAGTTTCCACTGAACCTATTTGTAAAAATGTCAAAGGAGTTGAGTTGTTTTCCTTCACAATATTTGTGCTGGTATAAAGGGGCTGTGGTTTAATTAAATTTCCCCACAGAGACTAGGTATTCCACTAGATGTCACTTTGAGACTTTGCTAAGATGAAGGACAGCATCTTGATGAACGGATGCAGCATCCCCTACTGCAAAGAGGATGAGCTGAGAGCTGTCTTGCAGCAGGAGCCTCTAGTCAGGATCTAATACTGGGGTATATTAAACACAATGAGGCTGCTTACAGATACATAACCACCTGTCAAGAGAAGAGCTGCCATCTAGACATGTGTACTAGCAAAGATTATCCAGCCACTAGAAACTTTTTGACTACTCTCAAGGGAAGGAGTGAGGAGACAACTGTCTTTGCCAACAATCCATCCTGTCCTTCCTGCAGTGACAGAGTGGGAACAGGGTCAGGCATAGTAAGAAGGGGAATGGCTCTTGTGTAGCCACAGGAGATTTGATGGAGCCAAGCAAAGTGCTGATCCAGCAACTGCTCCAAACATCTCTCATCGCTCAGCAACAGGAACAAGGTACTAGTCCTGATGTGGGCATTTCTTCCCAGAGCACCTTGCAGGCAATACAAAGCAAATTAAAACCATCTTCAAAAAAGGGAAGTAGATGACTTGAACCTTGTTTTGGAGCTGCCCTGTTCTTTTGGCAATCAATCATTTATTTAATACAGCAAACAAAGGATGTCAAGGTTTCTCTAAATATCATATGCTGAATATTGAATAACAATAGGGAAAGTAAAATATAGCATACCTTTTAAAGGCAGGTGAAAAGTGAATGACATGTCCCTGTTCCCTGTAAGGCAATAAAAGAGTCATCACAGTGGCAGAATGCTGCCTTTTTATCCCAGTCTAAAGAGGCTTAATATTAATCAAAGAAAGTGAGAGCAAACCTAGACAAAACCCAGTTCATACCCTTTAACAATACTGGCACACAGATGTCTCTGCATGGAGCACGACATTGTGTTTGCACCTACACTCAGCTGTGATAATCACACAGAATAGGCTGCTGGGACACAAAGATCCAGGAAATGTTAAGGAAAGGAAAAAAAAAGAAAAAGGCAAAAAGCACAAAGAAATATGTCTGCACATTAAATACACTCTACAACATCTACTGCCAAGGGTGCCTGTCCAAAGCTCCAGCAAGCTGCATACTGTTTGTGTTGTCAACAAGCAGCAGCTTTTGTACCTATGCACGTTTGTTTACTAAATATATGAAAACAATAGAGCTCAATTAAAAGTAGATTAGCCACACATGTACCAAAGGAATGTGTACTTAACCGAGTATGGTGAATCTGGCTCCTATTCAATCCCCTGGAGAAGCTGCTCTGGCATGTCTGCTGAGGCCTTATTGGTATCCCATCTAGGCACAGTGGTGGTTATGGCTCCTCGAGAATATATTAAATGGATTGTATAATAACCATTGGGCAGATGCTGGAATAGCAGAAGTTTGATTCAAAGGCACAGATGGGGTGGCAGATTATCCTGGGAAGGGAACCATGAGTTGATGGATTCATTTCCATTATTGCTTGGCAACACACGGCATGCGTCACCAGACAGGCTGGAAAACCCCTTACAAGGAACCAAAATGAACGCTTGCACCAGGGAGATGATTTATAAAGGAATACTGTCAGCTGTGCAAGCCTATGGATAGAATGGCTGAGGGAGTTTCTACTTCTGACTTTATTAATAATAAGAAGAGAGGATGCAAGCAAGCAAAACAGCAGGCTATGAAAGCATATCTGAAAAAATATAGAATCAAATACATCTCCTGTCAAAGCCTTCAGGTCCTCAGTAACTGAGGCCTTCAAAGCAATAATCTGAATTAGAGCTGTGTCCAACCCAGTCCCTTTGATCTAAGCAATTTCTTCAATCAGAATATTTTAAATTAAAGATTTTCAAATAAATTTAAGCTTTATGCCGACTTTGGTCAAAATCTTTCAGTAGCTGTTTATGGAAGTCTGATTTAAGATTAGCAGCTACTAGTTTGAGATAGACAAAAACTACTTCAGAGATTTTTTTCCCCAGTTTCTATTGTGAAGGGTTCAGAGAAGAGTTATATTCTATTTTCTGTTTTAAAAAAATTCAAACATATGAAAGAGTGAGTTTAGACTTATTTTACTCACCAACCCACAAATTTTATTACTTAGAAATATATGATTGGGATAATAATTTCAGTGACATATTGATATAAACATTACAGAAACTGTATATGAGTTAGATAATCATCTCATAAAAGGTTTTGGCTTTTTTTTTTTTTGTTACAGAAAGAAAGATTTCTTGAGGAAATGGCTTCACAGGGGAAAACATTTTATCAGCCATAATTACTTGCTTTGTTGTTTCTGCTGGTGAGCACAGCCTCCTAAATGACCATGAGGCCACAGATTTGTGTAGCACTGCAGAAGTATTTCTAGTATGTGACAGCTGCTTTGTTGGGGAACCAATCCCTTTTCTTGACAATATTAAACCACATATCTGCAACACTGTATTCGAAGCACTCTACACAGAATTAACTAACCAGTTTAGCAACTCTACCACAATGGTTTTTGTTTGCCCACCCAATTAACGCAGATGAGTCAAGAAGAGGCCAGGGGATACACCCCAAAAGGACAATTCAGTGGTAGTTAGATGTATAATCAGAAACTCATACTACTGGTATCCTTTTCTAATGACAAATATGAATTATGTTTTCTTATTGATGTAATATAACTAAACTCTAATATTCTAACTTAACTAAACTTCAATGAACTCCAATAATTATCCAATATTTTTTTTAATAAAAGTTAATCAGACTCTGTCATTACCTTTGGTAAAAGTCCTGTAGGCTCTAAATAGAAAGAAATAAAATTATATAAAAACCAACAACCAAAAAACCAACCAAACCACAAACCCAACCTTTCAAAGAAATGCTCAGTTATCCCATCAATATAGTTACAGAAGTACTTTCATCCCCTAAAATTCAATTGCTTTGGTTAGCATTTCTATAATATGGCAAGAAAATGACGAGAAGGAAATCCCGGCTCCATTTAAATCAATGGAAATTTACAGGCTTCAGTGGAGTCCGGATTTTACCATACTAGGTTTTGGAATGACATCTCTAGGCATGTATTAAATTTGCATACAGATTGTTGGATCCACATCCTGTACCTTCTATAGTATTTACTTTCCTACAAAACACACAGTTTCTTTGGATTCTGGCACAAAAAGTAGATACAATATTTTGAGGTGTGGGGTGTGTGGGAAATACAGCATGTTTGTTTAGGAAGTTATACAAACATTTTCCTATTTTCAGATTAGAAATAATTCCATTAATTTGATAGGATTGGCTATGTATATGGATAGAGATGGTGAAATTAGAACCTTTATGAACTGAAGTAAACTGTTTCTTTCTGGATTGGTGGTTTTAGAGAAGCAATGAATGTATCTTTTGTGTTATACTTTGTGTTCTCAGTTACCGAGTTTTTTTATCTATCTTATGTCTGATTGGTGGAGAAAGAAGGATGTTTCATGTATAGAAAAGAAGGATTCTTCATGTATACCTCTACACACACAGAGAAGCGGATCACGTAGATCTATTTAATTTGCAAACACACATACAGAATAACAGTGATCTGATCAGCAGGATTAATAGAAAATAATTGTAAAGACAATAGACTGTATTTTAAAATGGCAAACACACCGATCTTTGACAGACTAATATATTCAGTTTAGTTTATAATTCTAGAAATGATTACATTATCCACTACCAAACATCCTGTTAAGTAAACAGAGATCCCTTTTGGAGACTCTGGAGGCAAACTATATTCCAAAGTGTTTTCAGGTTAAAAAAATCAATCCATTGTACTGGTTTATTCAGTCACTGCCACTGGGAAGAAAAACACTCATCAGACAACAGAATTACACTCTCCTCAGTATCCAAGGAACACCTCATTTACACTCATGCCAGCATATGAAATTATGTCTTTCACTCACACTGAATGATAGTCAAAAGGCCATTCTGCAGGCCTGATTTTGGGAGACGTACCCTCTCCAAGATTTTTAGATATTTCATTTCCTGCATGTTAACATTTTCTTAGTGCTGCGTCTCTCACTTCATTCATTTTTGTTTAGCCACACACACATTTTAAAACTTGATTTGTCTTGATTTGAGCACTTTGGGGTCTGTCTGCTGACAGAAAGACATTCTAATGGTTGCAATGCAGTTTCAGTCTAATTTAGATATAGATAAATGTACTCCAGTCATATATCCACTCTGCCACTGACCTACCAGGATTCATGTTAGATGCTTAGCTCAATCCCAATGATTTTTTTTCAGCTTAATATATGTGGGAAGTGGTTATTTGAGACCATTACATTGGTTTAAGTTCAAAAAGTTAGTGTAAATTGTAAAATGCTAACAGGTCTTTGGAAGTTTGTGCTATGATACAATTGTTGCCTTTTTCTTTTTCTAGCATAGGGAATGATGCCTGAAGATGGAGCTGTTTACAAACGTCTGGAGGACAAAAGCAACATATCTATTTGCAACACAAACTTCACTGAAACGAATACTGTAGTTACTTTTATTATGTATAAATACATCTGCTGGTTTCCTAAGCATGATAATAAATTTATAAAGTAGGGGTACACAATATATGCATTTTTTCCACAAGTACTTATAAAATGTTTGATTGAAGAAATCAATGAAACATTAAATGTATGTTACCTGACAAGAAACTTGATTTTTTTACCAATATAATATTTATGTATGATTTCTAATAGTGCTCAAAGTTTTCAATCCAAGTTCTTTGTCTTCCCATATTTTATGACTATGTGTGGGCATACTGATTAGATTTTGTTATCATGCCATATTCATAACTGACCTGTTTCCATGAATCATGCCAGAAAAGCTGTTATGTGCAGCTACAGATGTCAATCTTTTATTGCCTTCTGCAAATCCAAGTTTATCCCCATAAGGGGGAATTTTGAAAGCTGGTTCAATGTAACCAGAAAACAGCATGCTTGTATAGGATTTCTTTTTTTCATCATGGCCACTGGTGCAACATTTACACCCTTTTTTGGTGGACTTCCATAATCCTTCAGTGGGCAAAAATGATTCCCATGCTCAAGTTAAGCAGTACACAAATACTGGAAGAATCAGAGCCAATGTAATTATAAAAGCCATTCAAGTACACATATAAACATGGTATATGCATATTCAACATAGTCTTTAGTATCTGCAAGAGTCCCTATATCTTCCTAGAAACCTGAAAAAGGGTTTGCTCAGGTCCCTGTGTTTGCTTCACTGACAGCCATTCACATGGTTCTCACCTTCCTTCTGACAAAACATGCAATGTAAGCACTGCCTGAAGGTGCTCAATCCATTACTTACTTTAAATGGATTATCTACTTGGATTATCCGCCTAGCTGATGTACAATTACTATTTCTTGTTGTGCTGTTAGACAAAGTTTTTGCTTTGCAATTAACTGTACTATTCTCACACAAGCATACATACACACACAATCACACGCTGTCTTTTTTTTCAGTTGTACTAGTTTAATTAAGAGATTTTAATCAGGCTTCAGTGCTGTCATCAAAAATTTAATCTTACCTGCTTATATTCATATAACAAGCTGTCAGCTAATCTTTTTTATCTAACTTTTTAAAGAGCACTGCATAAATAATCTAAAATACCATTGACACCTTCTCAAACTACCAGACTTAAATCCTGATGCTTCAAGTCTCAAAACAAAAACAAAAGAAGAAACAATACCTAAGGTGGTCTTTACTCTTTAGGGTAACTAGCATCAAACATAGCTACAAATACTTTTAATTTTGGACCACAGAAATAGTTTTTATTTTTGTACACAGAACCAAGAAGGACCAGCAGTCATTGCTGATGTTTGGAAGAACCAATGAATATAAAAGGTTAATTTGGTCAAAGGTTAATTTGGTCAAAGCATTCAAAAATTCTGAATTCAGATGGATGAAAGACCCCATAGACGAAGTTTACTAAAGGTTCTACACTGCACCTTTGCCCCTTCTGGCCAATGTCTTTCATAAAAAATCTGGCAGCAGTTCCCTACTCTGACTTGATTTGTGAGCACTAAGATGTATAACAACAATAGAGACACTGTAGTACAGTGACAGGAATGACTGCTGAATAAAAGACAATTAACTAGTTAGGGTTTACTGAGAGAAGAGAGTCAGTACACAAAGCAGAGTATGGTACCATATACTACAGCAGCACTGCCAGCAGCCTCCTTGCTTTCCATGGTGTCTCAATTTTGTGCACAGAGCTAAGGTAGAGTCTTGCAGTGCACAGTGTGGGAATCTATTCTTAAACACAATGAAGATGCAGATCACAGCAGCGAGATCTGTGTCTGAAAGGAAACATTCCACTTCATCTTCTTCCCTGTCATGCCCAGTGCTGTCAAGGAAGTTTCCAAGCCTTAACTTTACCTTTGGGTGGAGACAATGAGATCATTTCTCTGCATGTTTTAATATGTCTTGCGGATTTTTGCTCTTGTCTTCTCACCACTGAGGTAGTTTGCTCTGATTCATTCAATTAAAGAGTGAAACAGTGGTTATTTGGATTTATTGAAGAGCAATCCACTAATTTCTCATCTTCAACCTGCTCATCATACTTCATCTGCTCATTTCATCAGCAATCTACTGTGGCTCTTTCTTTTTGGCTTGTTCTTCTTTTTTTTCCTCCTAGTCTTCTTTTCTTTTTTTCTTATTTCAAAATCTCATTTGCTCCACAGTATTTTTTTGGAATTCTACAAAACCTCTTCAATCAACGATACCCTTAGGTTTGACTAACTATTGTTCTTGGGAGATTAAGGTGGGGAGAGAAAAACGGTAAAAGGAAGAAATGACTGTTCATAGCGTATCAGAAATCTGAGTAATTGAAAATATCTCTATAGATTTCTTTGGTCATGTGTTCAACAGAACTGTAAGATTTCCTAGTAATTATAAAGAGTAAACAAATGCTATTGTACTCAGAATCTTTGCCCAGCTGTTTATCTTGACTGCATATGATTCCCCACCCCTGCCTTTGTGAATATTTATCAGATAAACACTAAGATAAACAATTTGTGCAACACTCAGCTACTGAGAGCTTGCTTGGGTGTAACTGACTGCAGGTTGAACTGCGTGCTATGAGCCAAAGGTGAGTCTTCTCATAGGGTCAAGGTCAATGGCATTATCATAGGCAAAGATTGTTGTTAGTTGAATGAACCACTAAAGAAAATGGTATGGTGTCATCCAACATCACCAATAAACCTGTACTTATACTTGTGACATATAATAGCCACTGGTACCTTTTTTACTTTGCTTCCTTATTTTTTTTTTTTTAAAGCAAGTGATAGATAGTTTTAGTGGGTTTGTGATAATAATGAGAATGCACTACAACCAAACAATCCACTGACAATTTCTTCTGGAATTTTTTTAATTGATGCCATATTGTACAGACTTCTTCCTTGTGAGCTTTATGTTCACACATAGAGGTCTCTAGCAAAAATATCTTTGGAAAAATATTTGGATCTATAGTTCAAATCCAAGACCCCATATCTGACATGATTCAGTTCTATTAGTAGGAAAAATCCAGGACAAGATGAAGATTGTATTACCTAGCCAATTATGCTATATTTTAATCTATTGCTCACAGATTCCCCAGGTATATGGCAGGTGTGAATGCTATTGCTGTATTTCATCTGAAGAAAAATGTAGTTCCAGCTTACAAAAATTCCTCCTTACTTGCACTGTATATAGATCCATATCTGTTGTTACACCTCTAGGGAACTTACTTGCTGGAAGACTATTTGTCATTTATTTTATAATAACAGAAAAAGAAGAGGTTTTATGCTGCTATGACCAATTTTTTATTTAAAACTTTTACTCAGAAACACAAATTGAGGCTCTAGATATGAATGAAAGCGAGCCAGCAAGATGTGGATATCAGTTCGTTGCTTTTTTTTTTTTTTTTCAGGAAATACTTAGTTTAATGAAAGTTCAATAATCAGAATCCCATTAGACAATTGCTTTGGGCAATTTACTTTGTCTGATGAACAACATTTCTCCCATATCCAATGCTGAAACCTCACCATGCTTTATATTTTTCAGCATTCACTAAGGAAAACAGTCATGTCTTTTCAAATTTTAAATACATAGGAGAAATAAACTTCTGTGGACATGATGCACTTGATTACAACAGGAAACTTCAAAAATTTATGAAGTAAAACTTTTTCTAGCAGAAAATTAAGAGTTATAATACATATATTATAATAGTTATTATAATAGTTCTTATTGTTTTGTTATTAGTAGTTGGTTTAAACAAGTGCATGTATAATTGATTTCATCAAGTGCTTTGATGCTAGCAAAAATGTCAAGAAACAGTATTTTTGAAGTGTCTTTATAATGTAAAGGAAGAATATTTGTAAAACAAAACAAAGCAAAAAAAGCAAGCAGTGTTAACAGCAAAGCAAGCTGTGCCCTGAATAGCAATATACTGTTCTGTGTTCAAGAAAAAAAGTGTTTTGCCAAAGCTGGTAGTAGGTGAACTTCCCTTGTCAAATTAAATCTTCTTTACTGGTAGAGAAAGGCTGGAAACCCAAGTGTTTTCTGGAGAGGAAAGTCTGGATTTCCCTTAATCAAAAGCCTTCCTTAAACTTATAAAGTTCCTGCACACATTTTTCAGTTCCTTTCTGTGGTGGTGTCTGAGGTGGATCTGAGAACTGACTTCAGGAATCCTGAGTCACAAGCCAAGCTGGGAAAGCTTCTGAGGGCACACGTTCCAGTGAAAAACCCAATCCCCTGTACACCACAAAAGCCTATCTCTCCCTGTGTGCTCATCAGCAACTGCTACCATTATTTCCCGTGTGTCAAGTTTCCAAAACCTGTCCTAAACATATTTTGCTAGAGTTGTTTGAGCTTGCAATGTATTAAAATGTATATCCGTATATCATTACAGAAGATCAGTGAGAGGAAGGCTATGACAGAGATAATGAGTTAAATTCAAATAAATCTTCATCAGTTGCAAAGAATTGCTGAGTTCTGGTCTATTGTATGCAGCTTCCATGTACCACAATCAAATATAAATGCAATATTTTACACTTTTTGCACCCACTTACTTTAGGGTAAAAAAAGAAATTACTATATTTATACCTCCTCTACTTTACACAGTAACACCCATGAAACTGCAAGATCAGTTTTGCCAGTTTAAAACCACCAACAGCCAACACACTGTTCTTTTATCTGCCTCACAATTATTCAGTATCACAGAGTCTTTAACTGCATGCATATGTATTTCTTTTTCAATGTTGTTCCCAGTATTAACAATAAGGGATAAAAGTCAAACTAGTGGAACCTTACAAGAGCTTTTTTATTTTGCAAAATAAAATTATTCAGTCTTTACCTGCATGACTGCATACATATTTTCAACAGTAGTACTTTGTTCACAGCAGGTTTGGAAGGACACAGCATATTTCTGGTTTTACTATTGTCTGATCCGCTGATCATCAGACAAAAATCACAGTGAATGTTCTGAATGTATATTCAGACCCACAATGCAACTGGAAGGATGCCTATTTATAAATGCATATTAGATGCTCCATATTAGATGCTCCTGTCAAAGCTTAGAAGCCCTTTGTAAGAGCTTCTAAGCAATTTTGAGAAGGTCTCTACGTATCCTCTGATCTTATATTTTCTTGATTTTAAATTCTAGAAGAAGAAAAGAGTACAACACATAAGCTCTGAATCTCAGCTACAGTCCATGTGCAATATCCACAGTGTCAAACGGAGGTTCAAATATTACTGATGTAAATACTTATTTCTGTGTTTTTACATAATAGCAAATGTAAGAAGAGTTTGTCCCAAACCAGGATCAGACAGACATTTCCTAGGCAACATTTCAGTGTCATGCTGAAGAAAGGCAGACGCAGTTAAAAGTACAGCAGGTACAAACAGGAAGTAACTTTATATTTGTGAAGTGTGTGTGCAACTGAGCAGCTATTTTGATACAGATACAGGCAGCTGTATTGATATAATTTTTAATATTCTTGCTAGATATGTGCATTGGTCAAAATTTCTGGCTCTGGGAAAGGCAACAATAGAAAAAACCCAAAGACAGAATTAAGTTGGGGTTTTTTAAGTAAAAGCCTTCCTTTCCTCTAATAACAGGAGCATGGTTTGTCCTATTTTCCATATAACATATATTCATATAGCAGTGTGTTTTCATACACCAAGCCTCACAAGCAGTAGAGAGAAAAAGATGACTCCCTACCAACAGTGTTACAGTGCAGAAAGGCCCTTGACCTTCAATGGTAATTCTAAGCTTTACCACAGTAGAAGTTAGAGAATACAGGAAAATGGCAGAATATCAACAATAAATTTATGTAACCTGTATAACTTTTAAGGTTTTTCTCTAGCATTTCACTAGACCTAGCTCATATTTTCAAGTTTGATTTCTGTTACAGTGGCTAGCTTTTCCTCTACTTCCTATTCCTGGCATAGCAACTATTCTGAAGTGGGGCAAAACCCCCCAACTGTTACTAGGCCATTCACATACATCTGTGGTTCAGACTGGGGAGGGCAAAGTTTAAATTTATCAAGAACATCACTCCCAAATGTCTGATCTCCAGACATTCGTTTTTCAGCAAACAGAACTTTGATAATCAAGCCACATCTTTCGGAACAATCACAAACTTGTCACAGCAAGGTGGGAGAGGGTAGATCTAATTGTACTTGTTCACAGTTTTGAAGACAAGGTAATTGTTAGGAAATCAGACTTAGCAACACAATATGAACATTATTGTATCAATTTTCAGAATTTAAAAGAGTTATAAAGAAATATCTGCCATTCTGAATAGTGAATATTGATTGTTTACAGAAAGCAGGTACAGATGTCAAACAGGACTTTTCTGCTGTTGAAACAGGAAAGAAAGAATCCTGTATTCTATAGGAATAGCCAGGGGGCAAAGGAGAAACTTTTGAGGTGCAACCACCATAAACCCTATAACTAAACATTTTAATATGCTAAATAATAAAGAAATTAAAGCATTTGTCCTGGTGAAATAGGACAACTCTATAACATGAAAGCATTGCTACTTTGCATATCAGAATTTTGGTGGCCTGCCTGATGACCTTTGAGAATATGCACCTCTCCCTGGCTGAAGAGCAGCAAGCAGAAATCCCATTCCCCAGTGAGAACTGGCCACGTCGCTGCTAGGTCCATGATTCACGGCCCAGCTAAACACTCCAGCCCTGTGTTCTGCTAACGTGGCCCTCATGCTTTATCAGTGAAAATGAACTATATCTCTTCCACAGAATTCTTTCCACAGATGGTCAGCTGTGAAATAAAAGATGCAGCGCAGAGACAATGCTTCCCTATGTAAAGAATTAATCCCACGGAGTGGCATAGTTAGTCCAAATCATGTTTAAAACCCAAACCAAACCTAAAAATATCTCCTTTGTGAATAAACAAAAATAGCAAGGAATTTTGTTATGTTGCTCTGATTAAACCTAAAACATGTTAAAAAAAAAAAGAGAAAATTTCACTTCCAAATCCTGCTCTGTTTAGGTTCTTCTTCTACTCCTATTTATATAGGAGGATGTTTTGTACCTGAAATCAAGCTCTCATTGACCTTCAAGAAACCCTAGAATATGACTTACAGTGTTCAGAATCATGTCATAATTTTCTTACCATGTTATTTCTGCTCCCAAAGTCCAGACAAATATGTTTTTGATCCATTTTCCCAAGGCCTTTCTTTGCAAGAGATGTGGATATTCTAAACTCTATGCCTATCCTCTGCCATCTGAACCATCTGCTAATGGCAGAAGAGAGAAGATGAGATGGAAACCCCAATATTAGAGGTGAAAGAGATTAAAATGCAAATAAATGAGAGTACATTTTAAGACTGCCATATTAGTTTGTATTTGACAAAAAGACAGCATGGCAGGTTTTCCCCTGTTACTGTGACAGGTCACCATTTCTAATCTTAGGGTCATGTCCAAGTTCTCTCTTTCATAATTGCTTAGACTGACATCTATTTTGACCTTTTTTCATTCTGGCCTTCCTGAATGAGGGAAGTCACAGAACCATAAAGAGGCAGAAGTTCCATAAAATGTCATAGTAATTATGAAATGGGGCTACTACCCCTCTGGCCTTTGGTATAAATGTATACATAATGTGCCATGATATTTTAACCCTTGAAAATACAAATATTTGCCCTGTTTTGGTACAATTTGAGAGAGATACCTGCCGTGTTATTTGTTTGTGATGTACTATGAAATATGTTCTTAATTATAAAGTTTTCCTATTTTTAATAAGGAATGATAGCAATTACAGTTATTATATTTTAATACAATTATTTCCTTTGCTGTTCTGAAAAATCGCAATATCTGTCCTGTGGGACAACAATCTGCCATGTTTTACTCTATTTTCTATTTAGAAGCATTAGATTAAGGTTTACAGCTCTCTGCAAAACATCTATGAAGCTAGAAGCTGTAGAAGTATTACCCTGACCAAAATGCACAAAGTGCAATCAAATCTCAGCCAGGACAATTATGATGCATAAGCTCTCCCTCTTGATTACTAGCTACACAGTGCAGGCTAGCTTCTTATTCACACTGTATTGTGATACAACTCATAGTCAAATATCAAGCTGATGACAAGTGACTGAAAAGGAACTGTCAATAGACCTTTGGAATGGAATTGCTACAAAATTAGCTCTTAAGAAAAATATTTTTGCATATACCTATCCAGTATTCGAAAATGACATTTAAATAAGTGTATTATCATATAGCCTTATCCAAGGAACCCTCTGTAAGTCATTGATTACTACTGGTAATAATAACTGAGAAATCAAAAGACACATAAAGATAACTAAAGCACAAAAATTTAGAATAACAGAATCATAAAATGGCTTGAGCTGAAAGGAACCTTAAAGATCACATAGTTCCAACTCCTCTGCCATGGACAGGGACACCTTTCATTAGACCAGATTGCTCAAAGTCCCATTCAACTCGTCCTTGAACACTCCCAGGGATAGGGCATCCACAACTTTCACATAAAGAATTTCTTCCTAACATATTCACTTATTAAAGAGCTACCAGAATCCTGGAAACTCCCTTTTTACTATATGTTTTGTTATTAGACTATTTTTTTTTTAAGATGACCTGTGCTAGACATGCATGGTTTGTAATGCATCAAAATTTGATGCACTGCGTATGTATCTGAGATGCAGATTTTGTAATGCCAGAAAGGGCCAAGGGTTGGATCAGTTGGTGCTACAGAGTAGGAGGAGGATGCGCTTTCCACACTAGAGGGCAGAGCACAAACCCAGGGCAGGGTTGTGGTTATCTGATGACTATGAGAATACGGTGAAGGGCTGTTCACATGCCAAGATTGGTGATAAAGTAGCTTCTAGGGTGTGACCATTACACTGTCATTGGGAAGGGAGCCCCAGGTGAAACTAAGGCAATGCAGTACGGTTGTCAAGGAGGAAATCAGTGTATACTCCCACTTAGCTCAACAAAGAAAGGGTTTTCAGCACTGTCTCTTTTGTGCAGCTTCTCATATTGCAGACATGTAAAGTTGAGCAAGACGAATTTGAGCATTACAGAAGTAGCTCAACACTTGAAGAATCCTCTGTCTTTACTTTAGAGATGCTTTTAGCTTCTCAGGGCTTTATACATAGCCCATTTTGTCCTGGTATTATTTTCTTTCATCTCTCCTTTGCCTTCTCTCTCACTGTTACCACATAGTAGTAGTAAACAGCATTCTTATAATCCAGAAAAAAAAAAAGTATCATAGACAACTTCAAATACAGCAAAACCAAAAGGGAATTAAATATTTTACAACAGTAGAATCATCCAGGAAACGTGTACTAAGGTTGTCCAGTAGGCAAATAATATCCTTTTTAATAACTATAGTGCATAATGAATCATCCCAAATGATAAACGAAGAATATTATCTGCTCAAAAGCCTCTCTTAGCAGTATGGTATTTCTTAGACCAAGCACAGAATTTCTTGGGAGGTGTAACTGCTGAAATGAAATCTGTGAGATCTGAATGCACATCAGATTCTGACCCAACACAAACTGATGTAGTTCTCTTATAAACTAGGCACCCTTGATATTCTACAGCCAGGAAGGGCCTTGCCCCAAATCTGGTAAAATATCCTTGACTACGCATATAGAAAAATATACCTCTCTGGGCTAGGAACCAGAGTAAGTCATACCTTCTCTCCTGATGTGTGTGTAAAATTGACTTACTTTTTTTTGCTAGTTCTCAGCTTGACTCTGCAAGGTTCATTGTTCTAATACCATACTAGTGTAGTCAGCACGCTGCACAGATCATTAAGCAAACACCATTGCATGTACAATTTTGTTAGCTTTTAGTAAGACTGTATGTGGAAGCCAATTGATTCTTTTTCTTAATAAAAGGTACCCCTTTGGAGTATATTAGAACAACGATCTATAGATTATGCATGCGTTTTTGTTTAATGTCCTAGCCATAATTTCCACTCAGGAGAGTATGGAAAGTATCGTATACGAGCACTGCAATTACATGATTTTTAAAGAATATGACCTCAAAACTTCAGCAAAATAGGGAGGCAAGATCTTTAAAAATTAGTTGGTTTGCCTTGAAACTATAAAACAGAAATATAACTTCATAGTTTCATATAATTGTAGTTAATTCATATAATATTCCCTATGGTGAAAGAGAACTCAGAATGGGAATAAAACATTTAAAAAGGTGAGATACTGAGCATCTAACCTGTATTTCACAGAAAAATCTTGCCTTCTCAAGAGGTCAATCTTAAATCTCCAAATTGATTCAAAGATAATGGAATAATTCTTATGTTACAATGAGTTTCACAGTTTAGTTACACTTTATCAAATACATATTTTTTCATTTGTTCGAGTCATGTAATTAAGCACCATTAGGTACATTTTTGCCATTTGATTAAGTCATCCTTAAGTTAATATTGAAAATGAGATGAATTGCTTTTCATGATTAAAATGTCAGACCCTGGCAAGCTCTGGGAATAGACTTCCTGAAAATACATTGCTCCTCTGTGAGGTCATAAGAAACAATGTAAGAACATTAGTGGAGTTTCCATGCAAACATACCAAGACTTCAGGATTGCAAGGCATATCCACTATTTTTATAGACTATACAATACTTTTCACAGTGCAGCTGCATCCTGAAAATTACTTGCAAATAGTCCTCGCTTGCATAAATAGCTCAGCTGGGCTTTCTGTAACAAAGACATGGTAGTCCTTACCCAGGCGACAAACCTCACTGATCAATGCAAGTGGCATTTTGCTAGGGTGAGACCATGGACTTCGAAAAAAAGGAATAACATATGTTTGAAAGATGAGTAGGTCTCAGTACAAAGAGTTCAAATCTAACCAAACTTCGCAGGACAGAAATAAGCACAGCTGGTTTTACACTCCATATCTCTGGTTAATGTTTAAAACAAATGAGTGCTGAAAATACAAAGAAAAAGTAATTCTGAGAGTCTCTTAGAGCGCTGTCACTGTGAACTCTATTCTTTCTTTCCTTCTCCTTTTCCCAGCCTACATATTAAAAAAGGAATTTCATATCTGTCTGGCATGTCATTCAGTGACAGGTTTTATAGCATTTGGTGAGGGCAAAACCCAGATGCCAAAAAGGCTGGTTTAAGCCATTTTTTTATACTTGATAGGCATTCTTTGATTAGAAGTAGGAATTCCAGATGAAGATGGATGGGGAAAATTCCTGATTTAGTCTTCATTGCAAGGTTGGCTTTGGTGATTAGCTCTAGATACTGGGCAGCAGGTTCACCAGTGTGGCACTAGCTGTGCGAAGCTGTGTGTACATACTCCCTTCCGCTGGGACTCAGAACTCCCTGGTGGGGTGCTACAGCTTTTGTGAGGCAGACTCCAGTTTTTTATTGTGGTATAGTGAGGCTCTCTATTTTTTTTTTCTTTGTGTCAGAGGATTGCAGGAGAACTTGTTGGCTTCCGTGGAGCACAAAAGGAACTGTGGGAAAGTGGTGAAGGACTTTCATCAGACAAAAGGATTAGCCTGTTTTCTGCTGCAAAGCAGGTGGCTGCCAGCTGAAGTATGTGCAGCATTTGTACTCTTAATTTTTATTGCATCTAGCCAGCTAGCTAACTCAAGTGGGAACTCCAGGATATTTATGTGAATTAAGAGCCTGCATCTCAGCTCTCCACTTCACCTGACTGATGAGCATCCAGGAGAATGAACACTCCTATCATCTGTACTGTTCCTAAAAAGGAAGTAAGCACTTGTACTCTGGGGGATCATATTGATACACTTCATTGCAAGCAAGTAATCCTAGATGAAACACAGTCAGGTGAAGTATTTCAGCAAGCAACTAAGCATTTCTTAATCAATGAGGTATTTAATTTTAATGGACAAAACCCATGCCTAACACTGGAATCATACTAAAATCACAAGTAATTCCCATGACATCTGTTCATAAACAGCAGGAGCTCACACTTTTATTGACATAGGTACCCACAATTCTAACCTATGTAGAAGTCACAGGGAGAAGATAATTGAGCTCATCAAGATCTATGTCTTCACGCATTCTCACTCTGCAGGACCTTAAAAGCCTACTGTGCCAAGCTACTCACCAGGAAGTATTTACACAAATTTTATATGCCAAGAAAGTTGAGGCCCTGCCTTGACACAAAAGTTTCCATAGCTGTTGAAAATTTGTACCACTTTACAATGTGGTATCCGGTATTTACTTACCCTGTGTGTTCCAGGGGCCGTAGGATAGATGATACCCACTTTACAGCAAAGTTGTATTAGTCTTAGTGTCACTGTTGAGTGAATAGCTCTAGGCATTATTTACTGAATGTTATTCTTGATCTGATATGTATTCTGAATGATTCATTTCCTCATAGTCCTACCCATACAGTATCCAGCTGTATCACAAATATTGACCTGTCATTGCAAAGGGAGGTGAATGTGGGTAGCAATATTCATTCATGTGCTTATCCAGACTTTGAGACACTGACTCTTGATTTCACAGCATACCACAGTTTTCCCTCTTTTATAGTCACATTTAGCTTGGAATTCAGATGCAGTTGTGCGTGCTTGTTATTTTTATGAATTAGACCTCAAGTTTCTCTGTTGGATTTCAAGAAAGTGATTGAAAAGTAGGAAAATCTGTTTTTAAAATGGCTTTCCAATTACATTTACTCAGGAGAATGCTGTGGAAGATGCAAAAATAAACGTCATTTTTTCAAGGAAGCATTTCCTTATAATAATTATAATACTAATTCCCTGTAATAATTTTTTAATTCCTAAACCAAAAGAACCAAAGGTTCACTCTAAGGCATTTTTATTCTCCCACCTCATTTCTTCCTTCTCTGTGGTCATTTCATATTTTCAATGGACCAACAAAACCAAATGCCTCTTTCTCTACTTTCCAGTTGTCTAGCTGCCTTTTCTGTCAATGTTGCTGTGACTTGTCACAAAGCTGGAACTTTAGATCCCCTGTCCAGACACAATTCTAGACCAGGGTAACAAACATCAGAGTGGGTTGGGAGGCCCATTTTGCTGACACTGGCAGAACACTGAAGAATGGTGAAATACTGGAATTTGGAGCTCCATTCTGGTCCATGGACAATGTTCTGTGTTGGGTACAGACAATTGTCTGTACATATAATTTTGCTACCTTTAGTCTTTTGGGTCCTTTCTGCTTTAGCATCTCTCATTCTGTTCTTTCCCAACCTTCGATCCTCACTTCAGCTTTATCTTCACTTTGGCTAATCACTGTCTTGTTTCCTCAAGAAGGTCTACTCAAATAGTTGGATTTGGTCTGCATTTGAATCATGAATACATTTTACATGGACTGATCCAGGCATATGATGCTCCCTGAAATACCAAGAGAAATCCTGTGTTTCATACCATTCTCTTAATCACAGAATCACAGAATGGTTGGGGTTGGAAGGAACTGTTGGATATCACCTAGTCCAAGTGCCCTGCTGAAGCAGTTTCACCTTGAACAGGTTGCACAGGACTGCATCCAGGCAGACTTTGAATATCCCCAGGGAATAAGACACCACAGCCTTTCTGGACAACCTGTTTCAATGCTCTGTCACCCTCAAAGCAACTAAGTTTTTCTTCATATTCAGTTGAAACTTCCCGTGTTTCAGTTTGTGCCCACTGTCCCTTGTCCTGTCACTGGGCTCCACTGTAAAGTGTCTGGCCCCACCTTGGCACTTGCCTATTTGTATACATTGATAAGATTCCCTCTCAGTCACCTCTTCTCCAGGCTAATCCCTCAGAAACCAATCACCATCTGCTAAACTCTGTACTAACATGGAAAAATTTGAGCTAGGAAGCACCTTCCAACTAAATGGTCTTGGACAAAACGACACAAACAGCCTTGTTCTCTGATTCTCATACTAATCCCAGCCATTTATACAGTCTCTCTCTCTAGTAACTCAGTAACTCACTCTCTTTCAAACTCCCACTTACTTGCTCCCAAATCCACTCTTTCTGTCCTTGCTCAGCCAGTTCCAGTTCTTCTGTTGGTTCCTACTCCCAGTAGTTACTTACCCACTCTTTCTGACCTGTCCTCTGCACCTCTTGGCTCTTTTCAAAAGGGCAGTTGAGAACTTGTCCTGAGAAGAAAACCTGTGCTGTTTAGGTAGTCACCCCCCACTTTCTCTGTCCCATGGAGTCTGCCTCCCCAGGGGAATGGCATTGAATTTCTTGTGCTGACTGGAGGGAGCCCAGGAAGAGATGAGAAGCACAGTCTATAGAGTTATAGGACCTCTCCCACATGTTCTTGCACAGGTCATAAAAAATGAAGGGCTGCAGTCCTCTATTCAGATAAACTCAGCAGTTGCCTCAAATCTTTTCAGAGCACCACTTATCGCAGAAGGCCCCAGGATAACGTGGGGTCATGGCTGTCTGCTTATCTTCAACATGGCCTTAAGATACAAATATTTTGTAATAAAACCCATCTGGAATCAGCTATAAATAATAAAATCCAGCAAAAGCTGTCTTTACTCTCATGCATTGGTATTCTGCTAATATTGAAGTAAATGAGATATCTACAATTGCTGTAAGTGGACTATAACTCCAGGTAGTCAACTTCCCCTTACAATGAAACTGAAAAAGAAACTAGATAGATGATAAGGAAGTCTACTATGTTCCTGACAAGTACTATAGCTGAGATACCATCATTATGGACAGCCTGGTTCATTTGAAGTCAGTTTGTTTTATTTACAGTTGTCATACATCAAAATGAGAAAGAAGCAGTTTTGCCACTGGCTTTTGTTGAAATTTTCTTCTTTGAAAAAAACATAACTAACCATCTCAAGGTATAGTTCCCTTAATCTTTCTATCTATACAGAAATCCCTGCAGTCAGAATATTTCATTATTTTTATCACCATTCTGCTTAATTTAAGAGGCCACGAACTATTATGAATATTTTCAAAAAAAGTATCATAAAAGTGTTATTGTCAGTGCCTTGATGTTGCATGCTAAACTTTAACATGATGCCAGGGATTACAGAAACATCTGAAATACAAGTAATGCAGTGACTTGGGACCTACAATCAACTGTAAATGTAGCCTTTATTATTGTGGTATGGTCCATTCTCTTGATTTTTCTGACAGAATACTATAATAATTAAAGACATAGAATAACTAATTTTTCTTAAAAGTTGTCCTCTCTACCTCTCTGAAATAGTTGGATCTTCATATCTTTCCTGTATCTTATATATTTGTTCACTCATTCATTTATATCAGTGTAGATTACTGCAAGCATAGTTATACAATAAGACCATTTTTATAGGGTAAAATTTTACACCTTTTTTTTTTCCAAAGGCCACTGTAGAATTGGCTCTGCAGGTATACCAGGCTCAAACTGCACCTCTGTGAGTCCAAAAGTAAGACCTTTGAAAGTAGGTATCTGAATTTGGAATCCAAGGCACAACTGAAGAAGAAATGAACCTAAATCCAGGCACTTAAATCACTTGGACATTTCCAAACTTGTTATGTAAAAATCTCACTTTTAAAAGAGTATGATCTAAGAATCATGTTCATAAGCAATGGATTCCTATTAACATCTAAAATAAATAAGCATTATCTCACATAAATGTACAACCACTCAGTCACTATGGATCTCTGCAAGAATAACATGAAATGGAAAGGTTTTTCTTTTTCAATTTTTTTCTTTCCCCACTGAAAACCAAATAAAAAATCCCCATTCACTTAAGAAGCGATTGTCTGTAGACCTTTGAAGCCAAGGAGGGTGACAGCAAGGGCAAGAGGCTTATTTCAAGGGTCACATTTCATTTGCATAAGCAAGTAACCATAGGGCACTGTGGAATGTCTGTAAATGGATTTCATTACAGAAATTCAGCTTAAAGGGACTATAAATAATCCTCTGACAAACAATGTATATTGCTTCAAGTTCTTCTGTAATAAAAATATTTTAGTAACACAACAATCCGTGAAAGCAGGAAATGAAACAGGAGGAGCTGCACATCTTCCCCTTTTCTCTCTCAGGGCAATATTATATTGTAATATGTTTTAGAGGAAAAAACGTGATATTCATATTATTTTAGCAAAGTAATCCTACAAAAACAAGGTTATATAATTCCATATGTCTGAGACGGGGTGGCTAAACAAATACCCAGATCTATACTAGCTCTTCTCCCCTGGAGATCATCTGTTCGGTAGGACAGGTGTGCAGGCTGCATGATATTCTGCCCAAAGGAACATCTTGAAATATATTAGAGTGTGTAAATCTTCTTGGATGAATTTCAGTGGAGAAGCCATTTAAAGTACACATTTTAATGGGTTGACCTTTTTTTCCCATATGAAGAAACAATGACTGTCTAAGGCTCTAGTTCAGCAAAGCAGTTCAGCAAGTCACCAATTTGATGCACACTTAACTGCTGTTTACTCCAGTAGGATTTAGCTATATAGTCAGAAGCTTTCCTAAGTGCAGAGAGATGTACTCATACACTTAATAGTGCATATTTAAAGCTTTGATGCATTAGTCCCCAGCACTGCAGGGTGTTCAAAGCTAGACACAGCTAGGTGGACAGCAAACCACTTGTCAAATTCCAGTTTATGAGCTGATTTTCTGTGAGGGCCAGAAATACCATTCTGGAGCTTTTGCAGTTTTCCTATGTGTGCAAATACATTCGCTGCAGCATCCCCTTAAAGAAAGTCGGCTTGCCATCTTCAGAGAGGATTTGGGGATATTATCTCAACAAGACTTCATCCCCCTTGGGGTACTAGCAAGGAACAGCCCTATTCCGAAGGGCATGGAAGCTCTCCTCTGCAGTGGTAGTCACCTCTGCAGAAGAGTTTTGGTAGTAGAAAAGGTCTAGTAGAAAAGGTCTCAACAAATAGTCTGTCTCTACTGTTTCTAGTAATATACTTGCAAAGAAAAGAAAAATGTAGAGATACTTCTGCAAAAGCAAGTAAAAAGCAGGACTTTAAAGCAGTAATTTAATTTCCATTTATGTTAGTTTTTGTTTCATCTTGTTTACCTTTCTAATAACTATAATTATTCTCACACTGGCATTACTGTTTTCTCTGGAATAGATGTGCTCACAGAGAAAAATCCAATTGAATCAGAGCATGTAACGAGAAAATGTAATCCATTGTTATTAAAAAAGACAGCTTACCTTTATCTGGGTGTTAAATAGTACAAATCCATGAGAGTCAGTGAATGTTTTGAAGTAAAAACGAAGGGCATTATGAAGGCTGAAGTGGATTTGTCACTGAATTATATGTATTACCTCAGAAATGGCCTAATATATGGTTGGGGAAACTATGTATTTAGCAGTGGGAGAAGAGAAAATAAGTCCATTTGCTCAATTTCCACATTTCCAGAGATACTGAATGAAGTTTTAAATATCAGAGTATTTTGTGGAAAATTGTAAGAGGAAAAGGAAGCTTCTCTCTGAATAGAAATCACAGTTGCTCTACTATTTATACCTGAATGCTGCTTCTGACTATCTGTGTATCAGGAAATATGAACCAACTTGCTGCATTTGAACCTAGGCAGCACGGTCACAAGTACTGGCACAGAATGACAAGTTTGTCAAGGCACTCCCTGTCTCCACCTATCCAGACAAGTTGATAAAATCACTTAACCATCTTCTGCTTCTCCACCTCTAAGAAGGTAGTATGAGTTACTTCTCTTTATGACACACTTCAAGGACTATACACCATAAGAAAACCACAGGGATGCTACATGATTTTTAGTACTTTGAGCATTTGTTGTTCTGAAACAACTGTTGAGGCACTTGTTACAAACTCTGAAGAGAAAGCAAAATGGAAGATTTATTTAGAGTGGAGTCAAGTTAAAAGGCTTGCACGCTTATGATGCAGGGGTTGCTCTGAGATAGGGTTTTGCTTGAGTTCAGAGTTGCTGCAAAACTGATGATAGACTTCAGGGGGAGTGAGGAAGTGTTTGTGAACTTCACCAGTTTTGAATAAGAGAAATTTACACAGAAGTAATTTGATTCGAGGTCCAACTATCTTTTCTTAAATGTTTTCTTACTTGATCTACAAGTACAAAGCAAAAGTTTGCAAACAAGAAAATCTGACAGATATTCAGTCACATGAAAAGTATATAAACATGACAAAACACGTGTGTGAATCCAATGGTTCTCCTAGTGCCACACACATACGAAGGGATGCCAGAAAGACCTGCTGAATAAAAATTAAATAAATAAAATAAATTTCTTCACTATAAGGCAATTCTGGAATGGTTTCACATTGACAGGAAGGAATATTAATTAACAGAGTAATATTTCTATAGCAGCTTATATATTCTACAAATAATTTCTAGAATTGATTTAGGAAAAAATGTTCTCCTAGTAGTGACAGAATTCCCCCCAAACAGTAGTTTTTTACAAACAGTTCTAAAATTTTTGATCATTTAACCAGTGAAGAAAATCACAAAATCCTATCTTTTCTGTGTGCTAAACACACTAAATGAACTTTAGATTATTTAAAGCTTTTTCAATAGATCATAGATGTCTGTAGACAACAATGAGGAACAATTGATGCCAATATTTTTGTGGTAAAGTGTCCTTTTAATCTCTAAAACAAAGTACTTCATTGTATCCTGTGTTCATTGTAATGGTACAGAGAGAAAAATATGCACGACTCAAAATTAAGTGACAAAATCATCTCACAGAAAGGCGAGATAATGAATATAACCGTGACAGGTTGGTATCCTGAATCTCTTTAAGATCTTCTAGGGATAGGAACATTAGTGTTGCCAAAAGGCCACTCAGACACATGGCTTTGTTAGACCTGGCAATGCCTTTGACATACTATGATAGCCCATTTAGTCTCATTCTTTCAAGAGTCATTTTCAAGTAGCTATTGTTGTCTGTGAATCAGAATGGGGAAGTGTACATGGCACAGGCATCTGGAAAGGAAATAGAATAAATAAAACTATTTCTGAAGGGGGATGGCAACAGTAGTGCTGGGAATCTCTGATTTGGAGAACAGGAAAAATTAAGATGGAGCATGGAGCTAATGCGATTGAAGAAATGGTTTTGTTAAAACACGATCAGCTCATGGACCGTTTAGAAAAACAGGCAAATAGTGGTCAATCATTCACAATGAATTATTCACCCTGCTTTACTGGAACACAATGATCCCAGAATGCAAAATTAGGAATTAATCAGGATGCAATCTCTCACTCCTCCTGTTTGGCATTGCCATTGACCTTACTGTTAAAGAAGCTCTATATGGATATAACACAGAAATAGGAAAGCTTAAGCACTACACCAAAATATTTAGGTTTTAGTTGGCAACATACTTCCTGTAAGTAACAATCATCAGATAAACAATATTAGTATTTAAAGAAAGATAGGGTTTATCATTTCCTATGAAGAAAACAAGTTCAACAATGTTAACAATTCCTCTCCCAGGCGTTTTGTAGAAATATCTATCCACTGGAGGTGAGTAAATCCATTTACATTCTTAATAATGGGAAAGTTGGAGAGAATAACTAGAAAAATATGTAATGAATCTGCAAGTTGAAAATCATTAGAGAGTTCAACAACTATTTAATATCAGAAATTATCTAGGAGAAAGATAGGATTACATCCTATAGAAATAAAAATAAAACATCTGCCAGTGCAGCTTTTGGCTGGCTAAGCAGGCTCTTCACTGAGTAGGGTGCGCAAAGGAGAATCTAGTGGGACTTAACAACGCACAAGGAGACACAGGACACACAGATTGGCAGAGCATTATTCATGCCCTAAGCAGTGCTGAGCTGCCTCAGAATTATCCAGCATCAGATACCAGGACTCTCTCAACACTATTCCTTCATATAACTGTGGCAGAAACTACACGAGGCACACAAGATGATGCCTTCTAGATATGAGAGGCTCTTATGCCTAGACTGAACTCATTTTTATTCTAAAGTCTGTGCTTCTTATTTTAAAGGCCTTAATCCTAAATATCAGCTTTTCTAGCAGCTGCAAATATTTGGATTTCCAGGAATACAGGAGTACTCGGTGTATTTCTGTAAGAAACATTACCATTAATTGCCAGAAGGCACTTCTGTATTTGCAGCTTCATCTTCAAAGGTGACACAGATTCCCATGCATATTTTGACTTAGTCTAAGAAAAAATAAACACATTTCTATTTGTGTATTTACTGAGTATTCTTTAGAGGGATAAAGTTTGCCTGCATAAATCCTAATTAGCTTAAAAATTTGATGTATTTTCAGACTGGAGTATCACTGTGGTTTTACCTGAGCAAAGTTTCTCCCTTGAACAGGATTTACAAGCACACATATAAAGCAAACCAGGCTTAATGGCAGATGTCATTGCTTCCTTCTGCTAGCTGGGCTCTGAAGTGAAGAACTGCTTTTAATTCTGGTCCTCAAAAATAAATTAGTAACTTTTCAGTCAATTTGTTTCTTTTCTCATTTCCAAGCACTCTAAAGCTCTTTGGAAAAGGTGTTGCACAAAAGAAAGAGGGGAAAGAAAGTTCTCCAAACAAACACATGAGAACTTTGTATGTAAACATATTTGTGCAAAGAGGAAATGGCAACCCAGAGGGTATACAGCAGTCAGTCCTCCAGGCTCCACTATGACACATCTTGCACAAATCTCACTTTCCCTAAATTGTACTCTCATGTCAAGCCAGCTCTCAGAGAAGAAAGGGGCAAAGTTGCTCACCTCTGCTAATCTTCAGTTCCCATGGTTGGGCTGTTCTGCCAGATTCTGTTTGGATAAGTGGCTTCAGCTACTGATTCAGCAGAGGGCTTGCTCTGTTGTGAGAGTATAGTTACATACTCCCAACTACTCCTGGATTTGGAAAGCAAATAAGCTTTACTCTTTTCTGCTGTCTGCTTACCCATGTGTCTTTGTGGAGTCAGGTTTTCTGTTTTACATTCAGTCTCCTGCTGGGTTCTGTAATTGAGCTTCCAGATAAAATAATCTGAAATGAATAATAGCTTGGAAAGAGTTCTTAATCTTCATTTTAGTGTTGTATCTAAAGACTGCTTTTTCTTTTCAGCTCCTGTGATCAGGACAAATTTCCTAACATTAGCTCAGATGTTGTTCTACCAGTATATATATAGCATACATGAGTAGCATTCATCATTACTAATTATTACCTATAATACCTTAATTATAAGCAGAAACTTAATTTCTTATCTAAGGGAATAGTAGGTAAAAAATACGCTAATTAGAACTAGGTTTTTCCTTTGTCTTCAATGCATGGAAAAGGATTTTATGTAATTGAATCCTTAGCATACACACTGAACAGCATCTATTCACAGAAACTTAGGTGCTGGATCCAAGAGCACCATTTTTTTCTCTCTGTGTTTGAGCATTCTACAGTTGCTTAAACATAAAAATTTAACATTGCATTCATTTAGCCACTCTGCAATTCTAACAGTATTTTTATATTATTTATTCCAAGGAAAGGCACATTACATTCTTAAATCAGTAAATTCATTAGTCAACATAATTTTCTCTTTCAGTAGCCTTCTCTTATGTATCTACTATACTCCATAATAAAAATAAAGTAAAAACTAGCAGGAAAATATACAATTCAACATTAGAAAAAAATCCCAAACAAACAGGTACAATTTGCTGCCACTGGAATTTGCTGTGCTTATACTACTTGGTGCAAAAAGGGAAGCATTAAGTCAAATGTATGAGGACATCTGCCTACTTGGATTACTTTTATCGCAATTTAATTATCAATTAACAACAGTTTAAGAAACTTGTATTAGCTATTGACCTTGATTTTTTGTCTCTGCATACTATTAAGAATGCCAGAATACAGACCTCATAACAGTGTACCTATCAATTTTATGATAAGGGTATATATAATGCATTCTTTCTATCTGTAAGGTATGAACCTGTTCCACGCAAGGTTTTCCATGTAGGCATGTCTACTGTGGAGACATCCATTAAAGGACTCATAGGCAGTAAATTAAACCTGACTTCAAAGACAACTCGTTTTTAGACAAATTAGGCTACAGAGATAGAAAAGGGCAGGAGCACACATTAATCTATTGAAGGCCACCTTCGGAAATGTACTGTTGTTTCTAAGTTCAATGACCATTTCAAGATTAATTGTTCATAATTTTACAATGTGTCTTTATAAATTATGTACTATTAGGTGATAAAATATTACATACCGGAATCACTTCTTTATTCTACTTATCCTAGCAAGTCAATTGCTTTAATTCAAACTATATATAGGGTTACTTTGAACTCCTGAAGTTTAGAAGACAATTTGAATGAAATATTTTTATCAGTGAGGTCCACAAAATTGAGTCTCATGTGAGATGTTGTTTGTATGTAAATTAATTAATTTATAAATTTACTTGGGTTGCATTTCTTGTCATTTGCACCATTTCCTAAAATGCTATGAAGTTGGGGAAGAACACAATAATTCTGATTGTATACTAATCATGGCAGAAGATGAAGAACCGGTATAATGTTTTGAAAGGTGTCTTTGTCCAATCCCTAAAATTCTGTTTCATGTTAAGAAATGATAGAATTATGTGAAAGATGAAGTTTTAGGTTTACTGGCTGAGATAAATCATCAGCTTAGGTTAAACCATAATTTTTCTCCAAACAGTTTAATAAAACAGAACTCAACTAAAAAAACTTTTTTAAAAAATATTTTACTGTATTTCAGCTTTGAACCTTTCAAAGGATTTTCTCCTCCTTTTTTTTCTAAATGTAGGTCAGTTTTTAAAACAAAATCCTGCTGTTAAGGACATATAAATCTAAAGATTTCATAAAAATATAATCCTGGAGAAAACTGAGAGATCATTTGTTTATGTATGATGCAGAAAGAGAAGACATTTGGCAAGAAATCCAGATCTCTCTACAAGCCTGGGAAAGATCATCTGTGAAGGAGCACTGAAGTGTCAGGCACACCTCCACCCAAGGCATGCGAGTTGTGTCTTATGAAATGGTTACTTGCCCATGAATATCTAATGTGGGATCTGGAGCCATGATCACCTTCATGACTGGCAAGTGCCTGGGGACACCTCAGTTACGTCAGCTGACTGGGAAAAGTGGTATGGGGAAAACACCAAAGAAACAGAAAAGATGAGAACCGGCACTGTAAGGTATTCTTCTCATCTTTATTTGTAGAATGTGTCAGGTACATGATGGGATTATGTGGCCTGTGGAATAGTTTTTATATTTTTATAAATATAAATGTACATATGTAAGTTAAATATTCAACTATATATTATACATTATCTATTTTAATACATATTTCATATTTGTGAATCTTGTTGCTCAGCAGGATATAACTTCTGTATACATTTTGGCAAAGCTTTGCTATTTCAAAATTTATTCATAAATTAAGTGACTTCCACTGCCTGTAGGTAGCTGGGGCAAAAGGACTGAACTACACAGTGCTTTCTCTTAATTCCATTTGGTGTTTTAAGTGTGTTGTATTTATTGACCAAAACATCCCTCCAGAGATAGGCAGCTCTATAAAACTTGCCACACATCTGCTGGATTTTTGTTTATGTATTGAAATGTAATTGGGCAACTGGAGAAAAGTGGATTTGTGAGGTGTTATTTTCCTAAAGATTACATTTAATATTGTTGGTGTACCCTCCATAATTTAGTTGATTAATAATATTTGATCTAAACCCAAATTATGACTTCCCACATATATGACATAACTAATGAACTGTGAAAGGAAAGCTGTTCAGATGGTCACCAATAACCAATGCTTAGTTAATCCTTTAAATAAACCGGAGCTCACAATGTGTCCCTTTGAAGTCATAAATAATGTATATTTTTCTTTTGACTTTTAATAAGCCAGTGGAGTTCATCTCACAGTCTCCAAACACATATATTTTATTATGGGCCTCTGCAGTTTACTTTAATTAGTGTGTCTGAGTGCTTTGGGAGACTTAGCCCTACTGAAAACAAACAGAGTCTTACCATCTATAAAACATTAGCTCCCTTTGGTTTATCCTGATACAGCCGAGGCTCAGTGAGAAACACATGGTGTAAGTAAACACTCATAATTGCATTAGAATTCCCGGGTGTATTGGTAATTCAAACCCTGTTTCGTGATATTGTTAGAGCAGTTAGAGCAGGTTTACCAATCTCCTTGCCTTCTGGGATTTCATGAAATTCCATTTGGAGAGAACTTTAAGTGACAAATCTAATAGAAACAGCAACAGACAAAATAAGCCACAGAGGCTCTGAAAAGGAAGCACATAGCTAAAAAAACCCTTGATGTAAGTGTGTTTTGTCATGTCTCTGAAATTTCTCATTCCTCTAAGCTCCTCGTTGATGTGTTAATTTTTGTGTAGGGTGGGTATGCCTGTGTTTTCTCCCACTGCTCCCTGCAGAACTTTTGGTCCAATCTGTCGAACAACCTGATACTCCTATAGCTCAGAAAATGATGCACTAAGCTCCAGAATGAAACATATAAACCAAAAGAAATATTATGGTTTTAGTAATATGTTGAATAATAAGAGGTACCTTTTTCTAAGAAAGGAAGAAATCATCGTTGAAGGCTTTCCCTTGTAAGGAGGATTTAAGTAACTAAAAATCTTTCAATGCCTATAATTTGCAATTTCTTTTTCTAAAAGAAATACAGCATCCCTATGAAACAGACTGAATGAAAATAGAAGCAGGCTGTTTTGACTCTAGAAAAAGCCACAGGTATCAGACTTAAACCAAATATTGTTCAAATTAATGTTGGTAACCAATTACACTCTATTTAAGCCCTTATCCCAAATCCCATATTTCTGCATCTTCTAGAGTTTTAATACAATAATTTAAAGACTAAAATGTTCACTTCTTTCCTGTTCCTTCCATAATGTTGGTGTAAACATAGTGTGACTGCTTAAACAGCAGGATTATGAATTCAGTATAAAATGAATTGCATTGCTGTTTGCCTGAAAAATATATTTAAGGTACAACATTCCATTGTTTCTACAATAGCATTTTCAAAATACAAAATGTCTCCTCTGAACAAAGATTTTTCAGTGATTTATGAATTACTAGCTATGGAATAGAAGAAACTTCTAATATAAAAAAATCACACATAAAAAATTATCATCTAATTTTCAAAAGCAGTTCAACATTAGAGATGTATATCTTCATATAAAGTATTCTGTCTTGGTGGGGCCAAACTGCAATGCCTACCACTAACAAGTACTACTTGTAATTTTTCTCGTAGTCTTACTACTCACGAAATACAGAAATATTCTGCTGTCTGATCCTTGAGATCCCCTTGAATCATTTGCAACTTTGTACTTGTACAAGCTGGTCCATATATTTACTGGCACTTGGTTTAGCATTCACTTTGTTGTCTATCATATGTTTCTTTGGTTTGCACCTTCTGTTTCTGCTCCTATGAAACATACCTCTGAAACCTGTTAAGACATTTCAAAATCTAGTAATTTTCCTAGTAATGTTTATAAATCCATGCAGTTGTTATGTATTACAAGACCAGTACAAACAGAATACTGTCAATAAAACTCAAGCTATATCCAATGAAGACCTGAACTCGGAGAGTGCTGCAGGTGACTGGCTGGAACTGGGCTTCCTGCACTGCACCAGCAGCAGGGAGGATAAGCTGGGAATCTGGAGTTACCTGCCATAACACATTGAGGAGCTCTGCTGGGCCAGTGTTGCTGGCACTCCAGGCTGCCACAGTAGCCATGGCTTCCCCTTCTGTGCTGTGGAGCCACAGAACTGTTTCAGACTTTTTAAGCTGAAGGTGTGAATGAGAGTTCACCACTCATTTTCCCTTTAGAAATGCTAAGCCACCTGTTAGCTGTAGCCTACAAGTGCAGAGGACAAGTTTGGAAGATTTACAACTGCAGTTTAATGGTGACATTTTGCTCACCCTGGTACCCTGTCAATAGGGAAACTGACCCATTCAAATGGGTCTTTCAACTGTGTTTCTGCCTCTGGAAAATTAGAGTTGAAAATCCTCAGCTCTACCATCACAGTAAACTGGTCTAAACAACAATCTCTGCTGTGGAGAATTGGGTCATCTGGCCCAAAATCCACACCAGTTTCGCATATGAATTGTGCTAAGTGACTATGGCTGGATGAATCCAGCTTGTTCTTAAACACCAATTAAACTTACACAAATATACAACCTCTGACACTGAGACTCTAGCAAAGCTACAGTACTAATAAGGTTTGCTAAAGCTATGATTCCAAACCTCTCTGCATGGAGTATTTCCTCTTTATTATATTAATCTACAGAAGTTATGCTGAAATTAAAAAAGCCCTAGTTTGTCAAAACACACCATATTTATAATATTAAATAATTGAAGCTATAAGTAAATATATACAGTGTAGATAAAATTGAATTATCAGGCAGAGCATAATTGGGGTTTATTTAAACTGCGATTGACTCTATTCATCTGTTATTCCAGTGGATATATAAAGATAAATTATTTTCTCGGAAATTGAGACACAACCTTTTTTTTTAAAGATATTTTTCTTATCAGGTTTTCATTAGACAAGGCAGCCTGCTTTATATGTTTGTACAATTTAAGTAGGCTCTTGGTCTGTTTGTTAATACATCATGTTTATTTAAAACTCCTGAAGGAAGTTATTAATCTGTCAAAACTTTAAAGATTTGAAGCTGATAAATAAATGAACAATGCTAAATAATTCTTTACGTTGTCTACAAAAGCACAAAACAGGTCTTACTGTTCTTCTCTAGAAGGTGAAGCCTGGATTGCTTTGAAATTACTCAATATTTGCCTACACTACACAGCTGCCAAAGCCTGCATTGGCTGATAAGTACATCCACTGGCTTAAACAAGGTGCCTTTCTGACCGGAAAGGTTGGTCAGGAATAAAAATATGGTTTAATCCAACTTGCAATTTCATATCATAAGAGGTGCTGTGGAATGATTGCTATTTGCAACAGAAAAAGATGAGCACAATTAAAATCTGAGTCTCTAATCCCTCTGCCTATGGCTTAGAACCAGAGCCAAAAGAAATATTGCTTTAACAGGTACATTTACCCTGAGGGGAAGCACACTCTCGACCACCTAGCTGGTGAAATGAAGAGATAATAAGATGTTTGGGCATATCAGTGGCAACAAATTGTGTGTTGGCTTCTGACAGAAGAGCCTAGAATTAGTGGGTGGCAAACATGAGCTCTGTTTACTGACAGCGGCTGTCTCAGCACGGTGGCAAATCCAACAGCGTTATGTTTCAGCCCCCATCTCCAGCAGCCAAACCACATACCAGGCTATGAGATCCGAGTGTCACTGACATCTGTCTAAAGAGACATTTGAAAGTGATTGAAGGCCAACGTGAATTCTAACCACTAATTAGACTAATTTATAGTAAGAGTGGAAAACAGCTACTGCAACAATACTAACAATTTTATGCTGTGAAGACTGAATCTATTGTTTTAATACTTGGGAAGAGTGGGCTTAAAAATATTTTCTCCAATTCACTGAGGAATTTCTCTGTTCCTGCAAACGTTTTGCTCACAAGCAGTAACTCAGGCATACTAGATGAAACATTTTACTTCCTTTTAGCACAACTAATTTTTTTAAAAATCTGGTCCAGCTACAAGATAAAACTGCAAATGTTTCTATTTGTCTAGATTAGCAGACAGACCATTACATCTCAATTTAACAGGGCTCAATTTTAGGTTTCTCACGTAATCTTCAGTAGAAACATAGTCTGGGAAAGATTCTATGACCAGATTTCGGTGCAGTCTTCAGAATGCTTTCTCATGGTAGTAACTGTGAGCATTATCAGGCCTTCTCCTAGACAGTATAGTATGAATTCCTTACAACTAGACAGTGCCACTATCAGGTAAGGAATAGGCAATTGTAAGAAACCGTATCAAGTAGAGATGGTATTGACAGCTTCCTCAAGTTTCTCTTGCAACATCTGTCATTTTTTAGAGCACTATCTCAACAGGAGAGAACCTTAAATCTCACTTTAAAATGCAACCCTCTGGCTTGAGGACAAAAGTTTGAAAATGCAAACCTGAAAGGTTCCTAAATTACCTTGGTCACTCATTAGAGAACTCCTAATGCTAGCTGGATACACACAATTCAGGTGCAAAATGTAGGAAGTAAGACAGTTTTTGCAAAAAGCACAGCAAATTTTTTATATGACAGATTGTTTATTTCCTCTCTCAAAGTATTTGTAAACAGACTGCTAGTTTTTAAAGCTTCCTTATTTGATGATGATTACTAAAGTTGTACAGAAGCCTCAAGCTGTAACAAATGGACAGCTACCAGTACTAAACAGGCCTGTACTTGACCAGTTATGATTGCTCTCATTTCACAACTCAATTTTCACACACCACACCCCCCACCTCCCAATTTGATAGCCATAACTCTGACACAGAAATTGCGAAAATTGTTTAATTGCCCAGAAAGAGGCACAGAGCATCTCAGGCAGTATAAGAGAATTCATTCTTCTAGAGTCTTTTTCCCATTTTGGATTGTACTGGCCTTGGCCCTTACACCCGCTCTGTGAGATGTACCAACTTACTGAGGAATTAAAGTAACATTTTCTCTCCAAAATGCTTAAGAAAGGACAGTTAAATCCAAGTATTAAAATATTCACTGTACTCTTAATTCTAGGCAAGCACATGTATGCGAACCCAAGAGTGGAGCCGTTTCAGAATGAGAGATTTCTTCACCAAAACTTTGTTGTGGGATTAGTCAGCAGAGAGATTTGGGAATGTGATGCCATACTCAGCCTAGATTGTGCATTTTCTGGGGTAGCAAGAACTCTGTTATTTGATCTCAAATGTTTCGCCGCCGTATAAATAAATACTGCAAGACTTCAGGGTCAAATGAGTATGGTCTCTGAACATAATGCAAAAACCAAAGCTCAGTCAACTCAATTGTGGTTCATCTGTGTTTAGTAGTGTCTAAGCCACAAACTTACAGGATAAGTGCAGTTCATAGAATCTTTGAATCCCTTCCAAATCAAACAATCCAGACAACAGTAAAATACTGCGCTTTCTCTAATGATGCACATTATGTAGGTTCCATTTTGATAGGACCCTATTAAAAAAAAAAACAAAGGAGTGAATTAAAGCAGAATCCAATCTCCTTCTCTTCATCTGAAAAAAAACAACTGTTCATATCATGCTTTTCAGTTCAAGGAACACATCTGTTTAAACTAATGCCTCCCATGCCAGTTCAAACTACCTTAAGATTTTCCTGATTTCAAACATATTGCATTGACATGTATGTAAACAGGCATCTTTCCTGAATATTCACTGCTGTATTTTACTGTACATTCATACTTACCTATAAATCCAATTTTTGCACATTCTGTCTGAAATTGAGGCTTCCTCTCAATTATATCTACATATATCTACTGTTATTTAAACATGAAAAGAACCATAACTCTATTAAACTGACAAACTAAGTTTATCCTGTGCTTATTGAATTGGTTTATTAGACATAACCATAACACATTCCTAGATAAGAAGGGGCACTGGTTTGGCCTGGTTAAAGGAGTGGTATATTTCAGCTATTTTATCCTGACAATGCTTTCAGGCCAGAATAATGTGACAGTTCTTTCCAAATGAAGGCTTCCAAATGGTGTGCAGGCAGCACATAACTCCTTTCCCAAGTTAAGATTTTACTGATTCAGACAACAGACACTGGAAGATATAGGCAGTCTATATTCCGAAAGACTGCCTCCAAAACTTATGAAAATGGCTTAGACTTTATCAACAGGAAATGTAAATTAATAGCATACTTTATGTTTCTAGACAAATAACAGCACAATTAAAATCCATGGGAATTTTATCACTCATTTCCCTGAGACTGGAATGTGAATTTCCCTCACAGAATGAAACCATCCCCAAATCCTGGGGCATTCATAGTCGGGTAGAGGGTCTTGCAGTGATTTTCAGATATGTATATGGCCTCTGAACTTTCACCTGGGACATTTTTTCAAATTTTACAGATGGAGAGTATATAGGGAAGTGAACTTCATCTCAGCCAGACCCAATACAGGAAGATAAATGCCTAATGCAGGATAGCATTTTGACACTGACAGAAAGTGTTAAGTGAAAGTTAAGCAAATAGAATCAAAATCTTTGTGAGGTGCTGGTTAATTGGCACAGCTTATTAATTTTTAACTTGCAATTTCTGAAAGGATGAAGACAGCAGGCCCTCTTGTAGGTGGTGTTCCAACAGTGCACCACCATCTATTTCTTAACAAAAATAAGTTTAAGAAGCACACCCCTTGTCCAGAGTTCAAACTATCTAGGATCAATTCTCACCACTGACTGAGAAGATTCAGTTCTATTGTTGAGAGACTCAACCCTCCCACCTCTCTAGGGAGTGCTGCTGCCTGCTCAGCGTCTGTGTATCTGGGCCCCACTTGGGACACCATTTGTGTTTTGTGACACAATCCAGGGTTCTTGATTCAGTTTTGGCACTCAAACACAGAGGACTCTGCATAAGTCTTGCCCTAAGGTTTCTCAACCAGACAGTGATGAGGCAAGAACTGAAGCCCACATTTCCTAGTAAACAAAACTGGTTTCTAATGATTTGATCTCTAAAGGCCCTCTTCATTAGCCTGTGCTCTGAGCGTTCAGCTTCAACGCCTGCTATTATACACCCCAGAAATCTACATGGAACTATTCTAGAGACTTCAGCAAGCTGAGCTACTCAATATAATATTCATTCTGATTTTTCCTTCGGACACTTGAGTGTGTCCCACCCGAGCTGGTATGAAAAAATAGAGAATTTGATCTCATTTATAACACAAAATAGGAAAATCTGCCCCCTTCCATTTTTTGAACAGGGAGGAGTCTTGATAGAGCTCATGTAACAAGTTGAATGCTACAAAGATGAAATTTACAGCTAACTTGGGATACGTTCCCTCAACACAAATTGTGGTGAAATCAGACCTATGTCTACATGAATGGTCATACTAAATTTCTCTGAATATGTTGTTTATGACTTCAGTAGGAAGTTACATTAGGTTTTTTATTGCTAATTTACTAAATAAAATTAAATCCTCTATAGGTTGCTGGCAGAATTTCAAATACTCAAGGTTGTCCCTGTGATAGCCCATACCTTGCAATAATGAACTAACTTACGATTTTGAAGGCAAATAAATTTCACCAAAGAGAGGGAGTGGGAATGTGTTCTGTTCATAGAATTTGTGGACACTATTTCATAATGACTTTTTTTTGAGAGTAGCATGGGGTAAAATACCTCAGGGTATGCTGTATATCTCCCTTTTTTTTTCATTTACAACAGCAATAAGCACAACATTCCTAGAATAATAACAGCATTATTCAGATAATGACTTGGGTAATAAAGGGGATGATTTTATCCTTTGTTCACTCTGGACAAAACTGTCATTAGACTGCTAAGACTTTGAAGTCATTCACTGAGGTAAAGAAAAGAAGACAGAGGTGAAGAATGGAAGGAAAAAGGAAGTGGCATGTTCAGTGTAAATAGGTAACTGTGAGACTTAAGACATTAATGAACAAAGTGCTGAATTTTTATGAGTTTAAGAAGTGAACATCCTCAGCAATGTACTAGATTTCCACAGTTCATGCAACAGAAGGGAGAGTGCTCAGCCTGCTGTGGTGTTTCAGCTCAGATTGTCAGGGAAAATGGTTTTTGGCTGGAGGGCTCAAATTTGAGGTGCCGCAGCTCAGTTGGCTTGCCTGGATTGGAAGTTGCCATAGAGAGGTGAGAAATAGGGCAGAAACAGAAATCATGGATGTAATACTTGCAAGAGTTCTCATCTCCTTTCTCAGAACACCAGTTAACCAATAAATAATATAAGAAATAATTGGTGCTGTCTGTAAGTAGTTACTAGGTATTAAAATATGGGGAAAGTGGATCATACCTTCACTATAAAGACAAGTAAAAAGTGGATAAAATATTTTTTCTGCTCTCCACAAGACAACAAAGGTAATTCCAAGAGACCTTTCTCCTTCAACTTTTTCTAAAATCTATGATATTTCTTAAGGTATGCCCTTAGGAATAAAATCAGGGGTGATTCTAGGTAATCCTAGGTTAGTATAGCTCATTTTTTTCCTTCAGTCTATCAGCCTATACACTACAGCCACCTAGAGCCTTCTGGACAAAACAGAAAGTAGGTGTCCTCAAGGTCCAGGAACAGAGTGGAGTCTGACTGAGTTAGAGAGCTGAGTGTAAAATAAGTATAAACACTATAGATGGCATGGCAGCAAAGATCAGAGTAGACTCATCCCTGAATTTGACACTTCTGTATTTGAGTGAGGCTGGTTGACTGAAATTACAATTCAAATTGTTCTACTGAAGTATCAGAAGCGACCTTAACCTCTAAATGTCACTGATGTTTATGTCATTTTCCTAATTCATATTGGCAGGTATTTTGAACCTATGTACACTTTAATCCCTGTTGAGATGTCAATAAAGGCAGACAGAAAATAGAAATGTCCACAAAAACAGAGAACCTATGTTTTAAAAATGGTATCAGCATTTCTAGGAAGACATTTTGTCTCCTGTTGCTGAGCTCCATCCCTAGAAGAAGCTATCAATAGCCAAAGCTAAGAGAAATATAACATGTGAAATGCAAATGTTTTGTTCTGGAAATTCATAAAATATTCAGTCTGAAGTGTTTTATTTAAATTAATGTAGATTAGAGATGTTTTCTTTTTTTCCCCTATTTGCTTTGAAGAAGCAGTAATTTCTTTATTAAGATAAAAAATTTCTAGTATTAAAAGCCTTCAGTTGAAGGAAAAGAGGAAACATTTAGTAAGAAGAAAGCTTTAAATCTTTTGAGATTTCACGCACTCTTCAGTAAGATGAAAGTAACATTTTTAAGTCTTATGTTCACTTAGAAGCATTTTGAGGTGTGCTGTTTCCACATCTCATCAGCTTTTTGCACTCCAGAGCCATTTCACATCTTACTGTGGTATGTTTGGAAATACACTTAAAAGATTACCACTTAATCTAGTTAAGTAAGTTTGACTTCAAGCAAGTGTCTATATGTCCATCCAGCTGCTTACTGCTTTTGTTTCTTTGGAAAAGAAAGGAAATGAAAATCATTGAGAAAAAATGGACAACAAAGTCTGATCTTATTCAGTTTTTCTTGCAGCTGTGAATTTTTCTAGACAGACTTTTTAGTAGATGGATTATTGCCATTAATTCCAGTGGCAGCCCGGCTGTTTCCGGAATGGCTTATTTTTTATGGTTGACTTTATTTTAAATGAAAAATGTTCCTGGCTTTGAAGAACAGAAGTGAAAGAAAGTTCTGCCCTCAAGTTCAAAGGCTGCTTAATGGAATCTGACATGCCACATTTCCAGTTACTCTAGGGATGAAGAGAGGAGGTAGAGATGCATTTTAAGAAGGTGATGGGCCCCTATAGGTATAGCATCTTAATGAGACAGAGGAGTATCTACACCCCTGTACAGCAGTCTTGTCTCTTGCCTTTCAGAACATAACTCTACCTAGTCCTGATCTCGAATAAGCTATCAGTTACTGTGGCCTATACAAGTTTGAAGTTCATGGATAAGTAGAGAGATATTCTAGATGTGTATCCAGAAACTGCGGTCAGCTAGGGGCTGAACTCCAGGTTCTCCAGTTGTTCATGCAGTTCGCTAGACATCCCAATTCTTTCACTTCACAGCATTGGACTTGCAGAGACAGAGCCTTAATGAAAGCCAGAAAATAAGAAGGAGAATAGAGAGAGTGACAAAATGTACTAGAGATTGGAAGTAAGGTTTTATGGACTGTCTTAACTCCAGCGCTTTTTAAATTTTCCCCTTACATTCTTCTGAAGAGTCATTAATTTCCTAGGTTTTTGCAGGAAAAAGATAAGTAAAACTTGAAAAGATGACACTGATCTGGTATGGTTGGAATAGAAGCAGCCACTAAAAATTCTACTGGGTAGCTTTGAAGACAGAGTACTAGCTTCTGTTGCTCATAGAAAGGTTGATTCAAAGTCCACCAAATATGATGTCTCCAAAGCTTCTGAAAGCACTCAACTTTTAGCATTCATAACACAGAATACCAAGAAGTAAATTTCAAATATTTTTTTAAATTTTAAAACTTGTGGCGTGGGCTCAGGTGCTTAAAATCTTTTTAACTTTCAATGGATTTCACCAGAACACCAACTGAGGTAATAGAACCTAATTTCTGCCTTATGTTCAGTTTTCACACTTTGAGATACCAGATTTATTAAAAAAAAACAAACAAACAAACAAAAAAGAGTTGCAAAGATTTTTTGTAACCACAAAAACCATGTGTTAACTCTTTTGTTAAACTAAAGCAGTGGAGAGTTGGGAGTTTTCTGTATGCTTACTTGTAAATTTGGAAGATCTTAAATTCCTTATTATATGGACAGCAATATTTCATAGTTGGGGAAACAGGCAAGGTGACTGCAAACTCATTTAGTAAGCCCAAAAGTGGGAATAGAATTGAGGTTTATTAGATCCCTTCCTGCAGCTGTGGCCACTAGACATTGCCACTATTGCATATACTATACTAAATACTAATATTGTTCATATTGAGGAAATATATAAGACACACTGGCTCAGAATTAAAATACACTTTCTGCAGAGGGGAGGAACCAGGCCTTGGCAGTTTGACAATGCAAGAAATGGAAAAGAACATTTAGGGCGGAAATTCTTATGCTCTTGCTGCTCATTCTTTCTGTATGCACAAAGGTATGCCTTGAAATAATTAAACATAATTAAGTTGTTATACTGTTATTTTAAACACTAACATTTCATTTGCATTGATAACTACTTGCATGTATGTACATGGTGTGATCCCTGCAAAACTTACTAATTGTCCTTGGCTTAGGCAGCAATGGCAGTGAAACATTGCCTGAAGGAAAGGTATTGAATTTGAAACTATTTTACTTTAAGCAGAATTGACTGGCTTTCAGCTGGGAGAGAGTTAATTTTCTTCTCAGTAGCTAGTGTAGTGCTGGGTATTGTATTAAGTGTGAGAATAATAAAACACACTGATGTTTTAATTGTTGCTGAGCAGTGGTTTTCTTAAGTCAAGAATTTTTCAGTTTCCCATGCTCCACCAGTGAAGAGGTGCACAAGAAACTGGGAGGGAGCACAGCCAGGACAACTGACCTAAACCTGCCAAAGGGATATCCCACACCATAGAGCATCATACTCAGTATATGAACTGGGGGTTGGCCAGAAAAGGCCAATTGTTGCTTGGGGATGGGCTGAGCATTGGTCAGTGGGTGGCGAGCAACTGTATGGTGCATCACTTGTGATTCTTGGGTTTCATTACTCTCTCTTTCTCCTTTTCATTACTTCCAATACCTGCGATAGGAATCTGTGGTGATCTTCAGCTTGGTGCATTTTCTGCCATAAAACCCCTCCCAGTAGTGAAGAAAATGGAAGAAATAGGAGAGAAGTGAAAATAGAGCAATGACATGAAATGGAAAACTTGCAATAGCAAAGCAATGACCCTAAGATACCTTTTCTCATCTATATGCTAAACATTTGGATTGCACTTGGAGTTAACAAATTCTTGGAGATCTCTATTGAACTGTAAAAATAAGCACCACAAATGCAGCCAAGCTAGTTCATTTAAATAAACATGGAAATGAGACTATTTCAGCAGGTAGATAAATATTGTAAATATTTATGCTTGTAAGAATAATGATGACAAAACCCCACAGAAACCAACTACAGAGACATTTCGTGCATCTGTGCATATGTGTGTTTTCACCTGTGATCTACAGTGGATGTTAATAGCAAGAATGCATTGAATCTTAATTGTTACCACTATCCTTATTCCAGATCTAAAATAATAAAGGACACCTGAATCACCTGCTGTTTATATCAGACTGTAGGAGAGCACTGAAGGCTAAAACTGCTACCTTCTTAGAAACAGGTTTTATTGACAATACTGAAAACACTGAATTTAGGATATTCTTAACAAAAGTTCCCCTGATGCCTTCTAAGAGGAATTCAGAATCCTACCTTTTGCCCCTACATAGAGCTCTAGAAAACAGCTATCATATAACTCCTCAGTTATACTAGCTGAAATTTTATAGACCTCAATGAGATGGGTTTGCTCTGCTTTTCATCCTATTGAACAGGAATGAAGCCCAAAGAGGTGCCAGTCAAGGAACTTTTGCAGGCAGATTTTTTTTTACCACGAGACCTGAATTTGGCTGAAGAGATGAGAATTTTTAAGAGAACTTGCTCACTTAAAATAGCATATTCTGCTAACTTAAGTTCTTGTACAAAAAGTCAGATGGGCTTTGGCACTAAGTTCAGACAGTCTGTGCTGTACTGAAGAGCACATCCTGTTCTCTGCACTAAGATATCTGACATGTCTGCACTCATATCTCAAAAGCTACTGTATTAGTGTCAAAAGAATGTAGGATACTTTCTTACTTTTTGTAGGAGATGGAAATGAGAGACAATAATTGAACTTTTCTGGTATATACTATGTGTGACTAAAGCCTGGAAAATAGCTGGATAGGTCTTGTAGCCATAAATAATGAAATTAAACAATCTGATCTTTTTTATTATAGAACAACATATCCATCCATTTTCACTATCCTGATGCTCAACTTCATCTCTAAGAGAGAGCTAAGACATTACAGAAACCACAGGAATAATCATATGGTAAAGAAACTTGAAGAAGAAATATGTTAAAAGTCAGGCAGGCAGCATTAAAATAATAGAAAAGAAGAGGGAAAATAGAAATTTAAAAGAATTGACAATTGCACTGATGCTGTTTCAGTGTGTGATACTCACAAGGAAGATTAAAAGAACAGATGGCAGGGAGAATGAATGCAACAGCCACACTTATTTGTGCCTCTAGAGACTATTGATAATTTTTCCTTATCCCCTACCACTGAGAAGGGTAGGCATAGGGGTAATCGTCTTCTCTATCAGCTAAGCAGAGCTGTCAGTACTAGAGACAGGCCTAAACTGTCTGATTAGTATCATGATCTGTTTTTCAAGTTTTCAAATCTTAAACTATGGTTGGGAGGGGGATTTTTCTATTCAGTGGTGTATGGAATCTATGAATATTAGAAATACATGGGCAAAGTGCGAAACCTAAATCTGGGTTTGGACTCTGAATGTAGTGTTTGGGGAGTAAATAGGTGGTGCACACTTGTAGTTTGGCTCAGACTCCTCTGTTCAAGACAGATATATAGGGAGATACAACATCTAACAATATAAACCAATTTATAAACTATATATCTTGTTTATTTTTTAAAATTAGAGAAATGGAGGTGCAACAAGAAGAAGAGACAGAGGAATCCTAGTGCAACAGCTGTCCCTCTCAAGAAATGGATCACAGAAATAATAAATACTTTCCCAGGCATCTAATGTACTGGTCAATACATGGCATATGAGAGCCTGAAGTGATGGGGGACACCTGGTCTGAAATGTTTGGGTTTTAACAAGTGGAATTAATTCCGGTTGAAAAAAAACTACTACTTATAGGTATATCTTTATGTCAGCAACAGTAATAACCTGACTCCTCTTTCTCCCCCTCCCCCTCAAAAAACTCAAAGAAAACAAAATAACTCCTTAGGTGCCAAGATGAAAATACTGCAATGAAAATATGCATTGGTCTTTCCAGTCTGTAAACGTATGATAGAAATTTCTCACTGTTATCTAGAATCAGCTGATCCACAGGAATGGTGAAATAAAAGCAAGATGGCAGCGAAAGGTGATGCAGGCATCTGTTAGAGATATTTCAGCTACTTATGCCACTACTGATTGATTCTTCGTGAAGGGTTGATTGCTCCCATTTCCAGTGGCTTAGGAAGATGTTAACCTCTTTTTTAAAGTCCTGTACTTTTGTTAGCCAACATTAAAAAAATATAGATGAGACATGCTAGGAGGGAGCCAACTTGCCATATCTGGAAAGCATTTCTTTCTTGGAGCAGCTGAGAATAGATGAGTGACACTCAAGAGCTAAAACGTATTTTCAGGCTATCAATTCAGTTCGGAGCACAGCGTGAGCTGCATTTTATCATTTACCTGTCCTGCACTCTCCCGATGGAGCTTCTAAGTCCTAATTTCAGTTAGAACTAGCATCTTTGATCTGTATCTGCTAAAAAGAGAGTAAGGAAGTGGGGAGGTGAATTGCCTTAGTTCCTGCGAACACCACGAGAGGTCACTCCAGCTATCTAGACCATAATTTCTCACACCGTTTTAAAGGATTTGCTAGAAAGGATGGCCTCTTCTTCTCTGAGCTTGGGAAAATTACCTTTTCCAAACAAACAAATGGTTTTCATCACCAGAATGCATTTCAAAGGTTATTTACAATTGATTCATAAACTAAAGAAGCTTAAGGAAGGGTTTGTATGTTTTAAATATTTTACTGATCCAAAAAAACAAATGAAGGACTGTACAAATATGAAATACTTGGATTTCAATTCCAACACATACAGACAGATAAAGGCAGCATCATGTCTTCAGATCTGAAGAACTGAACGTTTCTGTTTCTACTTCTCTTGCTCCCTGCTTCCCTCAACTGCTTTGCACATCCTTGATATAGGTTTGAGAAGAAAGAAGCTGGCAAACACAGTGCTTTTCTGTACCCTTTGTGGTTCCAAGAAAGAAAAGAGTTTGTGGCTGTATGAGCAGGCTCCAGTGATTTGTGAGAACTGGAAGTTTTTCCCAACAGGAAGTCAACAGACAATGTTTCAAGTTTTATATCTTTGAGATGCCTGAACAGTACAAAGCCAACAAATCCTTATAAGACTCACCCCTCTAAAAGCAAACAAGCAAGCAAATAAATTACATTCTAAACAAATCCCAAAGCTATGCTACTCTTCAAAATCACATCCAGGGATACCTACAGCTCAATTTTTGTCTTAACTTTGATTTGTTGAAGCATCACTTTCATCACATACCAGTTATACTGTGAATCTGCTGCACTGAAAAGATAGCCAAGTTAAAGTCCTGGGCTCCTGGGCCTCTGTTTATTCTGTGAAGCCTACTGTACACACAGCCAATGCACCACACAGCTTACTTAGAAAAACTCCAACTCCGTCCTACCTCCTGTTAGTCTTTTAGACCTACAGCTTTCCTTGATACTGTCATCACGTCTACCTGATGTGATGGTAAGCTTTGCAATGCAATGAGTTGTTTGCTTAGACTGGGATCTCTGGTCAACAAATAATACGGTAGTGTAACAACACAGTTCATAGAGCTTCCAACCAAGAGGCACAACATTGACCCCTGCTTACCTGCACAGCATGAATTTCTGATAGATCAGACCACCAAGACGGTTTGATAATGCACATGAGCCTGAAGGGAAGATTTTACATGAAGAATTCATGACAATTTCAGGTAAGCTATGGAAAAAGTGAAATCCTTAGTTAAAAAGCATACGTAGTCACAAGTTGGCCATGGGCCTGGCTGTGAGACACTCAAAAATTGGTTTAGGCCTCTGTGTCAATCATTACAATTATTCAGTCAGCAGGATCTACCTGATATTCATACCACACCTGCTGCTCCCCTACAGCTTTGCAAGGAAGTCTGATACTAATTTTATTTTTTTCAAAAATGCCTTCAAAAAAAGCACAATGCAAAGAATGAGCCAGTGACTTTGCACCTTAGCCACAAGACTCACATGAAAGTGGATTCCCAGCTTATGAAAACACCCAGAACATGAGCTCTCTTTCAGGCTTTCTTCTATGTATTATATTTGTGGTTTTGGAAGAAAAATAGCTTAATTCCTCTCACTCTCCAGTGGTGGCACACACTATGGCAAATAATGCACAACCCTGCGCTACTGGTGAGCAAAAGGCAATATGAAAAACTGCTGAAATAGAAGTATTTTACTTAATAATCCAGTATTTACTGTTGTTGTATGATTATACAATGGTAACCGCATTCTGATAATGGAGTTTGGATTTTTTTGGTGAAATTGATAAGCATAACTTCTTTTAAGTGATACTTTTATTGCAATTAGCTCTAATGCTTGAAGAGCATTTAGTACTGTAAAATGAAACGAATGAACGTGGACTAAAACTCCCTGTATCATATGAGCTCTATATATCAAAAAGACAGCTGATGAATAACTCTGATATAATGCACATGGCAGAAATGGCAACCATGCAATCCTCCAGCACTGGGTGAACCTCAGAACGTTTGAAAGTTTTGTTTTGATCACCTTCCAGAAAATGAAATTATTATCTCTACACAGTCCAACTTCTTGGAGTCTATAAATCAAATATGTTTTGAACAGGTTTTCTTGTAACACTTTTGACACTTCCTGGTTTCAGACAAGTTGAAAATGCCATGAGAAAAGCCTTGGAACCAGCATGTTCTAATTTTTTTTAATTGAAAATCACTCATTTACCAATGCACTAGAGTTAACCTATTCTTCTCATGTTGTGCAGGGATGCAAGGAATGCAAACAGGCTTTAAGTGCTGAGATTTCATTTGGCTTGTGGGATTAAAGTCCTGTGCAGTTTAGAAGTTTTTAGTTTCAATGAAGCTCACAATTCTGTACTGTATTATGGAAACTTAAAAAAAAGAATCAACAAAAGAAGTTGCCAATCACATCTAGCTTTGTGGCAAAAATTGTCCATATTTTTTGCTCATAAGCAGTTCAGATTTATCTTAATACTTGTCTAAAACCTTCTGTGCTGGACTGTAAACCTGGGAGACATGACTACAGCTTCCTCGTGAACGGAAGAGGAGAGGCAGGCACTGATCTCTGTGGTGACCAGTGACAGGACCCAAGGGAATGGCCTGAAGTTGTGTCAGGGGAGGTTTAGGTTGGATATTAGAAAAAGGTTCTTCACCCAAAGGGTGGTTGGGTGCTGGAACAGGCTCCCCAGGGAACTGGTCACAGCATCAAGCCTGACAGAGTTCAAGAAGTGTTTGGACAACATTCTCAGGCACATGGTGTGACTCTTGGGGAAGGTCCTGTGCAGGACCAGGAGTTGGACTCTATAATCCTTGTGGTTCCCCTCCAACTTGACATGTTCTGTGATTCTTTGATAATTATCATACCTGTCACATTTTCCTTCCCCCCTTCCTCATCCTGTTTCCCAAGAAGTATTGTAGTTTGTCACTCTCAAACTAAAATGGGTAAATTTTACCTTATTTCTTCCTTAATTTCCATAATCTGCTCACTCGGATACTATATTCTGCTCCAGAGAAAAAGGATCACTTTTACCTTTGCATTTCTGCCCACGATCCAAAAAGCTTGTGTGAATGCAAAGAGAATTGTCATGTCTGTGTCAGCTGAGTTACACTAAGCTACAATCCTAACTTTTACACATTTTTAACTTCTTTTCAAAAACTGACCAGATGAAGTCCTTACTAACCAATGGATGTATGGCTGAGTATTGATGAGGATAAGGTGTCTCACAGAGACAGGATAACATATTTTGTTGAAAAAGCACCAGCTTAGTGTGGTTATTATGAGCAAAGATGACTTGCAGTTGTTCATAGAATCTTCAAAAATACTGCTGGGCTGAGTACATACAAGAAAATCTGTGAAAGTTTTACTTTCACTAAGCCTAAAGAATCACTGCAGGATTTTCTTCTCCTACAGCAGTGAATCTGCCTCTTCTGCAAATGCTCTTCAAAGGCAATGATCAGCCATATTCTGTATTTCAGAAGATGTATAAATAGCCTTGGAAAAATCTTGTGCTAATTTTGCTATTTCCTTAGAATGTCAACTTCAGGCATCTCTCAACTTTGCAGCTCACATCTTAACTGAATGGTAAAAGTTAAGCTTCTCAAGGTGTGTGCAGCTGTAATTCAGCCTCTGGTTTCTAAGGATCAAAGGTCAGCACATTAATCTATTTGGGATAATTCATAGAACCTCTTTGGAGAAAAGAAAAACATTAACATAAAAATAAGCCATGTTTCCTGAAAATGAATCAGAACACTTTATGATATAAAACAGTATCCCAGTGATAACCCAAAGCAATTAGTTTTGTATGTTCAGGCTCAGACTTACTCTACTCCATTTCACTCCAGGTATTGCAGGTCTTTTGTTAAAAGATTTTTCTGGAATAAGCCGTTTTGCCTGATTGTGAAGTCAATTGCTTAAAAAGGAGGGAAAAAAATCTAAAAAAATGTTTCTGAACAGCTGTGATATGATAATAATCAAATCATCTCCCCCAGCATCAGAAACAGCAACAAAAGGTTTTACAACAATAAAAATGTATGTGAATATTTGCTGTAGTTTGAAAATGATTGACAATAGTTTGCAGGGAGTGTAAGAAGTTTCTAACAAATGCTTTTCAAAGTAGGTGCTAGTAAAGCATCACAGAACTTTGCAGAACACAGCCTCAAATGTCTAGAAGTTGAAGCTGACATAATTTATATCGTTTACATCAAAAAAAGATTATTTTTGGACAGTATTTTCACCCAGCCCCACTTCATCACTGAGGTTTAATTATTTGTTTTGTTCTAAACACTGCTTCTCACTATCTTTGCATAACAGATAGAGGTAACTGTTATAATGTACAATGATCAAACTGCCAGTTTACAACAAAAGAGCTGCCAAAAAGAATGCAAACAAAAAATCTATATGATTCTATGAGAGTGTGGAGTGATTTAAATTTTAAGATGGTGGGGCTTTGCTCATGGCAGTTCCCTGCTACCGCATGTGCATTTCACATACTAACAGAGACATGGAACTGATGTAGATGAGAAGTTCATTGTTAAGCTTGGGATTACTGTCAAATTAATTCAGTTATTGCTCATAGCATTAATTCCACCAATGTAAAGAGCAGAACTGAGATGAAGAACAAAAAGATGAAGCACGTGCATGTGCTTGCATGTGTGTATTTGTATCTGTTCATGTGCAGTAAGGGGACTTTTTAACCTGTTGAGGTTTGTTTTCTCAGATGGTGAAAGACATGTGATAGCTGCCAAACTTATACTATCCCCCCCAAAAAGATTAAATAGTCCAACTGACACATTCTCCTCTCTACTTCTTCCCACAAATTCTCTGAAAACTCCAAAATCTAAATCTGGGTGAGACACATGACCTGGATTGACATAGGCACAACTGAACAGGCACATGCCAGGAAGCCTAAAATACTTTGGAGGTTTTGTGGGTGGATATTCCCTTCTGACTTAAAAGTTGCGTAAAAAAAAAAAAAAGTAACTCTGTTTTTAAACCATGAATCATTTTGATTACGGTGATGGGAATAAATCCATTGCAAAGAGCTGACGACCTAGAGAAGATATTTTCCATAATACTAAATAAAAGAAGTAGGATTAGCATATTTCCAAATATAGGAATTAAGATCATGAGGAACTGTACAAGTCCCAAGGAACATCAAGTTGTATGCAGGGCCATATACGAATACGCTCTTTGCACCTATCATAAATTTTGTGGAAATGTTCCACATGCACAAAGGAACTGCAACAACAAGTTGTTCAGAGACTTGATTAGCATGGATTCATTGTCTCCAAGGTGCTTAGCTGTGCTTTGTTTTCACTGCTATGGAGAAGGACTGCTGAGAAAGCATATTCCAGAAAAGATTCCTTCTGTGCTGCAGTACCTTCCACAGGGGATCCACTAAGTCAATGAGAATTTTGCATGGCACAGCATCATTAAATATCTGAGGATTAATTCAGTTGCCTCACTATGAACTTGGTACAACTATCAGGAGAAATGAATAGTGAAGATGACAGAATGATCTTTTCTGAATCCCTAGGCTGACATGCAATATGGATAAATAATGAGAAATAAGTTCTTGGCAAATGCTAAGTTTGGCTCCTGAGAGCTTAGACACAATGGTAATATGATATTCAAAGAGTGCAGTGCTCAGTCAATTAGATGAATAGCCTGTTTTTGCTTGTCCTTGTCCAATAAATTTGAGAACAAATGACATTAAAGGAACCAAATTATTTCTGCAAACTAGGTACTGGAACCCGGCAGATGACCGAGTGATATTAAATGATCCTTCATAGACATGGTAGTTAGGAGGGGGAAGCTGTTTGATTGCAATGCAGTGTTAAACAAGGCAAGAAATGCCTCATGTAGCCACAGAGTTAATCCAAAGCCTTGTTTTCTTGCCTCTTCTGTGCTGAAAAGCTCAGCTGCTTATTAGCCCTAAATTAGACTTGCCAAAATGCAGAAACCTGTTGGTCTTTTCTGCCTAGCACTATGTGCTATATAGAATTCCTGTTCTGCTACCTGAAAGATAGCGCACAAAAAAGCTTTAACTAATAACGTTTGATCAATACACATATATAAGCATGATCTCCTCGAACTGCCAGCTGCCCTAAGGCCACAAAGGGCAAGACAATATAAAAAACCAAAATTGACTTGTGCTAATTCCATATTAATTAAGCTTCTCTTGACCTGTCTTGTGTATTCTTAAGGAGACAATGGAAGATCTTTGCATGCAGAGCAGCAAACATGCTCTTTTGGGATAATTTCAATAATCTCACTATATCAGGAAGATTCATGCCCTGAATTCATGCCCTTAATCAAGTTGCAGCATGTTAGGGCAATCTAGACAGGGTGAATAAAGCTATTATTCATTTCTACATGAAAGCCAATATCATAGCTTAGCACAAGGCAAAGGGTACAAATTTGTATGTTCTCAACTATAAGCCTCTTTTTCTCTCACTATACAGAACATATGATCCCTGTTTCCCTTTTATCATAACTTTTTAGCCTTGAAATATTTTCAACAGTTATTCACACAAAAAGTATTGTAATAAAAGTAAACTGAGAATCCAGCCATCAATAGGCCAATCTCCTAAAGGTTTGTTTATGGCTGAGGTAAACACATCAGCAAATATAAGGCTGTCAGCTTGTATGCTGCCCAAACACCGTCAGCTCGTGCCTCCACCTGTGGTAAGGCAGTGGCCACTTACAGTGATTGATTTGGGCCATTAGCTCCAAATCAAAGTCAGTTTCAGTTCATCCATCTTTCTAGAACCTCAGCAAAAATGTTATTTGAAAATAAACACTGGCTCTTCGTCTCTTTTGTCAAAAGAGCAGCAGGGAGCTGATCAACATGTCACTAACTACATCTCCATTTCTGCTGCCACAGCAGCAGCCTCCTGGAAACTGCTGCTGAATCTATGTATTTTGTCTACTTACAGTCCTGAGGTGCAGGTCTGGAGAAGGAGAGATTGCACTTTGCAGTAGCACTGAAAGAAAGGTTTCTCATAAAGTAAAGTCTGATGAATGTAAAAAGCAGACTTTGATACTTAATCCCTCAGTCCATCTGACCAACATTTGACTCGAGGTCAGGAAGTGGAGGGAAAAGGTGTTTTTAAACCACTTTTGCAAACACTGGAGTATCACAGCAATAACTGCCAATAAAATAAAGCACCTGGGAGATAGCTCTAATATATAGCAACATGACCCTTATCCTGCTTTGGGTGCTGAATATATAGGGATTCACAGGCCATCGTAACCACGGTACTACCTGGACCTGACTTACAACAGAAATCAAGGTGGAATAAAAGTGACTCTTCATCCCTTGAGGATGGCTCTAAAAAATGATAGGTTTATAAAGTGTTGGTTAAAAGGGCGTTAGTCACTGGAGTCTCTCCAAAGGCCTGGCCTCAACACAATTAATTCAAAGCAGCATCTCTGTCTGCCAAATCTGTGTTTGCAATGATTGGCCTGTAGTATCAGGTGTTTGTAGGTGTCTGAGTCAAGGATTAATTCTGGGGAGGAGATTTAACATTTGTTAATTGCTGAAGTTCTGTCTGCCATATCGTAGGGAAGCTGAGTGCCAGGGGAGGTCCAAGCCTCACCTTAATGGATGCAGAAGTTCACCAACCTCTCAGTGCAGAGTTGTGTCATGTACTGAGGTGAGGCTTCTCTCTAAAACGACATGTGTCATGATGTTCCCCACATTCTTCTTTTTGCTTGATTATATTTTAATTTAGAAAATGATATTTTCTAAAAAGTTACTCTTCTGCTGCAAAGACCTGCAGCTCAGCCCAGTTTTGATTTTGTTAGGGCTTTCTTTGTTTACAGTTGTTCATGTTAAGTTTTCACAGGTTTGACTAAAAGACTCCTCTCAAAAAACATATGAATCAATACTGGGATAACCACACACTTGAGTATTCAGGTGTGGAGGGTTACCACAGCCCTTTCTTCCCTAATATCTTCTTAGATCTGGTTCTCCATAATTTACCTCTCTTTGACTGCCCTCCCCAGCTTTGATCTGATAGGAGGCAGAGGGGCCTCTGAGACAATGTGAATTATCTGAGGACTTTACTGCTTTACTGCTAAGAGAGGGCACTTTATGCTTGGGGAAGTATAGTAAATATTTAAAAGAAATAAGTTTTGATAGGATCTTGTTACCACAGAGTGTTTTTCCTTTTGCATCTCTTCAGCAAGAACAATGGCAAATTTCCAATTTTTTATTTTTTGACTGAGAATCGGTGTGTAAGAATGCAAGGAGCTAAATAAATGTGATGGGGAAGCCACAAAAGCTTGGGCTGACTGCTAAGGCTTTAGAAAAAGAGAAAAGGTTCCCTTGTACAATTTGTTGGATAAATACATATTGTGAACTGCAGTCAATATTTTTCTTTAGCATTTTAGGAGCTGATAATTGTTAACAGGAGGTCTTACAAGGGAAATTTCAATGTTTTGGCTTAACTTTCTGGGCTACTGATTGGCTTGTCTCAGTATGAAGGCACGGAGAGACCTCTTCCCACCTTCTGTTGAGAAAAGAGAGGATTTAGTATAAACTGAGAAGTCACCTCATATAGAGTGTCGAAAGTGACCTCATTGTAGCTGGTGCAGCCAGCTGAAGTCTGACGGAGCCTGCCATGCTTTCGCTGGGTCAGATTTCTCACCTTTTGTTATTTGAGCTTCCTTCTGAGAGCCTGGGCTGCCTAAAGGGGTAACACAACATTCCCTTTCTTTGCGCTTTAATCCAATGAGAGGGGCCTTGCTTTCTCACAGAGTGCGGGGATACACACTAAGGTTAGCTGAGCAGCTGTGAAAGTGAGGTGAAGATTAAGACTTTTACTCTGATCATACATTTCAATATGAATGAAGCCAATAAAAGGGAGATTATCTTTCTTGCTACTTTTCAAATTTCTTATCCAAGGCAGCATTGCTTACACAAAGCTTGATGCAGTTGACATGTCTTTGCCCTATCAGGTGCAGAAACGTTTGGTCTTCATCTTAAAAATGGGGAGATAGGAAGGAAGGGAAGAGGAAAAAAAAAGTGAAGGAGAGAAAGTCAGTTTTGATGGTAGCAGATGGGAGCATGTCAAGTAAGAAATGCAGAAGTACTCTTCTGGTTGCAGTCTGGCACTTCAAAGCAAAATGAAGAGACATTTCAAAGAGGATACACATTATTATTTCATTAAGATTCAGCTTCCGGGATGAAATGTGCATACAATTATTAGCATGATGATAGCAGGTTTCATAAGAAATGTTTATTATCTCTTTGTTATTGGTTCTTATTAGCAGTGGGTTCAGCCTCCTACCCCATGTATGAACTTCTACTCTTTTTCAAAATTTGCATATATGGGTGGGGTGTCCAAAACTAGCTATATACTTTCAGTTTTCAATACAAATCAGCATCACATGGGAAGTCTATCCCCAGATTTGGGGTGTGTAGAGAAGTTATACTCGGACAATATTTACACTGTACCTTCTTTGCATCTCTTACTGATGTCTTTCTTTCTTCCTGCCCTCTTAGGATCAAAATCTTGTAAGGGCAGTGGAACACTGGAACAGGTTACCCAGAGAAGTGATGGATGCCCTAGCCCTGGAAACATTCAAGGCCAGGTTGGATGGGACTTCGAGCAACTTGATCTAGTTGAAGATGTCCCTGCTTATTACAGGGGAGGTGAATTAGATGACCTTTAAAGCTCCCTTCCAACGCAAACCATTCCATGATGCTATGACAACTCAGCACAGACTCAAACAGACGACTTTACCTCTTGTCTTATTTCCTCACACTGTTACCAACAGTTGTGACATTCAGGGTTTTTAAACCTCCCAATTGTATAATCAGTGTCTTTAGAGACAGCCCTGCTAATAGTCCTCAAATTTTTCTTCTTCAGTCCTGCTGAAAACCAGAAGGAAGACTTACTGTCTATATAAATCATGCAGATTCTACATGACTTTCTGTGTGGCTCATGAATTGTCTGTCTTTGAAGACTGACAGGGACTTTTCACTGCTTTTCACGCAGCTAAATGAGGATATTTCAAATCAGATCACAGAAAGAACTTCAGGAATTCAAAGCCTGGACATAGCATTCATTTTGCCACATTTTAGCTTGCAAATTATGTTGCAAGAACAAAATTCTTAAAAATTCACATGGTGGTCACACGGTGTTCCCAGTTAAAACAAATTTCTGAGGAATTCAATCTAAAGGCTTTTGTAAATTCAAAATTGAGGCCAAAAGCAGAGACAATCCAGTTTCTACACATTTTATATGTTTGTTTGTCCCCAAAGCCTCTTACAAAAATTATAAGAAGTGTGAGACCCAACATAGAAGTTCCCAATCTGAACCAGACCAGCAGTCTGTTCTGCCCAGAGCCATTCCCTCAGCAGTGGTCAGTACCAATTCTTTCCAAGGAAGGACCAGCTGGTGGTCACAGATAAGTCTCCGCCATAGAAAACTGCCTCATAACTTCTGCAAGCAGGTTAACTATGCCTAAAATACTGCTTTCTCTCTTTTTTCTTTGTGTTTTAAAAATGTTTACTATTGTAGGTAGAAGTATTTTAAAATGCAAGTAACTATTCACTTTTTTCCCAACCCTCCTGTCTTGTGGAAAGGAATGTCATAGGCTAATTACAGTCTTGAATTAAAAAAACAACCAGCCAAAACCAAAAAACCAAAACACTTCAATGGCTCCAAATTTGCTGTCTTACGTTTCTAGAGAAGCTCTTTTACTTTGATATCATGAAAGTATTGGAAAAGTTTCTTGTATTTACAATGATCACTGTTCTCAACACCCTTAACATACTTTCTACTCATATCTAAAAAGCAAGAGTACAAATTTATGCAGCCCAAATCCAAATCTACTCTGTTCCTGTGTAGGCATCAATGCAACTCCATGAAACGAAGACTTTGTAATGTTGTTTATGACTGAAGAATGAGACAGTTAGTATTTAAAAAATTTTGGATTGCTACCATATTAGAGGTTTTCAACAAAATAATTTCATTTTACCTGTTCCTAGTCATATTGCCTTCTCCAGACAAAAGCTAGAACAGATCTGAATAGAGTTTAAACCACCTCAATGTTTCCCTAGGTAAGGAGTCTCCATCCAAGCTCTCTGAATGTAGCATCAAGTATGAAATATAAGCTACAAAACACTGAGTTTGTTTATTCTTAAACTGGTCCTTTACTCTTTCTGCTATTCTTTCATTGGTAGGGATCTTTCTTTGTTTACAGCAATAAATAATTTTCAATACTTTCAATGAACATGTTATATTGTTTACTTTTTATCTTAAGTCACTTTTATAGGAAAAATTGAACAATCTGTGGGTTTTTTCCCCCTTCTATTTGAAGGTTTCCTAGTGAACTCAGTGCCTAGAAGACAAGTACTCATTTAACTAAGGCAGCCATCCAGCAGGTATCATCTGAAGCTCTGTTAGCTAAGAACTGCTGAGGATGCAAATACTACATTATCCTTTCATACAAAGAGAAGGTCCGTTTAGACAACACATTTACTATTCCCACAATTTAAAGTCTTGCAATAATGAATACTAATCACACTTATTCCTGTGTAAATGAGAAAGGTTTATGAATCTTTATGTAAATACAAATCAGGTTATTTTTAATGCTAATACAGAAGCCGTATTTATCTCTGTATTTATCAGGTTTGCCTTTTGACATTTTTTTTAAAAGCAAACAATATTTGTAGTTGCATAAGGGAGCCATGATGTGATGTCTCTTGGAGAAATGGAAGCAGAGAAGAACTACAGTAAAAAAAGTCATTAAGTTAAATTGATATTTTTGCATTTTCCCCAAATAATTTAAGTATTTTGAAAACCATCTATAAAGTGACTCTATTAAGACCTGACTTTTTATCATTCTGTCTGCATGAAAGCATGTTTGTGTCCTTATGCAGCTTAAATTTACTATTTCTGTCTTGATATTGTGGTTAATTTTGTACCTTGATGTGATTATCACTTATTGTCATTTAGAAATGATTTCTCAGGTTTTTCTGTGTTTTGCTTTTGTTCCTTAAGATCAGATGTTGCAAGTTTTAAGACTAGTGCCATAGATGGGCAGATTTTAGATGAGTGAAAGAGGCCACTGGAGTTTGATGGAAGTCACATTAGGCTTATGTTTGTGACACCCCTTATTGGACTTGCACCTGTCTGGTGTCTGGCTTGAAGTTCTTTGGATTCTCTGAAATACTGGTATTTTAAATGTCTGCTAAGTGAACTACATTTAAACTCACTGTTTTCTACACCAGTCTTCAGTAACCAAATGGTGTTAGAAAAAAGAAGTCGAATGGCCATTCTTGGACATTGTGCTGGGAAAGGGGAAACCTGGTTTTAAAAACTGGATTTTATAGAATCTAGGAATCTAGAATGAGAATAATTACAATGTGAAGCCTACTGGGGGCTGGACAGAACAAGAGAAATACTAAAGGAATTTATTTTCTTAGCATAGCATTATGTCAACTCAGAGGGAAAAAAAATCACTCAGCTGCTTGACTCAAAATAGCTGGATGTGAAACCACTGGTGCCATCCACTACTTGATCCCACTGACAGATTTATTGCTTGCTGCAGAGTTGCTGCTGTCCGTGATGAAAATGGCAGGTGCACACTGCTACAAAAGAGGATTTCTGTCTCAAAATTCATCTCCATGCACATGTGTGACTAAGAGAAGCTAGAGGTCACAGGGGGACAGCACAGTGTTTAGAGTGACTTACAAAGAAATGTTGCTATTTTTTTAAATCTTCCCAAGGACAACCTCCTTGCTATCCCACAGCTGTATCCCAGGGTAGGGAGACCAACCAATTTAGTGCCAGCTGAAATACAATAAGTAGAGAGCGGCAATAATTACTGGACAAATAAACAGTATTCATTGTGTACTGTTTACCAAAGAAAAAATATTTCTCAGTTTGAAGGAAGATTTGATTTATAAGCCTAATAAAATACTATACAGAAAATTTCACTGGAAACAATGAAAAAACACTGAAATGTATTAAGTGGGGCCAAGCCATAGCCCAAACTCTGGATAACCCCAAAGGCTTATGAGTGCTATAAATCTGAACCTGGATTTAAGTGGTGATATTAACTGAATGTATCTCTTCATTACTATGTAGATAATTACTGTATCTCAGTATGCATGTCACAAACTACTCAGAGTTCAGTCCTTTTATTTGTTCTAAAATGTTTGACTTGGCTATGAATCTTTTGCAGCCAAATTTCCACTTGTGCCAACTGAAAAATCTCTTGCCTTTATCCTGGCTTGACTTTACATTCAGTTTGTAATTTCACTGAAGTAGAAAGACTGTATTTGGAAAGAATTAGGTTGAGATTGCTCCATTTTACTTCTATGTCAAACCACCCCCCTTAACTCAAAATACTTCACTCAAGGTCTTTTGAAGAGAGACTGAAGTCTTATATATAGATTTTAGAACTATATCTGGGTTTTAAATGCCCCGTATTTGAAATAGAGGAACTGAGTGCACTGGACAGGTTCAGTGAGTGGAACTGGCCTTACTTCTATTTGCATCTGCCTGAGAATTTTTCAAAGACTTGTGAATATAATTTCAATGAATTCTTGAGGCCACTTCTGTAGCATAATGATTCACTTGGATCACACTGCAATCACTAATGATATTACCTTATTTTTTGGAAAGAGCAACATAAAAACATTCGGACAGAAAAAGATAATGACATTTGTGTAAAAATTCCCCGGTGCACAGCATCAGCAATCTTGCTGAGGTTCCACCAATAATTAAGCCATACAGTCCCGTTATTACACCAGCCAGCATCTCTTGCACAAAAGGGTAAGCCTGGAGACATATTCCAAGTAAAACCCTGAGGCCCAATCTTATACTATCTTATAACAGTTTTATTTTACTATTTTCAACTGCTTGCTTAAAAAGAGCTGCAGTTAAGACACAATCATCAAGAAGGTCACTTTGATATTCTCCACCCATCCTCTAGTATTATTTATTCCCAGGAAAGACAAAAGAAGCAGATTTTATGAACAGAATAAATGCCAGAAATGAGAATATGGTTCACTGTTTCTCCAGGATAATTTTGTTATAAAACAGAGACAAATACTTTTTACACCTTTCCCTCTAAAAATGGATCTATTCATACCACACATCTTTCTGCCATGTGTCAAACCTTTCTTTTCCATCTGCAGCTGCCTAAAGAGGATCTCATTGAACTGAACTGTAAACTTTCTGCTAGCAGTTCCACAGCAATTTAATGCAATACATAGAGTGCGTTGATAATATTCAGCCCATTTTGATTTCTAAGTCTCCTTAGGAAACTGATGCTAAGTTTAGAATAATTAGACATTTCCAAATATGATCATGACAAGTACAAACATTTTGCAATTGGTGTGTAGTATCTGCTCAAGGAGAAAGGCAGCTCTGCTCAACTAAGCAACAGATTTTTCAAACACAATCAAGATATTCATAGGCAAAACCTAAACTTTTTGTAGCCAAAGAAAGCCAGGAGTTTTCTCCAAACCTAATTTTGGACAACTTCATAGTCTTAAACTGGGTTTTTACTGTATTACAAATTAACGACTACTGACTCAACACAGAGGAAAGCTCCAGAACGAGAGGTGCACATTTTCACTGGTCACTCCGAAACAGTAATTTCAACCCCCACCTGTAGGGCTCATAAGCCATGGAAAATAGGCTGAATTGTAAAAGAAAATAGTAAAAAATCAATGTGTACCCACGGGAAGACTCCTCTGCTGAAGAGCTCTCCATCAAGAACACTCTCTGCATGTTGACCACTCTTACCTCCAAGTCAGGTCAAGGCTGAACTACCCACTGTTTCAAGATGCCTATAGGCACAAGCTAACAGAATGTTATTTACTGCCATGTCTGCTCACATATCTCTGATCTCATGCAGTTACAGATAATGAAAATACGATTAATAGATTTTAAGCCCAGAAATTATCATTGTCATCATTTTAGCCTGACCTTTCATTCTAGTAAGGGTCGGAGTTCTGTGCCCAAAAACTGGCACTTGAACTGCATCGAATTTTGCACAAAGATGGACGATTCTGCTTAATTGTGTATGCTGTTCTTAAGGAGGTAAAAAATTGAAACAGGAACTGATCAGTGAAAAAACCTACCAGAGTCTGCTACCTCAGTCTATTGGGAATATATGGAATGGTGAATACTGAAAGCAGAGGCCGGAATGACAACAGAAAATAGATCTGAGCAGGATTTTAGAAGCTAACCGACAGTAGTCGTTCCTCTCAAAGGCTAGAGTAATACTATCTTAAAATAGTGTCTGATTCACTGAATAAATGACAGAATTCCTGCTGACATAAATAACTGAGGCTACCTTTTTCATGCTATGAAGCAAATATAGGGATTAATATATCAGGAGGATAAGACAAGGTTTTTTTTGTTTTGTGTTCTCAGGGCAGAGTTAAGGGTAAAGATTGTGATCATGGCACTCATGTAATCTCACACACTTCACAGTCACTAATTGCTCATTTAGGATTGATTTAGCAAAAGATGTAATAATATGCATTAAAGTTGATAAAACATGCTTTGAATTCTTTATTGAATGACTTACACTGACCTATCTTCTTCAGGAAAAATGTATTCATTTGTGGATTGTTTTCTATCTGCAGTTAGGAAGGCTTAACGTGGAAGCTTTCGAAAGAGTGCATTTGAAAAGTAAGGGTTCAGTAATGCACTGAAGACAGAGGCTACTCATGTGAGTAGCACTGAAGACAGAGGCCACTCATGTGCTGGATCTTGATCCAAACCCACAAAATCTTCTTGTACTGTGCTTAACACCATTGAATTTTTACTTTCTTTCTCCTTTCATTAGGTTTTGTAATAATCACTAATTCACACTGGTTAATATTGAAGATAAAATTTTGAAAAAAGAGAAAATCACTAAGTGCACATAACCGTACCTGATAAAAAAATATATCCTATTTCAAGAGCCCTGGATACTATAGAAAGTTGTATGATGCCAGTAAACAGGAAATTAAAAGAAGGATGTGGACAGCCAGAGAAAATTCAAGTCTCACAGGACCAATATATAAACATAATGAAGTGCTGGTGGCAATTTGGCATTTCTCTAGCTTTGGGGAATAGAAGGTCAGGGGTCTAATTGTGCTGCAGAGAGGAAAAGGTTTGCAATTTGGGGATGTGTCAGAAACTGTCTTAAGAGTTGGAGCTAGGGAATTAGTAAAAAAAGAAAGAGAACCAAACAGCTAAACAACAAGGTAATGAAGGACAGCGTTGTTTATGAAGGGCTGAGTCAAACAGACAGCCACTTCAATAAATGTCAAATGTCCCAGACACAGAAATGTGAATATGCTCTTTAGACAGAATCCTAAACTGAGATTAAGGTGGGTCTGCATTCTTAGTTATTACTATTATCTACTGGTCAATGATACCATGTATGCACTGGAGACAAATGTATAAAGATGGTTGCTTCTCCAGAGAGCTTCCTTTCTTAAGAACATTGCTCAAGAACTGCTCAAGTTGATTGAAATGTCTAGTCTCACCTTGATCTGTCCCCATTAAAAGTTAACTGTGCTGCAGATTGCGGTAACTGGAAAACTGCCATCTTTACATTCATTCTGATCAGTGGCTATGCCCAGAGGTTAAAAAAACAACCTCAGCACTTGTTGATTTACCCTTGACATATCAAGAAAAGAATAATCATTCTTAAACCTATTCTAAAGAAGGAGTATTAGAGCTAGAAGAAGCAGCTTTGCTAATTTGGAGATCTTCCTCTGGTCAGTCCAAACCCACAGACCCCTATCCAGAGAGATTTGATATAATTCTTTCAGACTGGGAATAATAAAAATACGGTTAATGTCAAGAACATAAGCCTTCCTTTCTTTTTTTTTAATAGGTGCATCAAACATGATAGATGGCAGAAGTCAGAATAAGTTTCTAAAATATGTAACTAGAATTCATGCTTTTTATACCTTGATCCTGTTCTCAAGTAAAAATCAAGAGGAGTTTTGCTGCTGACCTCTGCAAGACGAGAGCAAGGCCTTCAAATTGCATAGTAAAATATTCTTTATTCCTTTCTGTTTTAATGTCTATATAGATGTAGGCTGGAGTAGGATGAAAGTGTCAGTTTTTACATTTAAGGATTTGTGCTTTATGAGCCTTGATATGTTAATGCTTCCTCTGGGGCTATTCTGGATGAGTGCATTGCACAGGTGGCCCACTGCAATTTATAGACACAATAATTGAACAAGAGAAATAAGAGACAAGAGTGTTTTCAGCACATGGGATGCAGCTGGTTCAACTACTTTAGCAGGAGGCATAACTTTTGTATGACAGAGTCCCTTTCTAAAACATAGGAAAGAGAACTTTTTTCATGGAGACCCATGTGCTGCTTTTTGCACTCACCCAGCTTCCTTCACATACCAGAGCATGCTCCGAGAGTTGCTTTGTCATGCCCTTAAATGAGCAATTTAGTCTACTATAATTTATACTGCTAAGGAACTCTTTTAAAACAAACATCTGTTAAACCAGAAGTTGACTTGAGAAATGCATAACTCCCATGAGCGGAACAGTCCCATACCAAGGAGCATTAAACTTAGCAAAGTAATAATATAATGCAAAAAAGCAAAACAACTATTACAGTTACTATTAAATAAAACTAAGCTCAAATTAACATTTTCATTGCTCTTCTATCAGCTGCTTTTATGGTTAACCTGGACTTTCAAAGTTGCAAACTGAATGTCTTGACATATGACAGAAGTTTTTCATGAAGAAAGTAGAAGAAGCTGTTTATCTACAGCCATTTGTCTTTCTGAAATCTAAAATTATGAATAAACAAACTATTGCTACTGTTACAGACAGAACCTGCTAGGAAAAATTCTAAACTAGGGAATGATATGGAGCAAATATAAGAAGTATTTAGGTTGCTGCCCTTTTTTAAAGAGAATACTAATTATATCTCAAAAAGGTGATTTTATTCTATTAAACAGTAAAAAATAAAAGATGAAAATCAAGTCTTCATTACTCAAAAGCATGTGTTATGATACTACAAGATTTTTGGTGTTTGAGGATAGAAGGAAGAATCTTTTAGCATTTCTGTGATACAAGTATTTTTAAAATTTATTAATAAATCTAACATGAAGGTATGCTGCCTTCAACATATATTCTACTAACTAGTGTCCTTTATTGTATCTTGATGTATATCAGATACAATTTCTGTTAAGGATATTTTGGAACAGAGAACCTTAATAACCATAACTCAGTGCTTACACACAAAAACTGTTTTTAGTTTAAAAGTTAATTGAATGACATAGCCAATTAGTTACACTTCATTTACTGCTTCTTGCTCTAAAAATTAAATAAATTACTGTTTAATATCCAGAAATGTTAATTTGTCTCTTTGTATGTCCTGCAACAGCACAATTTTTAAGTTTTCTATACACAGATTGTAGATATTGCTCAGTACACATGGGATGAGGCCATGAATCACTGACTCTGGTATACTTCTGGATTTAGACAGTTGTAAACAACCATTGGTGTAAACCCACATTCTTATCCCATCTGGAATTTAGTGCCAACTTTCACAATCCTAATTTTGGCCAATTTTAATTATTATAATAATCACATGAGGTAAAATTTCTTCTGTTTGACCACAGTTTACATAAAGACAGGGGGAAGGAACCTTGTCATATGTTTTTGGCATTAAGAAAGTACTTACGTGTATGTATAAGAATTATCATTAAAATATAAATTAATTGCACAATCTTCACAAACTTCACTTACATCAACGAAAGAATTCTGCACATGTTAAAATAACACTGACAGAGGTGATAAATTTACACAGACTCCACCCCTTCCCCACAGTATAACAGCAAAACTCCCCCCCAACTATTTAAAATGGATTTAAAACGTAAAAATGGTTACAGAAGTCCACATGTTTAAACATCTTACTGGACTGGGACCACAGACATGGAAGACAGAAAAAAAGTATGCATAACTTCAAAACAACCTTTTTTTAGAAATAAGAAGAATTTGTAACAGGCATGTCACAGATTTCCACAACAAAATGTATTTATAATTTTTGTCAGAAGGATTCCTACATTATCGCATTTACTCCTCTATGGCAATTCTTGTGTCCTCTCATTGTCAGAAGGCCAATGGAAAACGATAGCCATAGATAATAACCTGATAATCTACAGAGCTCTATTCCATCCTATCAGAATTTGATTTTTGATTTAGTAAAGAAAAAAAAATGCCTGAAGTAGTTGGTCAGTTGGAATGATGTATAATTTTCCAGGGGCCTCTACAAATGTGATGGAGATTTGCTAAAGATCTGTCATTAAAACAGGAAATTAAGCACCACAAAAATGCCCATGAAAGGCAAGAGGATGTCCCAGTGGTAGCAACATTACTGGTGTTCTATAAATTTCCAAATAATTTAATTGCTTTTGAGAACACAGTTTGGCAGAGTACTCAAGTGGATGTCTACTATTAAGCTCACAAAATAAATAACACTTGCCTTGACATTTGGCTGTCTACTATATAAGTTTCACTGAGCAGAACATCCTTGGCAGTTACAGGTAGAACTTACAAGTTTCCAGTCTGTCTCACATTTTTATATGTTGTTCTTATTTCACAGGAACAGCTCTCTGTTGCATTATCCCAACTGGGCACTAAATGTTCCAGTTATCCTTGGCAGTTGCCTGCACGACCATCACCATGACCTAATATTCAACAGCTCCAAGCATCTACCTTTTCTAACCAGAAGTAAGAGCCAGCCTATTTCTCTATCTCAGGGCACATCAGGTAGAAAAAGAAATGTTTGCTTCTTCATTCAATGTCAATTACTCATTTTAATTTTATTAGGTGCTTTAGACAAAGGCTGAAAATTTTACATACTGTAGTTTTTCTCCGAGGCCGCGAGTGTAGGGACTATACTGAGGCTTACCTCAATTCATACCATGCTTAAAACACAAAATTTAATTTCTGTTATGTATTTATTATAATCAGAATTAAACCCACAAGACATAGTGATGGACACAATTATGTTGTCATATATCCAAGTGTATCTGAATTTTTAGTTCTGTACTCAGCCACAAACTTGGCCCAATGCATACCTCTATGTCTAAGAGTTCTCCTAATTCTAAAAATAGATTATTCACATTTTTCTCTGTATTGCAGCAAATTTACAATCCAGTTAAATGCTGTTTATAGAAGAGAGACAAAGAAAATAAATTGCTCCATCTCCATGCATTCTTCTCTCTCAGCCTGAAAGCAAACAATTCTGCTTTGCTCATTGATTACCAAAATAGTTTCTTGATGACTTGTTAATTTGATAGGTCAGGCAATTTATTAGGTGTTTCCTGTGTTTCCAGCTACAGTCTGCATTGCAAGGAAACAAGTAGTGTCTGTGGCATGGAAGATGAGTCTGTGTCTGATGAGAGCCATGTGTACCAAACTCCCATTTTTCATAAGTGCTGTCATTTTACAGATGTATGACCCTCTTCTCCTGGTTACAGAGGAGGGGGGTGCTGGGGGAAGATAATGTACAGGGTTCAGCAGAGAAACCCTTGTAAGCAGAAACACAAATCATGTCATGCAAACCAGAACAGGCTACAGGACCATCACATCTCTTTGCAGAAGACAATAACAGATAGGACAGAGAAAGATGGAGTCTAAGATGATTAGGAAAACAGGAATGGTTAATGGATAACAGCAATGTGGCGCCAAGCAGTTCATTCCATGTCATAAAGATATGAGGCAACACAAACAGAGAGCAGGTAAAAGGTCTTTGAAATTCATCCAATCAATGCAGATGCAGATTTGTGTTCCCAGCATATTTGACAGAGAATAATGCAGACTGTGGAAAAAATAATGTATTTCAAATTAAGTCTTTTGTTTTATTAGAATCTCTTATTCTCAGTATGCAGTATATCATTTGCAATTTGAAATTACAATTTTGGTTTTGTAATTTTTTTTAAACATCTCTTCTCTGCAAATTCTAATCACTTTCTTTTGCCTTCAAACCCAGGATTAACATGTATTTTAGGAAGATCATTTCTCTTTTACATCAGGTTGAGAAACACTCTGAAACACATGGCAGTAATTTCACCCCACTCCTCACCTGCTGTTGAGGTCCCTACTGTACTACCATTGCTGCAGAATTTGACTGGGTCCAAATGCATAGCGAAGGCATTGAGTACTACTAAAAACCAAGAAGGTTCCCAAAACTCTGTTGCATACATATATGGGACAAATATAAGTATTATACTATCTGAAGGTTTAGAATTAGTATGGAAGACAAATTAATCTCTAATTCTACTCTGCTTCATTTAAGGCACCTATTTGTATTTTTCTGTTTTAGTAGAATATTACTCACAACCCTCAAATTTTTATTGCAAAACAAAAAGCCCTATTTTGCAGCACTTGGCACACATGTCACAAAGTAATAATCCTGGAAGAGCACTGATAAGTTAATTTGTGAGGATATAACTGTTGAGACATCAAGGTTTCAGCATGCTTATACGTGAAAAGTGCTTGGGACTAGGCTATGTTTCACATAGCCTAGGAATCTGAAGGAAAAAACCCTCCTTGGATCCCTGGCATGCAGAAATTTGCAAGTATATTTCATACAATCATCAGGTGGATTTCTTACAACCATCAGGTTCTCAGCAGAAAGCAACAAGAAATGAAGTGAGGATATGCCAGCATGTTTTGAATCAACCAGAATTTGTTTGAAAATCCAGTAAGAGTTTCATCTCTTTCTTTTCACACAAACACTCCTTGTAAGAAAGGTACTAGTGTAGTTGCTGTAAACTGACCGAGAGTAAGCAGACATAAGTAATCTAAACCTACTACTACTGGATGACTCTTCAAATCTAAATGACAGAAAATAAAGGAACACAGCCAACAGGCACTTCAGTAACATGCTTGTTTTTCACTAAATCTACTCTGGTTGCAAGTGTTTATCCTTAGTTAGCCAAAGATTTCATTGACTTCAGTGGAAATTCTGACTGTACAAGGAATGAAGAGGTTTTTTTGCTCCTGTAAACAGAGGTTCTCTGGAATTGCAGCCTGCACATAATAAACCTCTGAAACAATTCAGACCCATCATTCTATTTCACTGTGAACAGAACTTCAGTATATCTCAGCTAACAATAAACATAGGCTCTCCTTCCAGTCCTATTGAAATCTATGGCAAAACTCCCAGTGACTTCAATAGGAGCTGTAGCAGACCCTGAGGTTTTCAAAGACCAGACATGCAATGCTTTAGTGTTCTGCCTACTCTAACTACAGGTCAAACCTTTGGTTTTGTAAAATACAGAGGAGAAAAAGAATGTATTTTCTGCCTAGATGATGGAAAAAAATGTAAGACAGTACTAATAAAAAGTGCTAAATGGAGAGCATGAACATCATATCACACAGAATCAATTTTATATACTCACCCTATAATAAAATTCGGTCAATTTAATGCTTTGCCACAGGTTCAAAATCACTAAATGGCAGTTAAGTAGCATAGTTTACCCCAATCAATTACATATAACAGCTAAATAGATCAAAATAAGTTACATCTAACCTATTATAAAATAAAGAATGTTAACTATTGCAGAGCTAAGACTAGAATTAAACATAGAATGATGTGTTTGCTAGATAACAGACTTAGGAAAACATATGACTAAATCTCTGTATGCCGTGATTACATCACATTTGATAACACTGTCCAAGATGCTATTGTTTATTCTTTAGATAAATGTCCTAATCAATAAATACATGACAACAAAATAAGAGTAATTAAGAGAGGTGTATTTGCCTCCCTAATGGTACATATCTATTGAAAGCAAATTGAATTCTCATCAGCAAAAACTACTTTCAGTCTAATTTGCAGTTTTTCTTTTGATTTATAGCTTTTAGAAATATCATGTCAGGGATATGGCAAATATTCAAGCATTTGCTTAGCTAAAAGATAAAGGGCTATAAAGCCGGCTGAGATACAACACAGAAAACAAGGTTTAGGATAGTTTGCTCAAAACTGTAGGTCACCTTTCTTCAAGACCAGAAGGAAGTAACATGTTCCCCAATGCACAAGGGTTTATGGAGAAGGTTCTCTTAAAATAATGGTTCTCCACGTGATTTTTTGTCATTGACATCAGATAGAGCAAATTCTAAAAAATACCAGCTTTATACTACTCCATTAAAAAAACTGGATTAATACTCCATTTAAAAATAATTGTATTAAGAAAGGCTTATAAGGGAAGTTTTCACACATGAATGAGCATCAAACTTTTACTGTGCCAGGACCTTTAAAAATACATAAACTTGCTATGAACTGACAGTATGGAAACAGCCAAATGCTTTTGATTCTCAGAGCATTTTAAAACACATTTCCCCTGGCAGGAATACCATTCCAGTTCAGTTTACCCCTACCTCTAACACTTGCTGCAACTGTCTGAGGAATCTGCTATAATTCAGGACAGTAAAATTATCTAGGTTTAAAAAATAAAAACCACTCCAAAATAAATTTTCTTTCTCCTCATCTCACCTAAAAGATCCTGAGGATTTAAAATATAATCAAAATCATTTCAGGGGCCTGGTTTATAAACCTGGCTCTCCAGACACTTACCTCAGCACAGCTGAGGAGGGTACAAACTGTGATGTCGGATTAGGAAGCTGGAGTAAAGAACGATAGAGAACTTTTCATAGTGGTTTTGCCACTATCAAATCCATGAAAATGAACTACAACCTAAGTTGCTTTTTCACTTTGACAAACTATGTACAAAGCAGAAATAAGCATGCAAAGAAAAGTTCAGCTCTGCTTAAGTCGGGAGTTACTCATCACTCCAGTGAGGATTTCACCTCTTACATCTAACAGAATTTGTCTTTTACAGTGCAGGCAGCTGAGGGGGATGGTATGCATATTTTCTACCAGCTATGAGTGCAGGGCTTTCCCTGTCCCTAAAGAAAACAGCTTCTGAAGATCAGACCCAAACATTCGTTTTCTGTTCATTATTCCTGGAATGCTCTCATGCTCCCTTGTGCTTTTTAACTATTTACACCTCGCAGTTTCCTATCTGTAAAGTGGTGCTAAAATATCCCTCTCACATGGCATCGATGACAATTAATATTCATGCTTAGCTATGGGAGACTAGAATGAACGTTAGTACAGTATACATGCCTGGGTTTTCTTCCCACTGTTCAGAAAAGCCTGTACAAAGCTAACACTTTGCATTAGTGATCATTCTGTGGGACAAGGAATGAAACTACTGAATGGAACTACTGGTGTCAGATCAAAAGAGACCCTCTATTCACCCTATCTCCCTAATTTATTTTTGGCATTATCTTTTTCCTTCCTATCTTTCCAAGGCCCAAGGCATCAAAATTTACATTTTCTTTGTGTTCTATCCTTAAGAAGGAAAGGAAAGGGGGAGTAGGAGGGGAAAGCAAAAGAGATAAAAGGAATAAACAGCTCTAGACATCAAGCAGTGTAACCAATTCCGTAACATTAGTCTGTGCTTTTGAATATTTCATAATTTATAAACTGGAAACACATTATGCTTTGACTTTCAAACAGCAGCTGAAGTCACATGCCTGTTCTAAACCTTTTAAGGGATAAGGAAACTGATGGAGATAAAAGAATATTCACTTGTAATTCTCAGATGATCCTGGTAGTGTTCCAAATTTCTCTGGCAGGTGGTGTGGAAAGGATTTGGGAGGTGGTGGAGAGAAAGGATGAAAGACGTTTGGAAGAATGCTTGAGAACAGTTTTCAATCCTGTGAAAATGGGTACAGATTCTCCCCTTAATCACCAGAATAACACCGTTACCTGTTGCTTTTTAAAGGCTTTATAGTTTTAATGGTGATATTAAGCACAATAGCTGCTGTCAGGTACACAAAATCATAAGACGAGATTTTCTGAATTTCTTCAAAATTGCTGGTTTTTTAAGTCCTACTCTGCTAAAGGGTCATATCTTTAATTCATTTGTGACAAGAAAGTGTGATCCAACTTGCCTTAATGTTCTGTAGTGCTCAAGGTAGGCTTTGTATTATAGTCCAAAATTTGTTGCCCTTGGTCAAGAAAGACTGCAAAGGAAACAATACACTAGTGAAAGCAGGCTGATAACACATCCATCTAAATGAGAAATTCAGCCAGATATTAAGAGGGCCAGTGGCTACTAAGATGATAAGCCCCTCTATCTTCAAGCACACCAGAACAGAAGCCCTGAGCATGGCTTTGCATATAAGATGTAGAAATAGTTCTGTCCCAACTCTCAGCCAGAGCGCCAGTGTAAGAGACAGGCAGTACAGGGATACTGTACAACTTCAGCCCTCGAATTCTACAATGATAAGGCAGACTCCCAGGATTAACAACCCTGTCAAGGATAACTCTCTGAAGTGCTTATTTGTTTAGAAGAACCACCTCATTCATCATTAAGGAGTGATAGAAATGGAAGTCCTCTGACACAGTATCTGAAGTCTACTTGGACGTATGTTTTCTTGGTATCATGGAAAGCAGGAGATTGCTATCTGGTTTTGAAAACAGTATTAAAATGAAATACATTACTTGTGTTTATAATGTCTGGTTTCTAAGGTGTTTATTATATTTCTTTTCATAGAAATACTGCAAACCAGCTGATGAGCAGAAGTATACCTATATGAACACAGTAAAATTTAAATCAACACCCCTCCTACCCTCCTTTAAGAGAGATAGATTCTATTTTGACTTTTTCTGAATAGATGTTTCTGATAGTAAGTAATGACACTTGTTCTGGTAAAATTACAAAACTGATTTTTTGTTAGGCTTCATTTACATAAAGAGTGAATTCAAGTAGAATTTGTAATATAAAAATCATGAGCTACTCATCTAAAGATTTGTTCTATGAATGGTCCTCTACTGCAAGATCAGAACCTGTTTCTGGATTCTTCAGATCTGGGGTCTTACTCATGGCCCACCTTTCCTCTGTATCTTACTTAAACTTATGGTGAGGAGAAAGGGTCTAATAAAAACATATTTTAAGAGATGTCAATGACTTGTAAATACTTTTCTTGGAGACCAGAAGAGTAAAATGAGGATGGTAAGAAGCAACATACACTGAAGAATATAGAACACTACAAGAAATGCTGGGAAGCAATTCCTCACCCTGTTGGTGGTCTTGTAGATATTGGACCTTATTGGATGTCAAGAATTAAAAACATTTTGTTCTGTCATTTTGGCAATGTGCATAGTGAAGCAAACTAGGGCAGCACTTGTTTTACCAATGTATACTCCTTTAAAGTTTTCCAATTGAGAAAACCTGTCATTTATAGTAAGTGCAAGTATAAGTTTTCAACAGAGTTGTGGTAGGAAATGCTAATTTTCATAGATTCTTAGAATCATAAAAAGGTTAGATTTGGAAGGGATCTTACAGATTATTTAATTCCAACCCCCCTGACATAGGCAGGGACACCTTCCACTAGAGCAGGTTGCTTAATTTTGTTATTAGTCCCATGCTTCATAGACTGCTATACTACATTAAATGTATCAGGAGAAGAAAAAAAACCAATTCAAGCAAACAAAATCAACTTGTATTCAGTGTTTCATTAATTTTCTCCCTCCTATTTTAAATGACTGTGTAGAGTACTGGCACACTCCTAATCCATATAGGAGAAATCTGTCAGTAGAGAACTTCAGACATTTCAGTAAGAGGAAAGAATTATGCAGAATCACTGTCTTAAATACAGTAATGGTGTGACTAGAAATACTACATTCTGTCAATAATTTGGCATCAGAGTTGACGCTGACGCTGTTTCTAAAATTAGAAAGTAATATATGTTGTGTATGATCCAGTGTCAATCACTGTACACTAGAAATCATCACAGATTTCTGCTACACTTCTGATTTTGTATTTTTTTTTTAAAAAAAGTCTGATTACCCCTGACTATTCAAGAACTGCTCCCTTAGAAAGCACTAATTAAGATACTGAAGAGTCTCATCTAATATTTATACTTCTGGTGTTGCACTAGATCATTTTGCAGTGCATGAACAGCGTCATGAAGAAGGAATTAGAAGCAGTATAGCTTTGAGCCTCAGATAATCCTTCACTGATTAGTGAGATTCGCATCATCACCTATTCTGAATGCACTCCTCTCAGGATGTTGATAAAGCCCTTCAGTATCACAATATGGACTTCGAAGCACAGCTACAGCTTTTCTACCCAATCAAAGTGAAACCCTCAGTTCACCTGGTTAAGCTAGCTAATCCTAAATCGGCTTTTAGATTGTCACTTAACAACTCTGAGGCACTCCAGAAGGATCCTGCACAAATCCTGTGGTAAATGAGGCCTAGGCTGAGTGAAAATGAACAAACAAAAAGCTTTAAAAATGGACAGCAAATTCTTTATCTAAGGCATATTTTTATTTCTTTAGAATAAGAATTAAGACAGTTCTGAATTAGGACAGTTCTGTTAAATTGGTCTTCAAACAATGATGTATGCCTGCTTAGATTTCAAATCATGACATATGAGTACATATTAAATAGCAAACTAATGCAAATCATGTGCCCAGGGTTTGCAATTTTTGGATATGTGGACTATGACTAATCATACAAAATTACAGGTTTTAATAAAGAATTTGAAAAGTTTCTGTAGTTTGGACATATTTGTTGGCTTTAAAAAAGTCTGAACAATCTGAATGTATTGTTGAACACCCCAGCAGTATGTAATCATCTTCTGGTGACATTTTTAGCAAAAGTTACACTCCAATGTTAATGGCTGTACCTTTCAGGAAACTGGATGCTGTCATCTAATCCCTAGTCCTGCACACTACAGAAACTGTACTGAAAACCTTTCATGCATTTGGAAGAAAATCACGTCCATTGTAGGCAGGGATCATCTGTAGGCTGGCAGCAGTGCGGCTGTAGCTGCTGACTGGTGAGCAGAATACAAGATAACGTTTGCATCTGTTTCTAGAGATGGGTAATAGGTGCTGTCCGAGTATGTTTGCATTTAGGCTTCCTAGATTTCACAGTACTGCAGAATTTTTCCACCTCAATTTGAAATCTCATACTGGAATTTGTAGTAAGGTAATAATACAGGAAATATGCTCTGAAATTATCTTAGAATTAAGTTACATTGTAACAAAGAATTACTCAAGCTTTAAAAATCTCCCTTTTGTGGTGAAATGAGGGAGCAAGATTCCCAGCACTACCTGACAAGTGGAGGCACTCAGAGCACCAGCTATCAGTGGCAGAGAATAAAGGTCTTGCCATCTGAAGCAGATCACTCAAGTACCAATGCCAGATTAAAGAGAAAAAACACGCAGAGATCTAAGTTTATTATCTTTCATATTGAATTGTTTAGAAATAATAAATAGAATACACAAACACTATACCATGGTAGTTTATTTTGTCTTGTGGAAAGTTTTAACAGTTTCTGGGATTAAACGGCTTTCCCCTTCTATGAAGGGTCTGATGTAAACTCTTGTACTGAGGCTTAAAGTCTTAAGGTTGTTAGAAGTTTCCATCAGTCAGTCTGTATGTCAATGGATAAAAAGTTGGTTGCTGATCTGACCTGTTCATCACTCTCTGGAAAGATGCCATCAAACTACAGATACATTTGGCAATGCTGGGGGAGGAGAGAGGAGTGAGAGAATAAGAATATTTAGTGAGAAAAGTGAGTTCCTCTGTGCATTAATGTTGGGATACTGAGGCAAAGTCTTAGAAACCTGCAAACTAATTTTGCATGTGTGCATGTTCATTTTGTAATTGAAGCTTCCACTATATAATATCCTAAGAATTATATATGTTTGTCCTTTTAACAGAGGAAAGAAAAAAGGACTACATGTATTTCTGAGAAAGGTTAAAACAGCCTGTGTTGTTTAACATGCTTGCTTTATGAGTTTGCTGAACAATATATGGTTGCAGAGTTACACATCAGTTCACTGCAGAACAGACTAGAAAAATGTCTATGAAAATTACAGTAGATAAAAGTCATTGTTAAGTTAGTTATCTAATGTCCATTCACCTGGATAAGAATAATAATTACAGCACTTTTCAAATCTCTTTTGAAATAATTTTTAAATCAATTTCCTAGAATTTCTGAAAGCTGGAAAACCTCTCACTTAATCCAGCATACTAGTTTTTTCTCTGTAAATATGAATTTATTTTCTGTGATGCATTAAACATCTTTTATACTGAGATTCCTTTTCTAATTGCTTAAAATCATCATCTTAGCTACTTCTAGCTACTTTTTAGAAGTATGAAATTGTCTGATTTGCAGGTGCCATATTGAAATATCTTTATTGAGATTCAGCATTTTCTATCACCTAACACATTTCAGTTGTGCTTTTGTTTCTCACTCTTTAGATACAATTGCATCCATCTCTAAATTAATACTTGCAAATATTAGAACTAATTTAGGACAACATTTAGGTGGGCAACATCCTTTTTTTCAGCGATGGGATTCTTACCTCAAGAAGAAGTGAGTAGGAAGGGATTTGGAGTTTGTCTGCATTTTGGCAAACTTGGATTCCTGCCTCTATTAATTCCCTTAATTCAGCTGTCAGGAGAGAGTACCTGTAGCAAGATTTTAACTATAAACTGAAAGGAAATCTATTCAGAAGCATGAGAAACAGCAGCTACTACAGGCCAGACCCTGAGATTATGTTTACTGTCCAAGCATTGTTAAGGTATGTGTAGGCAGTTGAATGACCCACAGAACACAGGCTGTTCTTTGCATATCAGTCCTGCTCTGCAAATTTAAAGGAACCTGAAAGCACTGCTAATTTACATGTTCTGAAATATCCGGACCATATTTAGAGGAAGCTGAAAGCACTTCTAATTTATGTATTCAAAAATGTGGTAACCATATCTGGAAAAGAATAAACCAAAAATGATGGTATACGTTATGAAAAAAGGCAGCTTTGCTTAACTAAGGGAAAAAATGTAGCAGACTCCAAAGGTATTTTCACTGTGGCCATATACCTTAAGGCCTAAAAAAAGGTTTAATGAAAGAGATCCAACCCACCGAACTTGAGATGACCACACTGAAGATGGGAGCCCCAGCAGACTATCTGTTTTCTCCATATAGTCTTGTAAAGAGTTATAGACAATTACTCAACTTATGTATTTCAACAGTATTTCTGAGGTGGCCTGCGCTGCACTCCCCTCCAAGCACACAGACTGCCAGCAGCAACCGGTTTAGGTGTAGGTACCTGAATATGGTCTGATGAATCCTACTGTGTGAATGCAATATTTGTCTTCCAGATGAGAATGTGGGAACAGACAGTAAGTCCAAAGAGAAATAGGTTGTTTGTTGAGGTTTGTTAAAGCACCCTTCCATGATGTACAGGAAGCTACATCAACTTCTATAGCTATACTACATGGTCTATTTCAAGTTTTACTACAAGTTTAAGACTGCCTAATGCATGTGTTTTTGAAAATGCCATTTAGAGATCAGCTATAACTATCTGGCATATAGCAGGCATGTCACATGCCAGAAGTTGATGATGAAGGTGCTCAGGTCAGGGGTGCGTCTTGTCGCACCCTGTTTGTAGTTGACCAAAACAAGCTAATAAAAGTTAACTAGGTTAATTTTTATAGCTCTTTCTATTAGCTGAATGCAGAGTTTATCATTCGGGAGAAAGGTAGTATCATGATAGATGGAAACCAAACATTAAGCCCAGACAGCACAAACAGAAGCCAAGCATAGGTCACTGGACAATCAAATCAGGCAACAACAATGGTTTAGGAGTGATTGGGGGCATAGTTCAACACACAGCACAGACTCATCAGTTTGCAGAAAATAGAATATTCTTTTGAATTTTACTGATTAATCTTTTTTTCCGAAGGAAGAGCTGAGAAGTCTTTTGAAACCTGTCAACATTTCATTCCTCTTGTCACATTTTCTAGAGAGGTGGAGAACACTTATCACAACTTTTGTGGTAGGTCACTCTGATCATCAGTATCTGATAGGGTAGAATAATCCTGTTACACAATGGTGTAGGTTATAAACCCCCCCGCCAAGAATCTAGTACAGACAAAAAGGGTCAATATACAAAGAAGAACAAATCAGCAGAAAAACTAGGTCCAAGAAATGTCATAGAAAATGGTTATAAACTAAGGCATGCTTATGTCTGAGATAGATGTTCTAAGCATTGATTTCTTGGAAGGTTTCCCTATATGTCAGTATTGAACCAAGCACTTTGGAACAGTGTTAGGAATTTATATCCTGGGTATGCCATCTTTTAGACAAAATAAAATCAATGTCCCAGCTAGTCAGGATTTTTTTACTGCTTGTTCCAAAATAAAATGTCTTTATCTCCAATCTTCACCGGATCCCAGATCCTGTAATAACTCATTTCTCTCTGCAGTCTCACTTAGATCTTCAAATTTGCATCGCGGTCCAGTCACACCGAGTATGAAATGGTGATTACAAACTACCACTGTTCTTGTGGCACCACACTGCTGTTTAGTAACACTGAAATTGCATGGAGTTTTATTTTGTGATAAATACACAAAGAAAGGCACATAATACAAGTTAGGCTACTAACAGTTATGTTCCTGTAAAATGTCCATTTACAAACCACTGTTAAAAGGATCTTTTGATTCCCTTCATCTGTTTTTAAATGTTTCCTATTTATGAACAGAACAAGCCTATCTGGCATGGGCTAGCACAGTTTCTTCAAAGGAAAAAAAGGAAGAATATTACCATTGCAATATACTAGTGAATGAAAATAAAACCCCAACAGTATTATAACTTAGGACTCTTAATGTAAGAGGCAACCACATTTACTAAGTCTAAACAGACACTTGCAGGAATAAACTGAATGTATTGTCTTCTAACTTGAAAAGAAAGGAAGAGAAGGGAAAAGCTTAACATTTTATTCAGCAAGATGTTCTGGAACAAGTAAAAGAGAGAAAACTTACTGATGTTGATGGCAGCTATATCAGATGCATTTGGAAGTTGCACAGTCTAGTTTATACGTGCGTTTGTGCATACCTATATCTGTTTATTTGCACTGCATATGTTCAGTTGCTTTCAGCAAAAAGTTGCTTATAAATCAAAGATATGCCCTGTGAGTGTGGCAGAAAATAAGTTATGGGGTTTTTTATAATGTTCTTCGGTTATCTAAAGCAGAATGTACTACAAATGCAATTCTAAGCTCCTAAGTTATGGAAAATTTCAATGAAATCATATTTTTTTTCTGAATTTGTGTGAATTCTCCACTCTATCAACAGTCTAGAGATGTCGGAAGTAAGACATTTCAGGTTGGCAAGTTTTAACATAACCTGGATTCCAGGTGATACTGGCTTGTCTGCAAAGCTGTTTTTAAACACGATAAGACAAAAATATCACTGGATAATGAAGCTGCAGTTAACAAAATTTGGGGGAAATTTTCCACTGACTTCTTGTGATACCAAGTTTTCATCCTGTCTTAGGCATTCAAAATCCATGCAACTTTTGTCCCCTACAATTTGCATTGAAAAAAAAAAATGTAGCATATAGTGGGCAATTTTCATCTAAAGAGACTTTTCAGCAAAATACAGATGCCCACACATATTAACAGACACTGTTTCTTTCTTGTCTTTCAAGCCCACCCTGAATAGCAGCCTCCCCTGAATAATTTTACCCCATGCAAGCAGGACTGGCTCACAGACCCAAATCTAATTCCAGGTCCAGCTCCTTCCCTTCTGCTTTAGGATACTCCTCGTGGCCTCTAATAAAAATGTTACTAGTGGAAAATATAAGGACTTCTCATCCTTAAGTAATAAACCTAATTCTAACCTTTCTAATAACACACTAAGAGACATGAAATAAAACCCCCCCTACAAACAAATGATACCAAACCACCAAAAAAAGCCAAACCAAACCAAAACAAGAAAGCACATGCCTTAAGATAGGTTTCTAATCCTGGATAAACATGCCTTTCATGGCCAAATCTATCAGTTAAATGCGGACGCCCAAATTCCCAATCAAATCCATAGTTTAGAAATCTTACTACAGGTACTGGATTTGTTGTTTTTAAGAACTCAAATTTGAATTCTGAATCTTGCTACTTTAGTAATTGCAACATGAGTTTGCACTGGGACACTTTATAATCAACATTTTCCGAACTAGGTTCCAAACATTATCACTATGTTCTGTGATTCCTGGAAAAAGTAAAAAGTTCAGATACATAGATCCAGAAACAAAGAGGATGACAAAAGATTCCACACTATTTTGCAAAATATTATAAATAATTTGACATTTTACTTCAAACCCATTCTTAATCTATTTTAACTATTTTATCTCTGTTTTTATTAAGGTGCACCTCCCTAGTCATAATAACCAGGTGACCATACCACACCAAAGAACTGTGGAAGAGGATCTGGCAAAGCAAATAAATAACTCTAAATAAGAGCAAAAATATCCCACTAGAGAAATGCAGAATTCTATTTACATCACTGGCATTCTGGAAGGCTGAAGTTTTTCATAGGCAGTACTATATGCTAGAGAACAGAAGACACTCATGGGCATTTTAATGAAAGCAGGGAATTTGCCTTTGGAAAGTTTTCATGTGTTTGTGGAAACTCACAAGCTTCCCATCATTTTTAGGCATCTGTGATTTTCTTTCTCTCTCTCTTTTTTTTTTTTTTGGTAACATATGGAACTGTCACTTCAAAACATGCCCTTGCATCACTATGAAACGCATATTTCATTTCTTTAATCCTCTGTGGCAGCCAGAGAGAAAACTTATTTTAAAACCTTCTGTATTTGTTGTGTATTTAAAGGCATAGCTTGAGCTTCCTGTACTGCTTCAAACTTGAAGCATCCTCACCAGTGATATAAAAATGGCTGGTAATCATTGCTTTTGGGCTGCAGCAGTTCCTATGTCTGATCTTAAAACCCAGCTAACTTCATAATTGAAAGAAAAAATGAACAGTAAGTTTAATGTATCGAGGCTTTTGGATACAAATGTCAGTATCAAAAGTCCAGAAAGAAGTATGGAGAAAAAAGACAATCTGTTCTGTGACTGCAGAATATTTTATGGTGCAGGGCAGAACTAGACCTTCCTCTCACTCCATCGTGTTGTGTATAGGTTATGTTTGAGTAATTTACAAATATAATAATACTACAGAAAAGTATTTGGATATGAAATATGAAGGGTGAAAAAGCTTCTAGGTGGAAAGCATTACTGATGCCAATATGCATTACAATTATTAGGAAAATGTCCCACTTATCAACCAGTATTTAAAACCAGTATTACTCTGTA